>NC_051448.1:20905706-20914584 GCF_001649575.2 Kryptolebias marmoratus | reverse complement strand
CACACACACACACACACACATATATATACATGGAACGCCATAACCAAGCAGCTGGAATAGTGTACATGAACATCTGTATAGATAGATAGATAGATAGCATTTATTGTCATCGAACAGAATTCAACGAAATTTCCACCGCAGCTCCCGTGCAAGAGGTCAAATATATACAGTATAAATAAGCAAACACACAATAATAATAATATCAATATATACAACTAAATTAACTAAAGGCACTCAACAATACCAAAGAAGTAGCAGCAGGTCCAATTATGGCAAAGTACAGATAATGTAACAGTGCAAAGTGCAGAACAATATGGCTGTGTGGTGGTGGAGAATATGTATGTGTGACTGCGAGGTTATGATATATGTTGGAGGGGGGGACGGCAGGGAGTAATGGCTCTGACGGCTGTGGGGAAGAAACTGTTTCTCAATCTATTTGTTGTAGTCCGTATATTTCTGTACCGCTTGCCCGATGGCAGCGGCACGAACAGTCTGTGACCCGGGTGGCTGGAATCCATCGCTATGGATCCAGCTCTCTTCTTGACCCGGTCTGTGTAAATAGAGTCCAGGTCTGGGAGGGGGCATCCCACAATGCCTTGTGCTGTTCTCACCACCCGTGTAAGTTGTTTCCTCTCCAGTGCTGTGCAGCTACCATACCACACAGTCATGTTGAGGCAGAGGATGCTCTCAATCATCGCCCTGTAAAAGTTCACGAGCAGCCGTGAGGAAAGTCCAGCCCGTCTCAGTTTCCTGAGGAAGAAGAGCCTTTGTTGTGTTTTCTTCACCAGGTGGGAGGTGTTTGTGTTCCAGGAGAAGTCAGACGTAATGTGGAGGCCCAGGAACTTGATGTTGTCCACACGTTCCACCACTTCTCCATCTATGAGAAGGGGAGTGTGAGCCGACCTCCTGGACCTTCTGTAATCCACAATGACCTCCTTGGTCTTCCCTGTGTTCAGCACCAAGTTGTTGGCTGAACACCACTGAGTGAGCTGCAGAATCTCATCTCTGTAGTGGGTCTCGTTGTTGTCTGAAATGAGACCCACTACTGCTCAGGCAAAAAATTCAAAGCATTAACTTTACATGGAGCCTAATCTTTAATTTGAACCACAAAAGGCTGAAGAATAGCATCTAATTTAATTTGGGTACGTCTTTTCCAGGCTTCTTGAGCTTTTTGAGGTGTAGTGGTAAGGGGTCTCTTGTTAACCGTGGTTGTCTCATGATGCTTTATGTGACTGTCTAGCCATTGTAAAGCTGAGTACAACAGTTCAGACGCATCAACAATTATTTTCCTTGTGGTTTGATTTCATGTCAGTGTGCCTCAATCACCCATATCTGTTCCCTGTTGCTAATCAGTTCATTTGTGTACACTTCCACATCGGCCCCCGTCTTTAAAATTCAGTTCTCAACTTCCCATACTCACTGGCTCATTGTTGTTGTTGCTGTCATGTTCAGTCTAGTTTCCTCGCTTCTTCCTCCTCGTGATCCAGGTTTACCATTTTTTGTAAATCTTTGTTATTTAGTTTGTTGCTGCCACGTCAGCCATTTGTTCTTGTCTTTTTTATTTAAATAAATTAGTTTTACTTTAGCTCCTTGTGTGTCTGCATCTTGGGTCCAAATCTTCCATCTTCCTACCACCACTTTCATGACACATATGCAGGATAGATAGATAGAGCATTAAGACCTAACAGGGTAATTACAGGGTAACATATAGGGTAATGATGGGGTAATAATAGTATAACATACAGGGTAATCAAGGGGTACATACAAAGTACTGATGGGGTAACATACAGGGTACTTACAGGGTTTGGTTCAGGGTTCTGGGATTTTTTTCTGGGGGTCTTTGTGGAGATTTCCTTGCGTTTTATGATGTGGCTTGCTTGGTGGTAGCCCTTAGTACTTAAAGCTGTTGAACTGGTATTGATTCTGGGAGATGTTAGACCAGTTACATATCATTTGACAGATTTAGAAGTACACCAGCAGAATATTAGGAGAATTTTTGTTCCTACCAAGAGCTGACTTTTATCAGCTGCTGCGTTTGGTACTAGCTGATAGTTTGGCCAGAGTTTGGTGAAAGGTGTCTGGGAGAGGTCACCTCCAGAGCACCTGTCAGTCAGCGGGAGCTGAGAAGAACTTTTGGGCCAGCTTCCAGGCTGGTCCTGAAGTCAGCTGCTCTGTCCTTGGCAGGTGGTCGGCTGGTCGAACACTCACCCACAAATATATAAATGGCAGTTAAAGGTGAAAAATGGGAATCTGACAAGGCTTGACTTGGCAGGATTCAGTAGGCACAGACACTGACAAAGTTTTAAGGTTTTTACTGTAAACGTTTGGCAAACTGGAGTACTGAGACTGGACTTGACACTCACGTTGAGACTCTGGGGCGGGACCAGGACAGGTAAGTCCGTCGGGGCCTGGTGGTTGAATGTGGCTAGGATGGTCAGAAATGGGCTTAGGCGAGAGACAGAGTCCAGGGCCGAGCAAAGGGTCAAAACCAGGAAGTCCAGAGACTGCAGCCAAATCCAAAAAGGGACAATCCAAAGGGTGATGTCCAAAAATGAGAAGCAAGGTCGATTACCGTGAGTCAGAGTTCCAGGAGGTATCCGACAAGGAGAAAGCAAAACTTGTGGGTCAGGGAACAGGCAAGGGTCTATGGTCTTGGAGTCAGGCAGGAACTGTGAATAAGCGCTAGACATCTACCATTCAATAATCTGGCAAGGAATGATTGTAGGCTGTGGACTGAAATACTGGGTGGAACAGGTGAAACTAATGGCTATAATTACTGTGACATGGAATGCAGGGGCGTGGCATGAGACTGTGGGACTGTGGAAAGGCTATGGCATGACTGAGAGCAGAAGGAGTGGCAGGAACAGAGGATGCTGTGACAGAATCTCATACTTTTCAAAATAAGAAACTGTGGTAGTTCTTGTAACTGAAATAAAAAGGGTTATGCACAATATCACTGTTTAAAATGAAGATTGCTGGCAGAAAATTACTTTCAACATGTTAGAAAATTTCCATTTGATCAGGCAGTCCACGAAAAGGTAACAAGAACTTTTGAATCAACCAAAGGGGCAATGTGGTGCTTGCTTTTCAGTTCTAAAGGAATGCAGTTATTTCCTTTGATGCCTGGAAGAACCAAAATTTATAATCAGCTGAGCCAAAGCAGATCCTTGGTTTGTTCTCTTCTCAGAATGTAAATTTCTTCAAACAACAACAGAATTGACACTGGTGGTTTATAGTTGTCTTGGGGTTTAGAGTAAGTGGGAATTTTGATCAATTAGTATTCTTGGTCTTATAAGATCAAAAGACAGATATCTGGGTTTCCTTCCAAACAATGATGACACAGTCCATTTGCATTAGGCTATTAATGCAGAAATAGTCCAAATTCTGATGTAGGATCCGACACTCATTCAAAACATCTGCACGTTTGACGGTAGGGTTTAGAGTAAAGTAATCAATAGCAGTTTCAGACTATGATTTTGTTTAATCACACATGGATTGTCTTTATTTTTTCATCAATAACAAACTGGTCTGAATCACAAACTGATCTCAGGCTGTCAGGCCTGTAGGCAGCTCATACCTTCTATGACAGGAGTACGTATATGCTTACAGTAAAAGCTCCTCCTTTCTTGAATCATTCTCTGTGGCAACATCCTCCTCTCCATTTGCCTTTATTCAAATTAAAAATAGTTGGGACTGCTCCTAGCAAAAGGTCCTGCTTCTTTGGCGTGAAGCCAATCCACCGCATTAACAAGAGTTAAAGCTTGTGGTAATCCACTTGCAATGTTCTGATAGTAATTCCCACATCTGAGCTTATGTATCGAAATCTGAAGCTTTTTTATCTTTCGGGAAGCCAAAAAATTAAACTCCAGTGGTATTTTATGGCCGGTTCAAACAAATCATTACACTGAACGCACTGAACCATGTTGTAGTGGTTAATGATCCACTCCCTGTTAAATTGCTGAAAAAAAAATAAATTAAAAAAAAAAAAAAAAAAAAAAAAAAAAATATATATATATATATATATATATATATATATATATATATATATAATACAGAAAGCTCCTCAAATGACAAGTGAAACATCCAACAAACAGGTTTGACTCCGAACCTACACGTTTCTCTGTACGGATATTGCTGCCGCTGCCACACAAAACGCCATACCCAAAAACCTGGCTCTCTTTCTTTTCAATCTTCTTAAGAAGATTAAATTCTTAATGCACTGGCTCCGGTTGGACAACTACTGGACTATTACAAGATACACTCCACCATTACCATCCAAGTTTACTTCCGCAAACACTGACCACACTTGCTGTGTGTGATGCTATTGCGTCCTTTATTGCGCATGCAGGACACTTTAGGTTTGTTTGTAGTTCACATATGAGATCACACACAAGTAGCATTAATTTGAAAACATGAATGCAAACAAAATCGGATTTCAGAAAATAATCTGAATTGAGCATTAAAACCTGCAGTGTGAACGTAGCCTGAGTTAGGAAAAGAGCACAAGGTATTTTATCCCAAGCCACATAATTACTAGCAACCTTAAGGTTCATGCACCCTTCTTAAACACAAATATAATAAAAGTAGGTTACTATTATAGAGATACAGTCAGTTTTATGTTGTTATTTTTATGTTTTTAATTTTTAAAAATTATATTTTACACTTTCAAAAGTAAGCTAATACAGCTTTGTGTTAGCAAACTCACCATGTAATATTTTTCCAGACATAATCATTCTGAAGGCTGATCTGAACCAGCTGTAAAAAAAAGCATAAATAAATGGATTCAACGTTGAGTTTGTCAGTGTAAGGCAAACAAGTGATTCAATCAAAGGAACTGGTACTAAACTGTTGGTAAAAGGCAAAAAAGTATAACAAAAAAAGGATGGAGTACAACAAAAAATAAACACTCCCAGAACAATAGCCAGAGTTTTGGTGGCTTTTCTCTCCATCTTACTGACAGTTGCTCCACATTTCATCCTAGCTTGGATGCTTCGTGCCTGCCTCTGTGCAACAAGGAAAATCTTCAGGTAAATACACAACATTATGACAAGTGGAAGGTAAAATGATAAAACAGGTCCAATTGTGTTTCCTATCACATCAATAAAACATGTTTCTTGACATTGTTGTTTTGATTTTTGTGTTATTCCAATTCCAATAAGTGCAGAAGCACTCCAGCTTACAGTAATCATGATGACAACAACATGACGGCTGATTTTAGATTTATATGTCAGTGGCTGACACACTGCATAATATCTGTCAATTGAAATGCAACATAGGTGTAAAATAGAGCATGTGCAAAGATATACTCCAAAGCTGTCTTTTATCTTACAAAGTAAATCTTCATGGTACATACAAAAGCTGAAAGAGAATGCTATGGTCAAGGGAAATAATATTATCCCTACAAGCAGGTCAGCCACAGCCAGAGACAGAATGAGGGAGTTAGTAGGAGTGTGGAGCTGTTTGAAATAAAGTACAGAGATTATTACAAGGAGATTTCCACATACTGTGGCAACAGACAATAGTGTAAGAAAACTATATAACATCACACATACAGCAGAAGGAGTTGTGGTAAATTTAAAACTGAAATTCTTTATCTCATAGCAGGGATGTATATAAGTCACTCTTGTTTCCATGATGACCTAAAATTTGATACAATTCATTTTAAAAACAGACAACACTACAGAGAAATCACATTCAACACAATTTTTCAGGTGTCTACCATTCATAGATTGAGTAATGTTTGTGTAAAATTTGCTGTTTGTAGCTTTGGGCCACAGCAGTCTCTGTGTATAAACCTTTATTGTGTACTCCCTATATACTGTTGTCCAATAAGAATAGGGAATTATATCCCATCTGAAAGCAGTAATGATGCAACATGTATGTGTCTATGGATCCCATTTTTAGAGGTACAAATGCAGACAGATGGTAATATTCCACAATAATAAATATATATATATATATATATGAAATTACCAGAAATTGATGTGCTTTCACATCCATTATTGTTTATTTGATATTTAAGTTATCAATCCTTACTATCTTATCAGCTGTAAATTTCTTCATCGAGCATGGAGTACAGAAGAAAGGGCAGAAATATTTGTCCAGGTTAGGCAAATGGCTGGACAAATGGGGGCAATTTTATCTCATTTGTTGAGTTTTTAAAACAAGTCTTTTTCAACATTGTCATATATGTGGGAAAGAATGTCATATTTTAAACCTCTACACTTTTGCCTGACAGTACTGTTTTAGATTGTCATTGTTTTCTCATCTGAAAAACATCTGTGCTACTATATAAATGTATGGGCGCAGAGCAAAATCAGTATTTGGTGATGGTCCTGAAACTGTTAAATGTATCAGTTTGCCAGGAGTTGAGTAAAATATTAATTCGATTATTGGTCCAGTTAAATATTTCATTTAATTAAACAAATGAAAATTGCATGGACAATAAAGATAGTACCCCTAATTTAATATTTTGGAGGAGCACGTTTTCCAGTGATCACTGACAAGAAGCAACTTCTTTACTTCATAATGACATTTCTGCATTTGCCAGGTATGGCATGGCGGTGCCGTTGTTAAAGCTGTGGCCTCAAATTCAGGAGAATTGGTTACTGATCCAAAAGCTATAAATGAAGTATTCAAGGAATATTATCAACAATTGTATATGTTTAAAGCTAGGCAGGCAGCATAAATGTTAAATGTTGCATGCTAGGCAGCATGCAACATTTAAGCCAATCCATTTAGGTGATGTGGACCATCATCTCTCGCTGTATGTAGATGATGTAGCCATTTTCTTTTCTCAACCTGAACAGTCACTTCCTATATTGATAGATAAGCTCAAGTCTTTTGGTGAAATTTCAGGCTACACAATAAATTGGCAAAAAGTGAATTGATGCTCTTAGGTGATTATATTAGCACTGATGTTATAAAAAATTTTCCATTGAAAATCACAGATACACTTAAATACTTGGGAGTATTTCTTCCAAAAGACCCTAAAATAATTTTTAAATTAAATTTTCTCATAAAAGACGAAAAGTTGAAAGAAGATGGCACACTCTCCCCCTTTCTATGATGGGTTGTGTGAATGCAATTAAAATGGTCTCTCTACCAGGATTTTTATATCTATTTCAGAATCTCCCTATTATCTTAACAAAGTCATTTTTCAAAAATGTAGAATCGACTATAATCCCTTTTATTTGGAATTACAAGACTCCTAGAACTTCAAAGGCTCACTTATCAAATCAAGGGAAAATGGGAGCTAGGTTTACCTTGCTTTTTGCATTATTACTGGGTCGCAAATCTGCTACTACTGGCAGGAAGGCTACACTAGAGAGGTATTGAGGGATACCCAGCCTGGTTTGCAACAGAAAAAAAGATGCCACTAACAGTTCGCTACCTGTGCTTCTTTTTACATTACCCACATTCACTAAAAATATAAAAATATGGAATAAAATAATTCTGAATTGCCTCAGAATCTGGCAGCAAATTAGAAAGAGTTGTAAATTGCCAGAAACTGACATACATGCCCCGATTTGTTATAATCATACCTTCCTTCCATCTCTTCCAGACAAGAGCTTTGAAAATTGGAGGCTTAGAGGCATTATTACCTTGAAAGATTTATATTTTAATAAACAATTTGCATCCTTTGCTCAATTAAAATAAAAGCTCTCTGTTTTATCCATTCAATTTTTCAGATATTTACAAATTTGAAACTATGTCCATCAAAATATAAAAAACTTTGAATATCTCCTGGAAGACAATAGATGTATTATACTCCTGCGGGCCCCTACAGATTGGTTGCAGATTTTGTTAAGTTACTTTCTGACTCTTATTCGGATTCACAATTTATTAAGATGGCCTGGGAGAAATTGATGACACTGTCTGGGAAGAGAGCCTCAGTAGAACACGAGCTTGCTCTGTGAATATGAGACACCAATTAATTCAATTTAAGTTAATACATAGATTTTATTATTATAAAACTAAATTACATAAATTCTACCCTACAATTTCTCCTTTATGTGATCAATGCAAGTCTGCTGAAGGTTCTCTGGCCCATCTTTTCTGGTCTTGTCCAAAGCTGTATAATTTTTGGTGTCATATATTTATGTGGTTTTCCAAAGTGTATGATTGTGAATTTAGGCTAAATTCAAATATTGCCCTGTTTGGATATTCTTTGGTTTTGATTAAATGTAGTCTTTCTATACAAAGTACTTTTTATTATGGAGTGATAATGTGGGTGAAAAGCAAGGTATGTCGCACACCGAAATAACTGTCAGAGACTCGTTGGATTCCAGCCAATACACGGGGGACTTTATTGACACATTTACTCTTGATCAGCTTGCCCCAAAATCCCAAAGTATCTTTGAGACAGGGCGTATTTATACAAAAATCAATGCATGATGACTATGCATACTTCTGACCATTTACGTAACTTCTACGACACTGGGTCTGGCTCAACCCAGTGTGTTTCCTGTGTTCCAGGAACCAGACAATTCCTATGTTCCAGGAATCGTCCTGTTATCACCACCACTGTTCCAAAGTTCTGGCAAAAACAACCGGACATTCCTAACAGAGTTTGGTGAACTTCTGCACTCTCTTCTCCTCCACACTCCTTGGTTGAGAAGCGAAACAGAAACGAATTCCAGTTGTTTTTTGTTTTTTAACCTTTTTTTTAAATTATTTGTGTAGTATCAATTGGAATTGCCTGGTAGTAGGTAGGTAGGTAGGTACATTTATTTATATAGCACTTTTCAGCACAAGGCAACTCAAAGTGCTTTACAACACAAGAACAAAATTACAGACAAAGTTACAGCTGTAATTAAACACAATGAAACACAATTAAACACAATGAAACACAAAAGCTAAACAAGATAAACTAAAC
>NC_051448.1:20898558-20904657 GCF_001649575.2 Kryptolebias marmoratus | reverse complement strand
TCCAGGTGTACGAAGCAAGGTCGGTAACGGGAGATCAGAGTCCAGAGCAGAATCAGGCAGGGAGCAGGCAAGAGACGATGGTCGAGGGACAGGCAAAGGTCAAGATCAGGCATGGACGAGAGGAGTACGCTGGACATCTACTTGCTTGGTGGCTTTCAATAATCTGGCACTGGGGTGTGTGAGCTGTGGGTATTTAAAGAGACAGGAACAGGTGAAACAGATGAGGCTAATTGTGTGGGCATGGCAACATGGGCGTGACTAGAACTGTGGAAAGTTATGTGACTGTGGCAAGAGGCGTGGCAGGAACAGATGGAGCTGTGACAATACCTGAAGAAATCCAAAAAGTAATTAAACCAATGCAACTGGAATTCTGTTCTGAATTTGAAGATGTTTTCACTCCCATCCTAAGAATTTCTCAAAAACTGAAGAGTGTGAAGCTGCAAGCTTTTAACATGGAATGCTCCCCTACACTCACATGCAGAGGGGGAGGCAGAGGGGGCTAGAGCACCTGCCCCTTTTGCTTCTTGCCCACAAGTGCCCTTTTGGTCAAATTTACTTTATTTGTTTAATCATTCTTTCCCTAAGCCCTCATTTGACCCTTAATAACATGTACTAAAATGTTATTTATGTCATTTTGTAGGAGAAACAACACAAGCCATCCAGTCACCTTTGACCTTTTGCCCCTGTGACGCACAACAACGCAGTTGCCCCTCCCACTGTGAGATGAAGCAATGAACTGCGGAGCTCAACTTATATCAGTATTATTCCAGATTCCAGAACAGTTTTTGGTCAATAAAGCAGTAAGTGAGTGAATTTTTAAGATACAAGTAGGCCAACTACTTGTTAGACAACGGGACAACCCTGTATCGTTTCTGCTTCAGCATGGAGGAGTAGTTTAAGCAGAGGGAATGAAAACAGAAACTAACAGAAAACTGCTGCTGTGAACAGAAGAGAACAAAAAGAACAAGTAGATTTTTGATTCTTTTTTTAACCAAGCTTAAAAGTTGAATCACTAAGATGGAAAAGAAGAGATTCAGTTTGGGGAAAAAAAGCAAGGCAAGAGACAGAAATAAGTAACAAGAGACATTGGGCTCCTGTCAACACAGGGAGGATGAGACAATGAGGAAAAAAAAGGAGGGATTGAAAAAAAAATGTATATAGGTACTTACAAACTACACAGAAACACAAATAGAAGAGGTATAACTATAAAAGTTTGGTGGTCAGTGTCAGTAGGCTTTTCTCATGGGGACATATAACACTAAAGGTAATGTGTCAACAATTCATTTTTGTTTTTCCCTTCCGCATTAAAGTTTGATGCTGTTATGAAAGGAGCATCTTCACCTCCACTGCAAGTATAGCAACCCACGAAGGAGGTGTCGGAGTCGGCCAGGCGGCTGGCGGAACCCAGGGAGATGCTCTGGAGGTCGGCAAAAAGGACCAGGGTAGACGCTAACTTGGCCCTGCGGAAAGGCTGAGGCGGCGTTGGGCTAACCCACAGAAGACACAGCCGGGGGTGCAGGAGACACCGGGGAGTTTCGTTGGGGGCGCCAGCACCAGAAACACAGGAGGCCCAGTGGTTGCAGAACCAAGAGCGAAGTACTTCCTGGCCCAGCCAAGGATCTCGCCCATTCCTGGGGAAGTTTCCAAGCCTGGGTGGTGAGCCGCCTCCTCCAGGAGATCACGAGCGGCCAAAAAACATTTATTCAAACTCTTGGAAGTGGCTTCCACATCGCAGTATCTTCGTACTACCACGTGGAGCCTGAAAAAATCCTCCAGAGAGAGGTCGGCCAAACAGAACTCGACTGCTGGGTCCATGCTAATGATCAGTTTCTTCTGTCATGGACACTTCACGAACAGTCACGAGCACTGGAGAGGTAGGACCCAACGGCAGCTAGTAGTCTTGAAGGTTTTTAATCAAAATCAAACCCAGAAAGTGTACAGCGCATAACCAAAAAGCAAGCACAACAACATACACGACAAGGAACTGACACCAGTGACTGAAGGAGGGGTGATTAAGTAACAGGGAGTAATGACCTGATTGACAACAGGTGCAGAAGTCTGTTTAGTTGTCTCTGCATGGCCCTGCTCCCTTATGCTTGCCAGAATCACATGCATATACGGTTCTCCCCTCCCGATATCATTAGGGTCTTTGTTTGCCTGGCTCACAGAAGTGATGTTTGCTAGAGTATCTGAGAAACTCAGGTTGACAGATCAAAAACATAAATCCACACAGTCTGTTTTCCTGCATTTGTATTGTTCCAGAATATTGAAATATGGATATTGGTAATACACACTGAGTATGAGTATTTAATATTAAAATGGTCACTTAAAGCTTCAGTAGGTAACTTTTATAAAAATATATTTGTTACATATTTCTTAAAATGGTCACTATGTTCTGACAGTAGAATATGAGACAGATAATCTGTGGAAAAAATCAAGCTCCTCTGGCTCCTCCCAGTGGTCCTACAGCCATTTGCAGAAAAACACCGCACCGGGTCAGAAACAACCAATGAGAGCCAGGAGGAATGTCTTAGCAGTTTCAATGACGCTAGTGTATGACCTTGTTCAAGCTCAAGATTGCTGGTGTGCTGCAGCTATACTGCAACAATATGCAATAAAGCATATTGTTGATGTGGATGTGCCATAGCTGTTTATCCGCCATCATTGGTGGCCCTGGTTACTAGCCTGCGAGTTCATGGCAGGGGGAGGAGATGTGGAGGGCAGCAGAGAACAAGGGGGAGGGACCTGAAAGATGCACTTACTCAAATTTTCAGGCTAACTCCACGGTTTTCTTTGAACTCCCTACTGCAGCTTTAAAACGTTTTTTTTTTTCTTGTACAATGTGCTGATATACATTCTTAGTCATTCAGGACATGGCAAATCAAAACAGTTTAAATAATAAAGCAAGTGAACTTCTATTTGTAATTAAAGTTGTTTCACTTCTCAGCCATGAAGATGTATTAATTCAAAACTGGAAAGTGTAGAGTTTCAAGCTTTACACTGTATGCTTCTATGATACAAGCTAAACTCATATGCAGATTATTTTCACTCACATCCCCCCTGACGGTCATTAACAGTTTAAAACTTGGAATTCGGACTCTCCAGTTTTGAAATAATAAATCTCCTCGTGTAGGACAGCAAAACATCTTCAGCTACAGAATAGAAGTCCAGTTGTTTTGTTTAAATTTCTGCTTACTTTATTTTTTTATTAAAATATTTTTATATCTGTATTTTTTGTACTTTACTCTTAATATTTTTGTGCAAAATAAACCTGTTCCAACCTTTTTTACTTCATTGCATGCAATTTTCCGTAGAAACATGTTGTAGAATGTCATGGGAGGAATGATAAAAACTCCACACAAAAAATAAGTGAGAAACATTGTTATTTTAGAAACTTTACATTTAATATAAGTAAAAAATATCAAACTATAAAAAAATAAATGTGGTTATATAAAGTTACATAAAACAATTACCAAATGTTGAAATATATTTCCCTACTTTTATATAGACAAGCATTTAGATTAACTTACAATTTTAACTTGTTGAAAGAACACCAAACTAAAATTCAGTTCATTGAGACTATTGTCTTTTGCTTAAAACTTTTTAAATAAAATTTTGTCATGAAATTAAGTTAGTGGCTTATTGTAACTTATTTTTGCAATTTGCAGTCAGTTGTTTGGGGCTGCATAAAAAAGCTATAGACCACAAATTGTCAATATCTGATTTATCATATCTGAATTAGACATTAGCTGTATTAGAAAAAAAAACACCAGGTATTGTATCCCAAAATGCACTCTTATTTTCTCTGAAAGCATTTTTTTCTTACCAGAACAATTACTAGCAACCTATAGGTACATGCACCTTCTTGAAAAAAACTCTATTAAACTAGACCAAATTTTATGTAGATACATTGAATTGTATGATTAGTGTTCTGTTATTTACAATTCAAAACTATATTTTGTGCCACTAAGAATAATTCAAGGCCATCTTGTGTTGGAAAAATGACCATGCAATGTTTCCAAACATAATCTTTCTAATTTTAAATGTTTTTGCCATTTTAAAACTATATTTCTGTGCCTCAGAAAGTAAACTAATGCAACTTTGTGTTAGTAAAGTCCCCATGTAATGTTTTTTCAGACATATTATTTCTAAAGGCTGATCTAAACCAGCTGTAAAAAAAAAAGCATAAATAAATGGATTCAATGTGGAATTTGCCAGTGCAAGGCAACCAAGTGCCTCAATCACAGGAAGAAAAACTGAACTGTTGGTAAAAGGCAAAACAGTAAAACAAAGAAAGAAAGGAGTACAACAAAAAATAAACACTCCCAGAACAATAGCCAGAGTTTTGGTGGCTTTTCTCTCCATCTTACTGACAGTTGCTCCACGTTTTGTCCTAGCTTGGATGCATTGTGCCTGTCTCTGTGCAACAAGGAAAATCTTCAGGTAAATACACAACATTATGACAAGTGGAAGGTAAAAAGATAAAATAGGTCCAAGAGTGTTTGCCATCAGAACATTAATAAAACATGTTTCTTGACATTGTTGTTTTGAATTTCGTGTTATTCCAATTCCAATAAGTGCAGAAGCACCCCAGCTTACAGTAATCATGATGACAACAACATTACGGCTGATTTTAGATTTATATGTTAATGGCTGACACACTGCATAATATCTGTCAATTGAAATACAACATAGGTGTAAAATAGAGCATGTGCAAAGATATACTCCAAAGCTGTCTTTTATCTTACAAAATAAATCTTCATGGTACATACAAAAGCTGAAAGAGAATGCTGTGGTCAAGGGAAATAATGTAATTCCTACAAGCAGGTCAGCCACAGCCAGAGACAGAATGAGGAAGTTAGTAGGAGTGTGGAGCTGTTTGAAATAAAGTACAGAGATTATTACAAGGAGATTTCCACATACTGTGGCAACAGACAATAGAGTGAGAAAACCATATAACATCACACATACAGCAGGAGTTGTCTTCTATTTTAAAAACAGACAACACTACAGAAAACCCTAATTTAACACAATTTTTCAGATTTATTTTTTTTTACAAATAAAGTGATGATTTTGTGAAATATCTGATATACACTCATAGGTCATCAGTGCTGTTGTTTGCTTTGGGCCAAACAAGGTTCTCTGTATAAACCTTTATTCTTTGCTCTCTACATACTGTTGTCCAATAAGAATTGGGTACTGCCCCATCTGAAACCAGTGATAACCAGTAATGCAACATGTATGTGTGTCTATCTATGTATCCTACTTTCAAGATGCAAATTAATTTGTTGGTACCCCTTCACAATAATAAACAAAACAAAAAAATTAAAGAATGAAAAAACATATGAACATATGTCCCACTGACAAAATTATTTATTTTATTTTTTTTATGATGTTTGGTCAAATACAGACCTTTGTACTATTTGGTTAGAGGGTTCTCGGTTTGAATTTTTGCTGTTATGTACATTATTATAACATGCAGAACCATTCTGGTAATTGTTTCTGGCTGGTTGGTGCACAGTTGTAGGAAGATCACACATTGGTGGGTGAACATGAAAATGTCAGGAGCAGAGACAAAGTTCCAGCTAAAGTGACTGGAGGATGAGGAATGGCATGGTTGTAGCCTGTGATGGTCAGGATGGTGAAGGATTTTGCAGTGTTTAAAAGTTTGTGACAATGGGTAAATATCAAGCCAGGATTTAGACACCTTCTGGCCACCTTGGTGTGAGTTTTGAGTGGACTTAAGTGGCAAGGGAGTCAAAGCCAATCTACCCTAATGCACCTGGCAACAGTGGCGTCACTAGGCCTGTTTTAGGGGGGCTTCAGCCCCCCTAAAATGTTTTCAAGCCCCCCTAAATAATTTTTTTTTTTTTTTTACAAAAATTCAATATAATGTGGCCAGAATATGAGTTAAAATAAATAACCATATATTATTTCATTATTAACTAAAATATATGATCATAAATCTGTCAGTTTTCTTTTTCTTTACAGTGTAAGGTAGAGATCCTCTTTGGTGCGTCGTTATCAAATCCATTCCACTTGTTCATATTGAGTACTCCCTCACCACATGAAATCCAGTCCATGTTTTCCCTACAAACT
>NC_051448.1:20886355-20898204 GCF_001649575.2 Kryptolebias marmoratus | reverse complement strand
AAGAAGAATACATTGCTCAACTTACTTAAATATTCTTAGTAGTGTTAACTAATATAATATTCCACTATGTGATATATTTTCAACTGCAGAAATTATTAGTAAGCTTGTTTAAAAGTTATTCCAGTCAGCTTTTCTGTTGTCTGTGGAAGGTTTACTGAAGAATGTTTTAGCAGTAATAACCGTTTTCTACAGAAGCATTCTTGTGTCAGTTAATCTAAATCAGTGTCGTGGAATAACTGAGAGATTTTATATAATATATAAAGTCACAATTTAGACTTCATAATTGGGTATACACCAGCACCAAACATTATAGTGTACATTAGCTGGCATTTAATACAGTATAGTAATATTCAATTCACAAAATTAAAAGAAGAAATGTTCATTTTTCTTGTTAAAACTGTAAACATATTTCCTGTTTGTTGATGTTCTGAATAAAAATATAATTGGTTGCTTAAAACGTTTACACAGTAAGGTATCTGTTAAATGTGTCCAAAAATGTGGAAAAGCAACTCAGGTTTTATCTGTTTGAGAAATTTTGTTCTCGCCCACTACGTTTGCTCACATACTGTGCATCTCCTGGGGGCTAAGCCCCCCTTGTCCTTAAAACCTAGTGACGCCCCTGCCTGGCAAGGTGAAACAGAGCTGACATGGTCCGATACACATGTGGAAAGGTAAACCAGCTTCAATAACATGATGAAATAACATATGGTTTATGCAACCACCTGGTCATGGGATTAAACAACAGCAAACAGATTTATTACAGAGGAAAGACCAATGATGATGTACAGCAACTTTATATTTATTTCAAAATATTAGTCAACCAAAAAAAAAAAAACCCTGTAAACTGAGTTATTTTATTGTGTTTTGAAAACAATACGAGGGAGACGACCATCACACACTAATTGTGTAGTGCTCAATGTCAACACAGTTGAGCTCTGCTCCACGACCAGTGGTATCAGATGGGAAATGTTGAAGTATTTTACGAGCAGCTTAAAATTAGCTTATTTTGAGCAAAATTACTGTGACTAAAGTGGCTCAGAATTATCTCCTTCAATAGCACGTTATTATAGCAGCATATTATAGCCTATAATGTATTTTTACTTTTAAATAAACTAACAAAACAGTTGATGAAAGTGCCTCCTGTAGAACAGTGCCTCAACTGGTGAGGAGAGCAGGATGAGCCACTTGAGGAGGCCATAATAGAAGTCTGAACTGTCTTTCACAGTACGTTCTACATTTTAGGACATCCTTGGGTCTCCGAAAAACATACTCAGACATCAGGTCAAACAACCTTAGACCACAGACAAAAAAACATTGCATTTCATAGAAAAACCCAATCAGACTTCCAACTAAACAGCAATGGCAATGACAATGGCAGATCATGATGTGTAGTGCTTTCAGCTGTATGTAGCTTATTCAATTGGCTGCTGATTATTTCATATCTCATCAGCGTTTCTCACACACACTCTCTCTCTCACTCACTCACTCACTCACTCTCACACACACACACACTCTCACTCACTCACTCGTGCGCACACGTACGTATTAAAGATAAGATAAGAAAAAACGTTACAATTACCTTTTGGCAGTCCGATGGAGCAAAACGAAATGTTTTTGACTCTCACTCCCCTCTGCGTAAAAAGACAGCAGCAACAAGCTCCCGTTGGCTCACGTATGCCCCCTTCAGTGCAGCAGAGTACTGCCTGCCTCACCCTGTGCCTTTTCACCACGGTTTTATGTCCCCTCAGCAAAACTAAATATGTCACTAACAAACATTAAACGTAAATGGTTAAAGACATTAGTCAGACTGTGGAAAATCAGGGTATATAAACCATTATATTGGTGACATGCAGCTGTACGGCAACAGGCATGAGCCAATTGCATGTATCAACCCAGTTTGTGATGGATTGCACATTCAGAGGTGAGGTGAGGCTTGTTGCTGCCACACCCTGCGTTTCACCCTTGTATTTGGACAGGAAATATGCAATTTCTGTGATTTTGACTATAAAAATGTTCGAAAATTAGTCATACATAAAGATCAGTAGACAAATATTAAAATTCATTTTATGCTATAATTTTTTTTTCTTGTCATGATGACAGCATCATCATGACATCAGGTCAGTTCCCTGACCGCACATCCCTGGTTTTGGGGGGTTTATTCTGTTGAAGGGCTTATGACCTGCCACTGAGGTTGAGCTTTCTGACTCTGGGCAGTGTTTTGCTCCAAGATGCTTTGGTAGTTTTGAGACTTTGTTGGTAATTTTGAAAGTGGAATATACTACTGCAATGTTTCCCTAAAAGAAAAAGAGTACTATTTAGTCGAGTAGGCTCAAATCTGAAACCTGTCATTAGTCACCTGCCCTCAGCCCTTTACCAGTTTGCCTGCCACACCCATCTACACCTGCCCCAAATTAGTAATTACTCACCTGTGTCCACTTCCCAAATCATCACTTGTCCTTTAAAACCTGTTCATGTTTTCCACTTACTCACTGGTTTGTTTTTGCTGTTGCAAACTGTCCACTTTTCCTCATGTTCACAGCAATCTGCACTTTTGTAGGTTTTTGGTTTTGCTGCCACGTCACCCCTTTAGTTTTCTGTTTTCTTTCAAATCAGTTTTTCTTTAGTCATTTCAAAATTAGTCTGAATTCTGGATTCCTTTTATCCAAACCTGACGTCTTCCATTGGGCCAATTATGATTCACAATATGACTGACGGTCTTATCAGAAAGTGACATACTTCAACCAAGAAGTTCAACTTGAATGGTTTTGGATGGCTTCCGTGGCTCATTTTCTACCATCTGCACTATCCTTCTAATTAACTTAGGGTTGCATTTCCTCATATGTCCATGTCCTGGGAAGTTAGGTACAGTCCTATGAACTTTGTACTTTTTAATACGTATTACTGGCAGCTGCTTGGAGATAATTTTGTAGCCTTGACCTTTAACATGGATATTTATAATATTCTTTTTAGCTCCCCAGACAGCTTTTGCCTTTGCTTTTCAGGTGGCATGTTTATTCCTTTGTTATGGATTTTGGAAATAAAAATGTTATCAAAAAACTTAACAGGAGAATTGTCGTCTGTGGCTGTTTATTTTAGTGATATAGCATGGTTACAAGTTCAACCGAGTGCTCCAGTCAAATAGTTGCTGTGGAAGTGAAATAAAAAAGGGTATATTACCCACATGGGGGCTTGTGATTTGTTTGTGCTCAGACCCAAAAGCCAATCAGCTTTCAGGAAGTGCCCATGATCCAAGTATGAATGAAACCCATTGCCAATCAGCCAAAGAGAGGGCTCATGATCAGTGCCAGCTAGATAAACTGTTATGGTAATGACAATATTATGTCACAATTTGTAATTTTAGTTCCTTTTTTGAAACTTGTTATAAGAATCTCTGAGATTGACTGAATTCATCTCAATTAGTGCTTTCACATCCAAACTAAAATTTCAGGCCAATTCAATGACATGTACCTGTTTTTTATAGCTTGACATTTTTCTTTTTACTGTGTAATTTTTTGTGTTGTATTTGTTACTGCCGCTTGGTCAGGACTCCCTTGAAAAAGAGGTTTTTAATCTCAATGTTTTTTTTTTATCCTGGTAAAATAAGGGTTAAAAAATGTTTTCTTCACAAGTCTTAGGGAAGCATGTCAACAAGACCTTTGTGAGTCTTCACAACCCATAGTTTGTGAAGACTTTGTTAATCATAACTACCATCCCTCCGTTTGAGCCATGGTTCAAAATAGAAGGATATGTGGCAAAGTGGCGTTTTTGCTCTTCTTCCAGTAGGAGGGCGTCCTCATGAACAGCCCTGAAGGTTGCGTCAGGGTCCAGGCGCACAGCTCTCTTTAACATTAGAAGTAGGGCACCATCCTCCAAGCCAAGCAGGAATTGATCTCCAAGCTGGGTATCAGTGTGTGCTTCTTCTGCGTTGTGTTTCTGTCATTTCCGGTACAGCTCTCTCAACAAGAGCCCATACGCCTGAACCAACTCACCCGGTTCCTTCACACAACCAAAAAATTCTGACTGTAAAGCAGACACAGGAACTTTCTTAACATACAAATCCTCCAAAACAGAAAATACATTTGCCACCGTGTTATGTTCATCGTCACAGGGTACATTAATTTGGCGTCTTGGTAGGTTAGACAATGCAACAATCAGGATTTGTATTTTTTTGGATTCAGTTAGGTTTTCTTTATCTAAAAGTCCTTGCATTTTGTCCTTCCATTCACTATATTTAACACTGCCATTCTGTCCTTCAAACTTTGGGATCCATGGGGCACCTGGATAAATAGGCATCATCATTCTTTAAAAAGAGAATAAAGCAAAACCACAAAAATTTGTATTAAAAAAAATTTAAATCCCATTTGAAAAAAAAAAAAAAAAAGCACTGCTCATGAATCCTGCGATCCTGCCAAACAACGCCAAAAATCTGGGCCACTGAGTGGTGGGAGTATATTGTTAAACTAGGAATGGTGGAAAAAAGCTATAGCGATCGCAGGAGTGAACAATGCATCAAAAACTAGGCGGTTAAGATCCAATAATTTATTACAGTTAATCCATAAGATTCGATTGCGCTACCGAAACTTGGCGCCATTTGTGGAAACAACGGAAGCGCTATGGACAACGTTGGCCCTGTGTTCCTGCTGTTTTTAAACTTATGGGGATTCTCCTGAGACTTCAGGAAGAGAGGCGCAGTGGAAGAAATGCTCTTGATGCCATGATTGTTGCGCGGAGTAGGACAGCTGTTATCCGCTGGAGATTTCAGGCTTTACAGCGCCTTCAGCTGGGGGACAGACGGCATAAACGTTGCAGGGTAAGCTAACGCTGTTGTTTATATTCCTACCATTCACTCTTAATGCTTGCATCTGGTCACACCCACGACCAATGAGTGAACAGGAGCTAAGTTTGCGCCACCCACAAAGCAGGGCCGGCCCGGCTGGCCCTACTCCAAAGCAGAGACTGGTCTCGAAATATGCAGGTGGAAACGCGTGCAAAGCAAGCCGACTAGAGTGGAGCCGGGACCTTTAGAGTCGGTGGAAAAGGGGCAATACACACACTAGACAGCTAAACAGCTCAACTCTGGAATTGCAGGGCAGAACAGGGTAGTGACATAAACAAAAAGCACAGCAAGCAAAACCAAAGAACAACAAAGCATAAAGTAAAGAAATAGTGCACCACTATCCAGAAGAAGGACCATCACCTGAAGAATCCACCACCAACACCAAGAGCTGGAATGGCCCAGTCACAAACACAAAAGAAATTAGAAAACTTACAACAGAACATTCACTTTACATAAACAAATTTACCCAAATCAAAGAAATTAAAAGCATTTCAGTCCAAACTACGACAGGCTGCCTAGCAGCAGTAGGCTTAGTGCGTTCAATGCCCTGTCCTGAAGCCAAGATGAACCAACAGGGCCACAGAAGAAGACAGGATGCACACAGTAGCACCAGCAAAAACGAAGTCTGAACCAGAAGGTAAGCAATGTGATGTCAGATGGGTAAGAGCAATGACTTATATACTATAGACTTAACATTACGTGACTTTGGATGAGCTAAAAACACAGCCATCTTAAGGAAGTAATTCATTTCAGTTTCTCCGTTCAGCAGTACTGTAATTCCTTCATATTGCCCTGCGTTTGCTGCACAAATTGTTGCGAAAAACGCCTGGATGGCATAACGTTTCATCGATGTGTTTTGGTTTTTTTTTCAAACAAATGAGGCTATGAAGAACTGAAGGAAAAGATTCTCATCTCTGAGGAGCTCAAAGCTGGAATCACTTGCAGGTAGGTCATTAAATGTAACATCTTGATGCATACTACATGAACATTAGGAGGTTTATGTCATTGTATATTATATTACATATCTATTCGGTATATAAATATTAATTATTGTGATCCCTTATCCTACACAAAATGCATTCAAATGACCCCGTAGTCGATGTTATTCAACTGTCTTTATTATTGTATTAGAAACTTTTCAAATTAAAATAAACTTTTTACAAGTTTTTTTTGTATTTAAAGTTTTGTATAAGTCTATTTCTAAATATGCAGATGATAGAACTTAGATGGTATCAGGAAATCAACAGCGACTATAATCCCATCTAAAATCTGTTTATTTTCATTTAACATCTGTTGACAGATCACCAGGCTGCATGCTCTGAAAGTGAAGACTCAACAATCATCAGATGTTTCCAGCTGTGCACCCTGACGTCTGATGAGATGTCCCTCAGGCAGCAAACTGAGTTAGATGGAGACTCAGCAGAGGAAGCAAAAGAAGCTCTTTATAAATGTTAAAAACAGGCTTTAGACTCACTGCTGTTTAGTATACTATGAATAAGATAACTAATGATACTATGATTATAATAGCTAATATACTATGAACGTGATAACTAATTCCTGATTAATTAGTTTAGTTCTTCAATAAGGTATTCGGACGTTGGAGAATCATATGTTACGGCAGGTTTTTAATGATTTTATTAATTTATTTCTGTATTTATTTACATTGAGATGTTATGTGTCATTGTAGTGTAACCCCTCTGTCAAAGGCTAATTTCTCCCAAGAGACAAATAAAGAGATTTTAACTTTATTAAAACTGTTAACTGTAGGAACTCTTAGCTAACAGTTCCTACAGCATCAAACAGAAAGATGTTACATGTTACCATGTTAACCATGTTACATTCCTCATCTTAAAAATAGTCTGTTTGTCAGAAGATGACCAAGGTCAGAAACTTCTGAAAATCAGCTCAATATTTTCAGTCTTTAAAAAAAAAGTAATGGCTTCACTTGATCTCTGTACTTGTTTTTACTCTAAAAAGCTTTCACTGTTCTTATTGTTCACAATCCTTCTAAAATCATTTTTTAATTTCTTTTTCTTTTTTCAGTAGTCTGTCTGAAAAAGGCTGATTTTGTATCTACTAATTTTATCATTGTTGTTTGTGGACTTCTATCGCTGCCTCTTGACCAGGATGGCATTGTAAATATATGGTTCTGAATTGACTTACCTGTTAAATGAATGATTTATAATAATAATAATAACAATAGTAATAAACATTATTATTATTATTATAAATACCCATTAATTTAACAAGTTAATTCAGAACCATACATCTATTATTAGTTTGTACAATAATGGTTATTATTAATATTATCTGTTCAAATAATGTTTTTTATTATTACGGTTATTATTACAATAACAGTGTATATCTGTGAACCTGAATGATAGCGTTCATGTAAAATTGGGCTAATTTTAATTACAAAACTTACTAATCTCGTTACTCCTCAGCATTATTTACACAGCCCTGCACCTCTAAGAATACTTTAACAAGATTGCGTCGCTTTCACTGCACATCGGCCTGAGCCTTTAAAGCAGCGTGTCATGGCTATAAGATATAAGTCATTGGCTGAGACGACTCTGTAGCAACGAAACCCTCCTTTCTTACTGCAACTTCCCATTTCCTCCTTCAGTCTGTGTTACTGGGAAACCTTCAAAATGTGAAGAAAAAAACAGAAAGAGCTAATGAGAGAGAGAGCACAAGTTTTTCCTGTTAGCAAATAACCAAATAACGTTAGCTACGATGACATAATATTATCTATGGTCAAATAACCAAAATTAGTTTTCAATCTTACTTCTGAAAGGTAATCCCACATGATATAAAATACGGTCATAGCTGCTCGCTCTGTGTTTACTCCTGTTGGCTTTTAGAGAGAGGAGAGATCCGTCCAATATGGTGGCGACACCGGATGCGCTCCAGCACGTAATGAGGCATCTACTTATTTATGTCTGGGAAATATCGATCAGGATCAGATAATCCAGTCAGACCTATAAGCCATGGAGAGTTACGTATTGTTTTGAGGATCAAACCGCTGTTAAACAATTCCTTGGTCAAAATAGTGTGTGGTTCTACCACCGCCATAGTAAAATCAAATAATAATATGGACAGTAAAATGTGCAGATTTTAACATCCACTTATTTCTGAGGGTAGACCACTGGGATGCCCCACAGACATGTGTACGTATTGTATACATATACATGTATACGTATATGTATTTTAGTCTATGGGATGCCCCGCCATGTCTTCTTCTTGCCTCTCAGTTTGAATGCTTTTCCCAGCCAGAGAAGAATTCTACCACCTAGTGGTCGTTTCTTTTACCCATGTAATCACAGTTGTACAGCTCACAAATACATATAAATAAACAGTCTTAGTTACACCACTTAGTTAGGTGTAACTAAGTGGTGTAACTGAGACATACATATTTTTTCTCTCTCTTTAACCACTTCGGCACAAGTCCAGTGCCAAACGTCAAGAGGATAAAACACTAGACTCCGAATAAAACTCAGATGACCCAGCTTTCCACCGGCATTTGAACGCACCACTTATGCACGAATCTGAGGCTCCCCAGAACTCGGAAGACGAAGCTGAAGTTAGATTCCGATTCTAGCTTCCGATTTGGTAAAGGGCTAAAGGGCAATTCCACTTAATTTTTCACTACCTTCAGAACCTTTAATCTTTTCTAGAAAAAAAAAAACTACAACACCTAGACACTTCAAACCTGGACTGGATTATTCTAAAAACATAACTGAATAATTAAAACCATGATTGGGATTTGTGAAACTTCATCAAAGGGCCATTTCAGCACTTTTTTGGCATCTCAATCACATGAGCACTGATCTCCTCCTTCTCTAATAGTTGCAATTTTTTTGTTTTGTTTTATTTCCAGTTTATGTTTTCTCTCATTTTTTTTGGTCTTCAATATTTGAACTTGCGTTCTTCTTTTTTTTTTTTTTAATCTCTGATATCTTCCTAAAGTGGGGTATCAACTGATATAATGGTTCCAACCGGTTAATGTTCTATTTCTTCTGGTATCAATTTTTTTCTCTTCTTTGACACAGAAAATATTGAACCACAGAACTGACCACTGAGCTATAGCAGACACACACTTTATGTCATAGTTTTGGAGTTTTGTTGGATGGTTTTTCTGGTTCTTGTTCTGCTGTGTTTGTCTTTTGGATTTGTGTTCATGTCTTGTCATTTTCACCTCCCTAGCAACCTGCCACGCCTCCTTCTTTCATTCCTTGCCGTTCTGTTACATTCCAGTCTTTCATGCCACACCCACATTACCATAACAACTCAATCACTGCCATCATTCTCACCTGTTTGCAATCACTCACCTGTGTCCATTTTCCTCCTGATCCTCAGTCTTTAAATACCGGTCTTTGTTCTTCATTCTCCACTGGGTCATTTCGTTCCGTTTGTCTGCCTGTCTTACCATGCCATGTCCCTTGTTTTTGTATTTTTATTAGTTTTGCTGCCTTGTCAGTCCTTTATTTTGTTAGTTTATTTTAGTGAATAAATTAGTTTCCTTTTAAAATGAGTCTCCGTTCTGGGTTCGCCTCCGTCTCCTTCCACCCCGATCTTGACACTTTAGATAAATAAGATCAGAATTAGATAAATAAGATCCACCTGTGGCTGATATAGATAACTACAGCCTTAGAAAATAGGTCTACCATGTTGAAGAAAATGTCCTATTGTATATCTCCCCTCTCTTGCATTTTCTGTGTGATGTTCATGTCCTGTCTGTCTGCTCCAAGCTGCTGACTGACAATTTCTTCTATTTTCAGTCTCTCCTAAATGGATTTTATAAATAGAAAATCTCAACTATTGGACACATCAATTTTTGCTGCAGCTATGCCTGCATTAAATAATATCGCGTGAGGTGTAACATCTGTAGTGGTCGTATCTAGGGTTGCCACCTTTCAGAAATGAAAAAGGAACCATGGCTCTTCTGGACTATGACCACTAAGGGCCTGACTACTGTGGGGCCTACAACAGTGGTATGTTTTCTTTTGTACCAGTGTTCTTAGTAAAAGGGTGATCAGGAAAACAATTAGTCATACTTGACGCTTGAAATGCTTCATTACAAATGAACACATTCTCTTATAAAGTGCAGTTAATTAAATCTTAATTGAAATCTGTTGGTGAATAGTGTGTAACAATGAATTTTTAAATCTAAACTAAATAAATTAAGAACTTCATTTAACATTTTAAGTGCATAATTATAAGGAGTCTCTTGGAACCCTGGGGACTTTTACTCAAAGAGGAAAAAACAAAACAAAAAAAACAACAGCACTTGTAAACTTACCTGCTTATTCAATAAAAAAAATGTATATATATTAAAGAATAAAAATTTTCTCTTCACATATGTATTTATTTATTTATGTAATAACTGTTAATCCATTAGTATGATTTGTTCTTTAAATGGCCATATATAATATTTATGTTGGCTAATACTCTTGTATATTAAATAAATGATCATTCATTCCACTTTAACAATTCAACGTCTTAAACAATCAGTCAAACCACAATAGTTTGCTAAAATAAGCTACGCCCATGTACTGACATCTTCTGACAAAAGCACAAGCAAAAAGGAAATCAATCATGACATAATGTCCCATACAGTATCAGTGTCAGGAGATGACTGGGGATGAAGAACTGTAACACTGACGCTTGGCTCTTCTGTGTTCTTACATGTCTGCAGTGTTGCTCTCCTGACTCATGAAGCCTAGGCGAAAATTCAGACTGGTAGACTCTGTCCAGTCTACCTGCATCATCTAATTGCCACATCTCTGCCTCAGCCAACCAGTGCCTGGTCCTCACTCCGCCTCAGCCAATCATCACTCAGGAACCTTTTTAAAAGGTTCATCATTCACGGATCTACCCACATCCCAGGTGTGCTTCAACCCGCCTTCTCCCCATCTCCACCCTCATCCTCTGGGCTCCTCCGGGCTCCTCCATGCTCTGCCGGGTTCCCTTCTTTCTGGTCTCCACTCCACTACCAGTGTCCGGGCCCTGGGGAGGAAGACTGCCCTGATCCTCGCCTCGAGATGTTCAACCAAGCTCTGTGATCCTCAGCATGCATGTCTTTTGCCGGGATCCAAGTGCCAAAGAACTTCATTCAAATAAAACTTTTTAACTGCTGTATCTTTTCTGTGTGAGTCTCTCCAGATTGAAATGCTGTCTGATGTCATATAACCCTCAAAAACTGAAAATAAATCCCCCCAAAATATTTTAAATTTCATTTAAGATTGTCAAAACTGTTAAAGAAACACACAGCACAAAACAATAAACAGCAAGCTAAATAATTCACAGTTTATTAGGACGAACTACTTTGTCAGGCAAATTATTATTATTATTATTACTATTATTATTATTTTGGTGAGGCTGCACCCCACCTGCTCTTTGACTTTTCAGAACAAAAAACCTCTGTGCCACAAAAAGTGAATTAATGCAGTTTTGTGTTAACAAACTCACCATGTAATATTTTTCCAGACATTATAATTTTGAAGGCTGATCTGAACCAGCTGTAAAAGAATGCATAAATAAATGCATTCAGTGTTGAGTTTGTCAGTGCAAGACAAACAAGTGATTTGATCACAGGAATTGGTACTGAATTGTTATTAAAAGGTACAAAAGCAATGCAAAGAAAACAAGGAGTCCAACAAAAAAGAAACACTCCTAGAACAACAACCAGAGTTTTTGTGGCTTTTCTCTCCATCTTACTGACAGTTGCTCCAAATTTTGTTCTAGCTTGGATGCTTCGTGCCTGCCTCTGTGCAACAAGGAAAATCTTCTGGTAAATGCACAACATTATGATAAGTGGAAGGTAAAACGCAAAAATGGGTCCTAATGAAGCCTAGGCGTAAATTCAGACTGGAAGACCTGCTTCAGCCTCACCTGCATCTAATCGCTGCGTCGAGCACCTCCACTCCAGCCTATCAGCATCAGACCGCGCCTCCATCTCAGCCCATCAGCATCCGACCGCGCCTCCAGCGTATCCAATCAGCGAGCAAGC
>NC_051448.1:20883299-20886131 GCF_001649575.2 Kryptolebias marmoratus | reverse complement strand
CCGGCCCGGGGAAGACGCCTCTAATGCTCAACCTGAGCTTCTCCTCGAAGCGCATTGCTATTGTCGACACTCGCGTCGAGGTCCGAGCGCCAAATATCTTATGTCATTCATGTCAAATAAAACCATTTAATTGCAGCTTCTCTTTGTCGTGAGTCTCTCCAGGTTGAACTGTATTTACCATCAGAACATCAATAAAACATGTTTCTTGACATTTTTTCTCTGATTTTGGTGTTGTCACTGCAATTCCAATAAGCACAGAAGCACTCCAGCTTACACCAATCATGATGACAACAACATGACGGCTGATTTTAGATTTATATGTTAATGGATGACACACTGCATAATATCTGTCAATTGAAATACAACAGAGGTGTAAAATTGAACATGTGCAGAGATATATTTTAAAGCTGTCTCGTATCTTACAAAATAAATCTTCATGGTACATACATGAGTTGAATGAGAATGCTGTGCTTAAAGGGAATACTATGATCCCTACAAGCAGGTCAGTCACAGCCAGAGACAGAATGAGGAAGTTAGTAGGAGTGTGGAGCTGCTTGAAGTAAAACACAGACATTATTACAAGGAAGTTTCCACATACTGTGACAACAGATAAAAGTGTCAGAAAACCATATAACATCACACATACAGCAGAAGGAGTTGTGGTAAATTTGGAACTGAAATTCTTTATCTCATAGCAGGGATATATATATGTCACTGCATTCGTTCTGTTGACAGAACTTTTTGTTTCCATAATGACCTAAAAAAATATGCAATTCATCAGAATAACAGAAAAAAACTACAGAGCAATCACATTCAACACAATTTTTCAGATGTACATCATATACAAACTGAGTAATGATTGTTTAAAATTTCTGACAAAACACTCACAGGTCATCAGTGCTGTTGCTTCCTTTGTGTCAGAAGAGTCTCTTTCTATAAACCTTTATTCTGTATTCCCTACCTACTGTTACCCAATAAGAATTGGTAACAGTATGCAATCTGAAAGCAGTAATGACCAATGATATAACATCCATGTGTGTCTGTATATCCCACTTTTAGAGGTACAAACTGTTGAGGTAAGGATTTTCACCTGCATTCCTCCTCCTTCACCTCACCTGAGTTGGTTGATGGAAAGAGACCGGAAGGAGACAATACCTAAAATTTAAATATTTATTTTACCAAAAGCAGAGAGAAAACACCGGTTACTACAAAGATAAAACCAAATGCATTTGGGAGACAATCCTCAAATAAAATGTGGGAAAACACATCACCTCAAAGTGTCAGCAAAGTGCCCCAAAGATTGTCTGAGGAAACAAAGGATGTTCTCTGTTTTTAAATCTTATGTCCCCCTCCCCTTCTTGAGAGGATGTCCCTCTCCTCTGGAGGTCAAAGGGCAACTTCTTCCCCCTCCGTGCCTGGCACTGTGGCTCACATACCAGCGCTTCTAATACATACCTCTCTTTCCAGATAAACTAAAAACTACTTGTTAAGGTTTTAAAATGGTGACTAAATCTAAAATGGCGATAAACACAAATCCGTTTAAGATTTAATAATCAAATGTTAAATAAAGCATGGGAGAATAAATACAAGGCCTTCTATTCCACAACATTTAGATTATATGCAGAACTGTTGCTCTTCTTATGATTTAATGCTGTTTAAGTGAAAGCTTGGTTTTGTCTAATTCCACAAAACACAGACACATTCATTGGTACCATTCCATTAAGAATAATTTAAAAACCACACCACATCACCCACCATGTCCTAGAAGTTCCAAAAACAGAACTGAGTCCAGCACAGTCTAGGCCCAAACAATGGTAAGACCTGCTGTGAGAATAATATATTTTACAATAGTACTCTATAAATATCATAAGTTAAACTGGAATTTAAATATGTTAAAACGCCATGCATGAATGGGTGGAAATATATTCAGCCATAACATTTTAAAATGTTCAAGTGTATGGTTAGGTATATCTGTTTAATGATGAGTTCATTGTTAAATATGTATTTTTGTGAAAGGCTCATGGTTGTAAGAAGTGATGTTGAAATTTATAGAAATCCTTGTCATTCATTGGTCACAGTAAGAGGTAAAATGTGACAGGAAGTAAGTGCATGTAACTGTGTAGCCTGGCATGGTAAGTTAAAAAAAAAAGTTTAAAGGGGACCTATTATGCTTCCTTGAACAAGTTAGGATAGGTCTGTGGGCTATACAAAACATGTTCATCAAATTTAATACACAAAATCATTCTCAGATATTGAGATTTCACCTGATCAATTCTGCCATTTCAGAATGAGCGCTTTTAGGGCTACATCACTATTATCGTATTTTATGGACTATAAGGCGCATTTAAAAGCATTCAATTTTCTCAAAAAACGACAGTGCGCCTTATAATCCGGAGTGCCTTAAATCTGTAACAAGTTGTAATATTTTAGTATGACTTTGGTAAACTACAAAGCCACTTGCAGCATTAGGGCTCAGTTATAGTCACACAGGGCTTCGCGCCGGTGCAGGCGTTTATTTTTTACGCTTACGTTGGTGCAGTATCCTTCTGTAAGTTTTGACTTGTTTGATTATCTTTGTGATCTCTCATAGAGGGATCATATAAATGCTGATACAGGCGAACCAGCTCCATTTTGAATGGAGTGCAGTGCGCGCAGTCCGCACCAAGTTACAAAATTTGGGAGGTGCACAATGCGCCTTGTAGTTTGGTGCGCTTTATGTATGACAAAAGTTCGAAAAAGACCATTCATTGACAGTGTGTCTTATAATCCAGTGCGCCCTATAGTGCGGAAAATACGGTATGCAAATAAGTTGTTGTTAGCCACGCCCCCCCC
>NC_051448.1:20875733-20882733 GCF_001649575.2 Kryptolebias marmoratus | reverse complement strand
CCCCCCCCCCTCCTCCAGCTTCCCTCACTCTTCAGCAGAACCAAACTAGCAGTTGTTGTGGAGACTGCAGTGTTCAGCACAACACAGCAACATGTGACCAATCAGAAAAAAAAACTTGTTTCACACCATTTTGTTTTTAACAACAGTGGAGGAATTACATAAGTACATTTTCTTTATTTAGGATAAAGAACAGATTGACAATTTTTAACCCTAGTGAAAAATATCACAATGTCACCGAAGCTATATAAAAGTGCTCGCTTTTGAATGTACTTAAAGTATAAGAGTAAAATAAAATTAAGTGAAGGACAGCTACATACATTTTTTTTTTTATTAAATATAACAAAGCATTTTCACATTCCATCACTGGCATTCAGCTACAAATTTATTTCCCAAAATATACTCTTTTAAACTTGCTTTGCTGCCAACTTTCTGTCTTTCATCGTGGTAAGCGCACCAAACTAGACTGGCAGAGAATTATGTCTTCAGTCAAGCATTCCTGAGTGTGCTGGACTAGCTTCAGCAGGCAGTGAGTTGGTGGTGTTTATCAAAACAATTTTATCAGTTATGTGATCGCATCATGATTTTCTGTTTAACTCGGTTTAATTTTATTGTCATTGTTACATATACAAAAAAAATAAAAATTGGGAAGGCATCAAGAATATTTTAAGACTATTGCGTCATAAAAGGATAAACTAGTGCAGCATCAGAGCATCTAAGTTGCAGCAGCAAAACGTTTCAGACAAGAGAGCCAGTTCAAGCACATACACATCATATAGATGTTAATACATAATAGCGATAGCTTACAGCTTTTACAGCATTGTACATGGGACCGACAATAACTGTAGTAAGCTGGCATTAGCTTACCCTCAAATGTTAGTTTGTATCCAAATGCTAGTTTATATACCCTTTTCTTCCGCTTGAAGCAGCAGTCTGGAAAAGTACATGAGACTTTGTGAAGCCAGAATGTTTCATCTCATCACCTGCAGCTTGTCTGGCTATCTGATTTCATCTTGAGTCTGACATCAAGGCGAAACACAGTTACATAGGAAAGCAACAAGACCATGCAAAGTTGAGACGAGCTAAGCCAGAGCAAAACATACTGAGACTGGACAATGGAAAACTGTCTGAATGGACCACCCTGTGCTCCAACATTGTGTTTCTGTTGGGAAAGGCGGCAGTGGCTCAGGAGGTAGGGGTTTGTCCTGTAACTGGGGGGGTTGCTGGTTTGAACTCCCGCTCCATCTGTCTCAGCTGTTGGGTCCTTGGGCAAGACACTTCACCTGTCTTGTATGCTAGTGGTTGTCAGAAAACTCAGTGGTGCTGGTGTAATGGCAGCCTCACTTCTGTCCTTCTGCCCTAGTGCAGCTGTGGCTACACTGTAGCTTACCATTTCTTATGGACAGCCAATTCCTAGCACAGAGGTCCAATAACAGAACACCACTCGAGTTCAGATAAGGGAGGCTATTCTTCCCTGTCACTTCCCTCCAGATGACAGTCATTGGCCACATAGGCATTAAAGTCAATGCCATCACTCCTGCAGCTTGAAGAAGCAGAGAGGTGAACCTCTTTGTTACCAAGGAGAACTCCAAGACTGAAGTGCTCAGCTGGGGGCTTATAAGTATCCTCACACTCACCTGACATCTCCCTCCAGAGTAGGAAAAAGTCTAGCCTCTCTCCAGGAGTTGGGTTCTAGTACCCAAACTGTGTGTAGAGGTGAGCCTAATGTCATCTAGTTTTTACTGCTTAACCTCACAATCTCCAGCTCCTTACCCACCAGTGAGGTGAAAATCCACATCCCTAAAGCTAGTTTACAAAGCTAGGAGTCGGCACACCCAGGGACCCTCCAAAGCCTGCCACTCAGCTTGCATGGCACATCTGATTCACTTCTCAAACATTCTGTTTCTGCACTGCTAGTTCATGTAGCCATCTAGCTAACATTCACACTGTGACCTAACTTAGTAAATAACATATCTGACCACTAGAAAATATGTGAAAACTTACACTTTGAGGATGGAAAACACTCATTTCATTTCTCATTTCCAAACCATGTAGATTTGTATATAAAATAAACAAACAAAAAATGCAATATTCTGCACTTCTGCTGTATTTTAGGCCTTATATAATGTATTTATTTTTTTCCAAAATTCCGGTGTTTTTAGTTCTATGTTTAATCATCATTTATTTTTGTTTTTACCTAAGTGTGAAAAAGTCTACTACAAAAAAAACTCAGTTATACAATAATAAAATGAAAAAGTAAAACATAACAAATGATTACGTGCACATGGAAATTTAATAAGAGCTAAAGAAGTAGAAAGTACCCTTACTAAACACAATGAAAATTCATTTAACCACTTCTAATTTCATGTAAATACTATTAGTTTTTTTTCCCATTGTTTTACCTCGCCATTTCTGCACACCAGTGAGATAATTATTGTAATTTTGTGTTAGCAAAGTCACAGTAAAATATTTTTCCAGACATAATAAGTTTAAAGGCTGTTTTGAACCAGCTGTAAAAGAAAGCATAAATGAATGGATTCAATGTTGAGTTTGTCAGAGCTAGCCAGTTAAATGTTTCAATCACAGGAACTAGTCCTGAATTATTACTATAAAGCAAAAAAGTAAAACAAATAAAGAAAGGAGCCCAACAAAACAGGAATACTCCCAGAACAGTTGCCAAGGTTTTGGTGGCTTTTCTCTCCATCTTACTGACAGTTGCTCCACATTTCATCTGAGTTTGGATGCTTCGTGCCTGTTTCTGTGCAACAAGGAAAATCTTCAGATAGATACACAACATTATGACAACTGGTAGGTAAAATGAAAATATAGGTCCAACTGTGTTTGCTATGAGGACATCAATAAAACATGTTTCATCACATTGTTCATTTCCTAATCCAGGTATTATCATTCCAAATCCAATGAGCACAGAAGCACCCCAGCTGACAGTAATCATGATGACAACAACATGACGGCTGATTTTAGATTTATATGTTAATGGATGACACACTGCATAATATCTATCCACAGAAATGCAACTTAGATGGATAATAGAGCATGTGCTAAACAATATAACAAAGGTGTCTCGTATCTTACAAAATAAACCTCTATAATGCAAACATATGCTAAGAGAGAATGCCATGCTCAAAGGAAAAACTAAAATGCCCACAAGCAGGTCAGCCACAGCCAGAGACAGAATGAGGAAATTTGTGGGAGTGTGGAGCTGTTTGAAGTAAAACACAGAGATTATTACAAGAAGGTTTCCACATACTGTGACAACAGATAAAAGTGTCAGAAAACTATATAGCATAACACAAATTGCAGAAGGGGTTGTTGTTAGTTTGTATCTGAAATTATCAATCTCATAGCAGGGATGTAAGGCAGTCACAACATCAGTTTTGTTGGCAGTAATTTCAGTACCCATGACCTAAAAGAGAATATTCAGTTCATATTAGAAACAAAGACAGCACTGTAGAAATTAACATTTTTTTTAGAGAAATACACCTTAGAAAATTTTAGTCTTGGTTCTCTGAAATTCTGATAAACACTTACAGCAAATCAGTAGTTAATCTGAGCTACATAAGTCTCTGTGCATGAGTCTTTATGACCTACCTAATACCCACTTTTGCAACACTAAGCAGTGTCCAATAGGAACTGGGAACTGCAAATAAGCTGAAAATAGGTGGGACCAAATGCATTTGTTTGTTGATGCATCACAACTTCAGAGGTGCTAAAAGCATTTTTATAGAATTCTCAATTTACAGATTGTCTACCATATTTATACAGAAGTTTATGCTCCACAAAAACAAGCTCAAACTTTAGTTCATACAAATTAAAATTGAATTAATTTATTTTCAAAGTTCCCAGATTTAAAAACCTAAAATAAATGTAGTTTAATTAAACTATGCACTTTTAATGATCATACACCTTTCTATGGAACCCTGTTTGATGTGTGGGCATAGTTGTTGTCTTATTTATGGCAGTTGGGTTCTTTGCTAAAATAACTTTACTGTACTTTATTAGGAAAGACACAATACATGAGCACTTAAAATTTGCGAGTAGGAAAATATTTCCATTGTTGGCTATCTCTTTCACTGGGTTTTTAATTCATGGCATTTTACCAAATTCTATGCCGTCTGTGATTTTAGTGCCTATTGTAAAAGATAAGGCTGGTAAAATAAATAGCAAAGACAACTATCGGCCAATAGCTTTGGCCAGTATTTTATCAAAAGTTTTGGAGAGGGCTCTGTTAAGCAGAATCGAGACGTTTATAGCCACATCTGATAATCAGTTTGGTTTTAAACCAAAACTTGGCACTGATATGTGCATTTTTGCTCTCAAGGAAATCTTAGATCTATACAAGATACATAAAACTACAATTTTTATGTGTTTTATAGATGCATCAAAAGCATTTGATCATGTTAATTATGAAAAATTGTTTTACAAATTACACAAGAGAGGAGTTCCGAAATATTTACTAAGAATATTATTGTATTGGTATGCTCACCAGAGTATGTCTGTAAAATGGGGAAACTCTGTATCATCTTCTTTTTATGTGGGCAATGGTGTGCGACAAGGTAGCATCTTGTCTCCTTGTCTTTTTAACCTATATATGGATGATGGATGATTTATCTAAGCTGTTGAATCAATGTAGGACTGGCTGTCGGGTTGGTAATAGAACCATCAATCACCTGATGTATGCTGATGATCTTGTGTTATTTTGTCCATACAGTGCTCGTCTGCAGCAACTGTTAAGGGTTTGCTCTTTTAAGATACTAAATTATTTTTCCCCGACTTCATCCTTCATCCGGTAGCATCCTCCAGGTCACTGATGAGGTCAAATATTTGGAACATTACATCACCGCTGACCTGTCTGACGATAGAGATATTCACAGGCAGCGTTGTATTCAATATGTACAAGCTAATATGCTTCTACGGAAGTTCTCCATGTGTTCAGTTCTGTTAAAACTGCACTTTTCAAAGCATATTGTACTCCTATGCAGGGGTGGAAATTAATTTTTTTTACCAGCCACTCAAATATTTTACCAGCCACTATTTTTGTTGTGACAAAAAGTTATTTCATATGATGATGATGATAGAGGTGGGTGGAAGCAGTTGTGGTGCCCTACAAGCTGAACAATACCTCTTTCTGGGCACTGCATGGAAATAAATAGATTTTTAAATAGATTTTATTTTTTCCTATTTTAAGCCATTAAAAGATGCATATCTGTACATAAAAAATTCAGACAACTGAAATTTATTTCTGTGGAGTGTTTTTGAAGTATTTTTGTGCTTTTGTAAGTTTTTGTATGTATGTTGTCATGTTTTTCAGATCTATTTGTGCTACCCGCTTATATTTAACAGGTAGGATATTCTGATGAAGGAAGTGATTTTTGTGGTTTTAGAAAGGTTTTCAGCAGGGATATAAATTGTTCCAATGCTATGCTAAGCATAACTTTTAAGCTTCCACTTCAGTATCCGATGATATTTAACATTAACACGAACCGCTGTAGTTTTCGGTATGTAAACATGACGGTTGCATTTTTTGACGGGTAGCACCGACCGTTAAACATAGCTGTTTAGCCGTGCTATGGTAGGAAAATCTGACAAGGAAGCACAGATCGTCAGAACACCGGCCATAGGCGCGAACGCACACTGACCGACGTCATGACGTCATTGATTTAGTTAAAAAAACATTGTTAAACTTTCGGTTCTTCCCTCGAATACTCTTGAAAAACATTTTTGTTGTCTGCCACCCGCTTAACTCCCGAAATGTTCCGCCACATTGCTAATGCTACCCCTCATATTGTTTCTTCTTCTTGATATTTATTGGTGGTTGGTAAACAACTGAATGAATCAATACCGCCACCAACTGGTAAAGAGTGTCTGCTAAACTTTTCTCCTTCTTGCATTTAGCAGCAACTCGAGCACATTGCTGCCCCCTATATGTCAGGAGGACAAATAACACCTTTTCTGTTCAAATTGCCAACCCGCCACAGTGGCGTGTGTGTTGATCAAATTCACCCGCCACATCAAATATTTACCCGCATTTGGCCGGTAGCGGGTGCTAATTTCCACCCCTGCTCCTATGTATACAGCCCACCTGTGGCGGCGCTACAGGAAAAGCAGTATGAATAAATTTCAGGTCGCTTATAATGATGGCATGAGGATGCTCCTTAGAGTGCCGCGATGGAGCCGTGCCAGTCTGATGTTTGTGAATGCCAATGGACCAACTTGCGCTGCTGTGCTTCGAAACATTATGCACAGATGTATGTGTAGATTAACAGACTCTGCAAACAGCATCATTCAGACTTTGATCAATCCTGTTCAAAGCTCAATAAGGTTCTTCTCCAGTTTGTGGAATCACTGGTGTTTTAGTTTATATGTCAGTGAATGATTATTTTATTTTATTTTTCTTATTTCTGTTTTTACTTCATTTTTTATTGTTCTAGTCCCCTCATATTTTTGTCATTCTTAATCTGTAGAGAAGTTTTAGTAAATCTCCCACACTATAAAGCATCATTATTGTTAATATCTCATCTTGTTATCCATTCTAATAACTGTCCTCCTAGCCAAATGTTTACTCCTAGAGCTGCTTATATTGAAAAAACAGGGATGGAAATTTCAATCAAAAATACTTTCAATATTTGATTGACCAACAAACACACTCGGCTGCAAACTACCCCAATGAATGCTAAAGGTGATGGCTTCAAGATATCAACAGAACCTTTGCCTTTCAAATCAGCTCCTTTTTCACCATGACAAACAAAAAAGGGCCCCTCTGAGGCCCTCGTATTTCTCCAGTTTCTCATGCTCCTTTTTCCTGATATTGCAATCATCCGGTATTGCTACATCCACCACAACTGCTTTCCTCTGTTGTTTATCCACCACCACAATGTCCGGTTGGTTCGCCATTACCATTTTGTCTTAGCTCGGTCATTCTCCACTACCTTTGGGGGTGTTTCCCACTTTGATCTCGGGGCTTCCAGTCCATATTCTGCACAGA
>NC_051448.1:20861223-20874834 GCF_001649575.2 Kryptolebias marmoratus | reverse complement strand
CCAGCGTACCACACGGTGATGGAGGTGGTGAGGATGGACTCAATGACAGCTGTGTAAAACTTCACCATCAGCTCAGTTGGCATTTTGAGTTTCCTCAGCTGTCGTAAGAAGAACATCCTCTGCTGTGCTTTTTTGATGATGCAGCTGATGGTCGGCTCCCACTTGAGGTCCTGGTTGATGGTGATACCCAGGAAGCGGAAGGAGTCCACAGTGGCAATGGTGAGGTCCTTGATAACAAGACGGCGTGGTGGGTCTATGGCTTTCCTGAAGTCCACAATTAGCTCCACCGTCTTCTGAGTGTTAAGCTCCAGGTTGTTTGAGTTGCACCAAGACACCAGCCGATCCACCTCCATCCTGTAAGCAGACTCATCCCCGCCCGAGATCAGACCGATGACGGTGGTGTCGTCCGCAAACGTAATCAGTTTAACTGACTTATGGCTGGAGGTGCAGCAGTTGGTGTAGAGGGAGAAGAGCAGAGGTGAAAGTGCACAGCCTTGGGGGGAACCGGTGCTGATGGTCCGAGTCTCCGAGATGGTCGGCCCCAGCCGCACGTATTGCCTCCTATCAGTTAGGAAGTTGGTGATCCACCTGCAGATGGAGTCGGGCACACTGAGCTGAGAGAGCTTATCTTGGAGCAGGTGTGGCAAGATTGTGTTGAATGCGGAGCTGAAGTCCACAAACAGGATCCTGGTGTAGGCTTTTGGGGTGTCCAGATGTTGCAGGATGAAATGGTGGGCCAGGTTAATAGCATTGTCTACAGACCTGTTAGCTCTGTAGGCGAACTGCAGCGGGTCTAGGGAAGGGGCGGTGATGGTCTTGAGATGGGAGAGGACCAGTCGCTCAAATGTCTTCATGATTACAGGCGTCAGAGCCACAGGCCTATAGTCATTAAGACCAGTAATCTGAGGCTTCTTGGGGATGGGAATGATGATGGAGAATTTAAAGCAGGCTGGCACATGACACAACTCCAGGGAGGTGTTAAAGATGTCCGTGAAGATGGGAGTGAGCTCATCTGCGCAGTGTCTCAGGGTGGAGGGGGAGACACCATCTGGACCCGGAGCCTTACTGAGGTTCAGCTTGCTGAAGAGATTGTGCACATCCTGCTCCTGGATAGTGAGGGGGCCGGGGGAGGGGGCTGAGACCACAGTGTGCTGTAATGGAGTGGAGTGATTGTTGGTGACTGGAAGGGTTTCAGGGCTGTCTGATGGGCCATCAAAGCGACAATAGAAGTCGTTGAGGCTGTTGGCCAGTTTCAGGTCGCAGGCGGCATGGGGGGCTGTAGGCCTGTAATTGGTCAGCTGCCTAAGCCCCCTCCATACTGATGAGGAGTCATTGGCAGAAAGTTGTTGTTGGAGTCTCTCAGAATATATTGATTTAGCTTTTCTAACCTCTGAGTTAAACCTATATTTTGCCTCCTTGTAGCTGTTTCTCTCCCCACTCTTGAATGTTCTGTTTTTCTCCATCCAGAGCTGCCTGAGTTTACTTGTGAACCAGGGCTCGTCGTTATTGGATGATACCTGGTGCGTGTTGGAACAATGCTGTCCTCACAGAAACAGATGTATGAGGTCACAGCGTCAGTAAATTCATCCAGATTGTTTGTGGCTGCCCTGAACATCTCCCAGTCTATGGAATCCAGGCAGCTGCGAAGCTCCTCCACTGCCACGTTGGTCCACTGCTTTGAAATCCTCCTCACTGGTTTGGCGAGCTTCAGCCTCTGCCTATAAGCTGGTATCAGGTGAACCAGGATGTGGTCTGAAAGTCCCAGAGCTGGGCGCGGGACCGCCCGGTATGCTCCACTCACAGTGGTGTAGCAGTGATCCAAGGTGTTCTCTGCTCTGGTCGGACATTTAATAAACTGTCTGTATTTGGGTAATTCCTGGCACAGATTAAATTTGTTAAAGTCACCCAGAATTCTGACTAAGGAGTCCGGAAAAGTTCGCTCCACGCACATAATCTGGGTCGCGAGCGCACGCTGAGCTTCATTAACATTTCCGTCCGGCGGGATGTAGACGGCGGCAAGGATAAAAGAAGCGAACTCACGCGGAGAGTAAAATGGCTTACAGTTTCCAGAGCAGTTGAGCAGTGTTGGGAGATCACAGTCGTATCGTTGCACCAAGCATTGTTGATGAAGAAGCATACCCCTCCGCCTTTACTTTTCCCGGTGCGCTCCGAGTCCCGGTCCGCACGAAACAGCTGAAATCCGTCCAGGTGTAGCGCAGAGTCTGGTATCTGGCCACAGAGCCAAGTCTCCGTGAAGCATAGCACACATGAGGAGGAAAAGTCCTTGCTCCTAGTCATCAGCAATGCCAGTTCATCCATTTTATTGCTGAGTGAGGGAACGTTGGATAGAAAGATCCCGGGAAGAGGTGTGCGTGAGCTCCGTCTGCGAAGACGCACGAGGGCGCCCGATCTTTTACCTCTCTTGCAACGTTGAACTCTCTTCGTGAAGAAATGTACCACATCCGCTGCAGATGCCAAAAAGATCGGTGATAGGACCGCAGATATAGAATATCTGATGTTTAGGAGCTCCTCACGCCTGTATGAGCATGCTGACACAGTATTAACACATAAAAACAAATAAAATAGAGAGCACCAAAACACCAAGGCAGCCATCCGCGGCGCCATCTTGTGAGATTTTAGGTTATCCTTAGGAATGCATGCTTCTAAATTTTATTAACTTTAGTTCTTATACCATAAATTAGTTCCATACTTAATTAGATGAGCACCATATGTCACCTGATGAATTGTCCAGCCTACCTTATCCTTCAGTGGCCTACCTCACATTGCCCTCCAGAGGACTCCTTTTGGATTTTTTATGGAACTACCTTTACTTTAATGCTGTTGTGGGATCAATCAGCAACCGTTGGAATACTTCTGCTGTATGGACCTTGGTTGCAATTCACACACGTTGGAACCAGGTGGTAATTTGCAAGTGGAGGAAATGTAGGGTCCTACATCAGAGTTTGGGCTATTTCTGCATTAATATCCTAAAACAAATTGACTGCTTCATCAGTGTTTGGAAGGAAACTCAAATGTCTCTTTCCCTGGATCTTATCAGATCAAGAGTGGTCAATTCATCAACATTCCCCTTTTATTGAACCCCAAAACAGCCATAAACTAATCATTTTTGTTGACTTTAATCAAGATTTATATGCCCACCGGCTATACAACACTGACGGCACAGACTTCCCGACTCCAAGAAAGAGACCACGGTGTCAGTTCTGCTGCATCTGATTAAATCTATGGTGTGTGTGTGTGTGTGTGTGTAAGGGGGGGAGGAGAGGGGGTCCCTGTGTTCAGGAGTGTGTTCAGCAGTCTGATGGCCTGTGGGAAGAAGCTGTTGCAGAGCCTTGTGGTCCTGCAGCACATACTGCTGTAGCGCTTGCCAGATGGAAGGAGGGTAAACAGTTTGTGTGAGGGGTGGGTGGGGTCTTTGATGATGTTGGTGGCTCTTCTGTGGCAGCTGGATTGGTACAGGTCCTGTATGGGGGTTAGGGCTGTTCCTATGATCTTCTCAGCTGTTCTCACTACTCTCTGTAGAGCCTTCTGGTCAGCAACATGACAGCTGCTGTACCAGACTGACAAACAGCTGGTGAGAATGCTCTCAATGGCATCCCTGTAGAAGATAGTGAGTGTTGGAGGGGGAAGACTGGCTCTCCTCATCCTATGTAGAAAGTGGAGGCGTTGCTGTGCCTTCTTTACAAGGGAGGTGGTGTTGGTTGTCCATGTCAGGTCATCAGTGATGTGCACCCCCAGGAACTTGGTGCTTGATGGCCTTATAAACATGTAATGTGCTTTCCTCCAGTACTCATTAAACATGATTTTTTTTTTCTAAAGGCTCAACTCCATTTGAGAAGAAGGTAAACTAATTATTGATCGAGTGTGTTTCTTTTTTTAATTAGATTTTTTTTCTATCTTTGAGGCAAAAAGTTGTAAAGATTGAATCACATTTTTTTTGGTTTGTTTGTTTTTCCTTTGTCTGAAAGCTTAACTTTTCAAACCCTCTTTTGTTTTAACTTCTTGGGATTAATCTAACTCTCCTGTTCAACTTTTATGCTGATTCAACACCTCATGTCAATATTTTCGTACCAAATTCAAACATTCAGTAATTTTTCAAAACCTGCCATAACTTGTGATATATTTGGTTGTTCAATTAACATCACATAAATGGTGCAAAACTAACTAATTCAGTTGTGCGTGTGTGTAAATATAATTATGATCTTACTCCGAAGTGAAGAACTCATGGTTTAGGGTAACTTAATTTTTGAGACTAATAAACATATATACTTCCTAGGTTTATATAATATTTCCCACTGTCCGAGGGTGGTGCCCCATGTTAAAATCTTATAAACTGTTAACGATTCATAACATCTGCATTATATTTCATGTACCCTCCTACAGGAGCAATACCCTCATTACTGTGGACAAGGCCTCAATCCATCAAGGCATGTCCTGATTCAACCTAACATCACTCCCAGACAATTGAACTTTTTCATTTCAGGTAGAAACTCACCACCTTTCATTATTACTTTCTTCAAAGTCATAAGTTGACATACACTAAGATTATTTGGGGCAGCCCAGAAGATGATGCCCTGGCATTGGAAGCTTTTGATAGGTTTGTTGGCAGCATCTGAACTTATTGGAGGCATGCCTGGGAATGCATTTAAGACACACCCCAGACACACTGCTTGTTGATATCATGTATTTTTGCTGCCATGTCAGCTTTTGTTTTTGTTTCTTTTATTTAAAAAAAAAAAAAATCAGGTTTTTTATAATGAGTCTGGGCTCTGGGTTCATTTTGCTCTCCACTGCTCATTATAGAATGAACCAGCCACAACAGAACCCAGCAGACATCATCCCCTGCATTGCTCTCTCCACTGAGGAGAAGGACCGGATCCTGTCGGAGTTCCGGGAAGAGCACCCATTAAGTTTCCTGGATGGGCCCCGTCCTCTGGCAGCAGTTTCTCCAGCATCTCAGGGTCGCCGTTGGTGAAGGAAGGCAGCAACCGCGGCAGTTCCCTTGTCTCCACCGGCCACGGCAATTATCACGATTCCATCAGCTCCATGTACAGCAGGTCCTGTTCCCATGTCTCCCTCCCAGTCTCCAGTATTGGATCCCTCTTCTTTTTACCACCACATAGACGCATTAGAGAGCCCACCTGCCGAGCTTCTGAACATTTCATCTATGATTCAGAAACTACTCTGCTCTACTCAAAATAATACGGACCCAAAGCATAATCTCTCCACCTGCATATTCATTGAAAGTATTCTTCTGTCTCAATCTGGTCTCCTCAGCCTACCAATATTCATGAACTTATTCAACGAAATAACTCTTTTAAAGGACAATTAATCTCTGCATTTCCAGTGCCACTCTCTGTGTCTCCAGCGCCCTCTGCAGAGCCATCAGTGTCTCCAGCACCCTCTGCGGAGCCTTCCGTGTCTCCAGCGCCCTCTGCAGAGCCTTCAGTGCCCCCAGCGCCGCCTGCAGTGCCTTCTAAGCCCGAGCCAGCCAAGTCTACCGCATTACCTAAAGTGGTCTGGTCCTCTGCAGAGCCAGTCTTGTCACCTCCTGTGCCATTCCCATGGACAATTAAACCTACCAGTGTCTCTGCGGGGGTCGGCGACCGTCCTCTTGAACTTTGATTTCTTTGTTTTTGTTTGTTGTGTTTCCCCAGGTCTTTTGCCCTGTCGGTTTTTAGTTTATTGGTCTGTTTTTTTTTTTTTTTGCCCCCCACCCTTTTGGTTTTCCCCCTCCATCCACCCAGGTCTGGTTTCCCCTGGTTCTTTTTCCCAGGTCGGCTTTTTTGTTGTCTCGGTTACTAACAATGAACAGGTGCAGGTGGTTAAGTTAGGCTATTATGTAAAAACTACTGAGGGAGGGTGAGTGAGTGATGGCACATAGAATGTAGAGGGCATAAGGGGCAAAACAGGGAACAAACAAAAACATAGGGATAACAAGAAATAAAATGAGACTACAGAAACACGAATTACCGTAAATCTAATACAAAAAAATTACTCAAAAAATAACTCAAAAAACAGTTTATTTGAAGGGGCGTGCATAGGACTGACATGACACTGTCACAAACGTGACATAACACCTGTCATGAACATGAACAAGTCTTTGTGAATGTTTATGACTGTTGTCAATAAGTGTCATTCGGTAAATTATTACACCTTTAATGCAAAGTTGACATTGTTTTAAATGTCTTTGTTATGACAACTTGACCAATAAATTATAACATGTCATAAATGTTATTACAGGTATTAATTATCAAACTTTAACAAGTTACATGACATAACTCTGACATTTGTTGTTAGTTAACTTTACTTAACTTTGGCTGTCATGACACCATTTTAATTGTGTCATTTATATTATCCTTTACCTCAAGTAAAGTGGAAAACATTGGACTAGTTATAAAGATGTCTTTAAGTGTCATCTCTCTGCTCCTGGTGGAAGGCGGATGTGTGAATTTAGCTCCCCTAGGCTGACCTTGGTCAGCTATCTTCAAATTTCTCCTGAAACTATGTAAACAAGATGTCCCCCTCTGCCTACATCTCTGTGTCCATCCAGAGCTCACTGATATCATTCCATCATTATCAAAGACAATGGCCTCTGTGACGTGATTCATGGACCTATCTGCAAACACACACACACACACACACACACACACCACACACACTACACCGTCTTCTCACTGTCTCTACACACAAACACACACACATACGCACACTTTCTGCTGTTTCTGCCATTTCTCTCCCCCCCCCTCCTTCTTTCTCTATCTTACTTAGTAATTCTTACATCGGCTGTTTTAGCGGGCCACTGGTACCATTTAGAAATTTGGTACTGTTTAGTTTAGCTTTTTCATGTTTTTAGCTTCCTGTACACTTAGTTTATTTCTGTACATTTAGTCATGTTTAGATCTGTTTAGTTTAGGTACTATTTTTGACTGTCTTAGCTCATGCTTAGATATGTCTGGTTTTACTTCAGCTGTATAGCGGACCTGGGGTACTTTTAGATAGTTCAGTATCGTTAGTTTTAGCATTGTCATGTTTTAGCTTATTTAGCCTTCCTGTACACTTAGCTTAGTTACTGTACAATTAGTTATCATATTATATATAATTGGCTGTTAGCGGGCCTTCTTTTGGTACCTCTTAGTTTATTATTATTCTTGTCACTGTTAGCTAGATTCTTCGTGCCTTAGTTTAGTAATATCATGTTTTAGTGGTTTAGTTATCCTGTACCTTATTTAGCATTATCATGTTTTAGCTTAGTTATCTTGTACCTGCATTGTCATGTTCTGTAACTTTGTATTGTTGTTTAGTTTAGTTTTCTCTCTTGTATTTTGTCTGTAACTTTGTCTGTAATTTTGTTCTTGTGTTGTAAAGCACTTTGAGTCGCCTTGTGCTGAAAAGTGCTATATAAATAAATGTACCTTACCTTACCTTACATAGTCTAATTCTCTAAGAGTAATTAATATTTTCCCTTCTACCTCAAGTAAAGTGTAAAACCTTGAACTATAACTCATAAAGTGTTATTACACTGACAAATGCTTATAATTACCCTAACCAAACCAATCGACAAGTGAAGAGATACATTTTTTAATTTGTTTTGCACAATTCTTGCATTATTTGTTCTTTCTCAAAGGGTTCAACTACTGGTTCTGCTTATTGAACTTCTGAACTACTGTTGATTAAAAAACTAAAACAAAATTACTTAAACTATATTAGAATTAATCAGTGTGTTTCTTTGACTTCTTCTTCTCCTCTTCATCTGAGATGACGATGAGCTGGAGTCTGTGGAGGAAGAGGAGGGGGTTGGAGATGTTGAAGATGAAGGAAGAACCCAAGCAGTCTTCCTAGAACCTGGGGGTGGTGGAGGAGAGAGGTCTATAAGTAAAGGTTTAAGAGAAGAAGGTCACACTTTTGAAAGTAGAGTGGAGCATCACTGGAAGCACATGCCATTGGAAATAATAGGTTTCAGGGTGTAGAGGTAGAGTTACATTTCAGGTTCTCATTTTGCGAAGCGGAAGAGTCCAACAGCACAGATTTCATTGCAGCCATGGAACAAATGGACAGGCAGGAGGTGAGAAACTGGGACCAACGTGAGTGTTACATCCATCAGCTGCTAACAGATGCATGTGACACTCACAATCATGAGACTGCAATGAGGCGAGAGGAAATGGAGCTGCGGTGGGAGGAATTGGCCCAGAAGCGACCCTAATCAGTGTGCTGAGCAAGATTACAAAAGCAATGTCTTGTTTTGCAAACCAAACAGCCAATGAGAATGCTTGCATTTAGTGTTGGATTAAATCAGTGATTCTCAATTATTTTTTGTCTTAGCCCCCTAGGGAACCGAAATTCTAAATCCCTCTCAAACAAGGGAAATATTACATAAATCTATAATTTGTAATTATCAGGCTTGATATATATTACCCTAAATCATGAGTTCTTCACTTGGGATTAAAATCATAATCATATCAAAACACATGCACACTGAATTAAGTTTTTACACTATTTATGTGACATTTATTGAATAAACAAATATAACACAAGTTATGGCAGTTGTAATGGCATGGAGGTTAAAAAGAAAGTCTAATTCAATCGGAGAAGTTAAAATTTTGTGGCAGAATGGGTTTAAGAAATTAACTTTGTGTAATAGAAATGACAGTTATTATTATGGATTTGACCATCTGAGTGAGACTAACTCTAAGTCCAGCTATGAGCACCATCAGAAGCCAGCAAACAGATTAGAGATTTTATCCTACCAAGAGAAGGATCTGTCTGGCTGCTGTCTCTCTGTACCAGTTGGGAACATTTTAGGCCACGGTGGAAGGAAGTTGACCGGGAGATGTCGTCTCTAGAACACTTTCTGTCAGTAGGAGCTGAGTCTAACCTTCGGCAGGTTCTGGTGGTCCAAACAGTCGGCAGCTCGTCTTTGGCAGGCAGGTGAACAACTCTAGCATGGCTGTTCCAAGCTGGTTTGATGGTAAGGCTGGGGTTAAGAGTAGATCTCGCGACAGCGACGCAGTGGAATTTTATTAAAAACTCAGACTGTTACTTATTTAACTGATTTACTAAATTAACGCCAATATTGATCGCTGAAATAAACTGAAAAACTTATTAATAAAAATTTGGTTCAAAGCGAAAAATGTGATGACGTCAGTAACGGAAAAACAAGAGGAATAAAAATCAAAAATAGACGAGACGAGAGAAACAAATAGGAAACTAAACGTGAGCGGAGAAGAGGGAGGATGAAAAAAAGGATGGAGAAACGAGAGAAGAGCAGACACGAGCAGCAAGGGCAGACAAGAGAAGCCCTGTGAGCTTCGAGCTAGACTTTTTAAACAAAGCCGGGGGTTGGCCTTTGCACGCTCATAGTCCAATTAGACCCGCGGTTCTGGGAATCACTGCTGTAGACCTTCTCCACAATCTCAAGGAGTGTCTCTTTGTCATGCATCTGGCTGGCTGGACTATAAAGAATAATTAACACGATTAACTCACAACATAAATTATAAATAATTCCGGCAACTGTCAGAAGCGGTGGAGAGCAAGAGGAACCCAGGGCGCAGACTCACTACTTAAAAACAAAAATTTATTTAAATAACAAAACAGAAAACAAAAGCTGATGTGGCAGCAAAACTACAATAACAAAAATCCAGGCAGCAGACAAGGGCGCGGCGAGACAAGGCAAGGCAAAACGAGGAGGGACTAGAGACAAGACGTGAACCTAACACCAACAATGAACCGGCGGGGAGGTGGAGAAAATGACCAGGTTTTAAAGCACAGGGAAATCATGGGGAGTGGGCACAGGTGAGTGATTACAATTACAGACAGGTGGAGATGGGTGTGGCAGAAACCAGGAGTAGACTGAGGGCAAAGAGAGGATAATGATAAACAAAGACAATGAGGACAGAACCAAGAGGCAGAGACAATACAAAGACAGAACATGAGAACAAAAACCAAAAGTATAAAATAAAACTCAAAGGAAAAAACAAAACACAAGAAAGCAGTAAAAACAAGAACCCAAAACCAAAACTAAGAACAAACTCAAAAAATACTAGAAATCATGACAGGCAACATTGAAATAAGGCCTTACCTGTCTTTGTATCTCTGATCCACTAAAGTAGCGATGTAGTAGAGTGGCTCTGTCTCAATATGGGAGAGGCGCCTTTTTACAGCCTCAAGGAGAGTGTGCTTTATGGTCTGGATTCCTGTGTCATTCTCCTCATCTCGAGAAAGAGCACGCTTCACAACTATGATGGCAGGTATCACATCAGCACATGTTGCATTCTCTGCACTCACTGCCCTTGTGATCTCCTCAAATGGAGCCAAGACTAATGCAGTCTTCTCTGCCAACATCCACTGGTTTACAGTCAGCGTAGAGGGAAGGTTGTGCTCACTTGCATATAGACTGAGGGGATGTTTCTGCTCCAGGAGGCTTTGCAGCATGTACAGAGTGCTGTTCCATCTTACTTGCACATCTTGCCTCAGACGTTTTGTTTGCATCTTAAGCTCGACCAGAATGTCCTCTAGGCGGGAGTAGGCAAGGGGGGAATGCTTAAAATGGCCTACGATTTTTCTTCCAATACCTAACATGTCACTCATGCTGCACTGCGATAGGAGACCCTCGTGTATGATAAGGTGAAGCGTGTGGGCTATGCAGCACAGGTTTTGCACTCCCATATCATCCGTGGCTTTGCGCATGTTGCTGGCGTTATGAAAAAGTCCATCAGACGGTGAAAGCCAATGTTTTCCACAACACAAAGTATTTGGTTATCTAATGCAACGTATTCAACAATCTTCTGTGTTAGCTTTATTAACCTGTCGCAGTTTTGAGGTAGCACGTTTTTGTCTTTGAAATGCCTCAGATAATCTTTGTTGCTGTGGTTTCGCAGCCTTATTCTTGTATATCTCATACTAGGTTGGGTGATATTTTTCCAAGTGACAAATCAAGTTGGTAGTATTAAAGTGAGCCCTGCTGTTCCCACCATGAGAAACGTCCAGTCTGCAAACTTTGCAAGTTGCTGATTGATCATTGTTGTTGTTCCCACACCTCAGACATGGTTGCATAGTGTTGCGTCTTGATTAATGGCAGTCGTAAAGCGTGATGATGGTGACAAGTGACTCGAAAACTGGAATGGCCCAATCACGTGACTAAATGTGATTCTACCAGAATCTTAAAAAATGTCTGATCAGGGCATCCATTGTCAAAATTTCATTTAGTTTGGGGCTGAGCTGCTGTGATGCAAGTGCTTCCCTGTGTATGACGCAGTGGGTCCATTTTACATTTTGCGAGGCCCTCCTGATGAGGGCTTGCAACCCATTCCTAGTTCTCGCCTTGGTCTGCGCCCCATCCCTGCAAACACCAACACAGTTCTCCCACTTAAGTCCATTATCAATTAAATACCAATCCAGCAGTTTAAAGAGCACATCAGTTGTGGCCCTTATTCGTACATATTTACAAAAGAGAAGGACTTCACACAGTGACCCTGACATGTCAAAACGGACATATGCAATGAACAAGCAGTCTCTATTGCTGTCAGTGGCCTCATCAAAACATTTTTCTGCTAGATGTTCTGAGAGTTGTTCTTGAAGGTCATCTGAAATGTCAGATATACGTCTCCTGATTGTGTCATTTGAAAGAGGAACAATCTTCAGTGTCTCAGCACTTTTCTCATCTAGCATGATTATAACCATGTCCAATGCTGCAGTGAGTATGAGCTCCTCTGCTATTGTGTGAGGTTTTTTGCACTTTGTGATTTGGTGGGCAACTTTGTAGAAGGCTAGCAGCACTTTTTCATTTACTGATGCCATGCTCAAAAACTGACTGGCCTGTTTGTGATACTCATCGACTTTTCATTGAAAAAAGTCTCGGGGCTTATTGACATAACTAGGGTGTAAGGTCTCCAGGTGTCGCCTTAACTTATTAGGTTTCATGCTGTCCACTCCCAGAGTTTTTAAGCAGAAAACCCAAACAGGTCTTTTCTCATTTCTGAACGTATTCATGGTAAACCCAAGGGCTATATAGGATTTGTCGTATTTTCTGTTTTTTTTCTGCTGCCTTCAGTCACTTTCTTTAATAGCCTCTGGCACCTCTGGGGCCTCTAGCGCCGTTTTTCTCTTCATCGTCACAAATTTCTTAATCCTTCCACACACCTCACCGCCACTGCTCCAGTTTGGGGGTGACTGCCCCTAGGGCCCCGATGACCACAGGCACCACTGTGGTCTTTACCTTCCAGGCCTTTTCCAGTTCCTCTCTGAGGCCCTGGTATTTTCCAGTTTCTCGTGCTCCTTTTCCCTGATGTTGCAATCACTCGGTATTGCTACATCCACCACAACTGCTTTCCTCTGTTGTTTATCCACCACCACAATGTCCGGTTGGTTCGCCATTACCATTTTGTCTTAGCTCGGTCATTCTCCACTACCTTTGGGGTGTTCCCCATTTTGATCTCGGGGCTTCCAGTTCATATTCTGCACAGAGGTTTCTGTACACTATGCCCGCCACTTGGTTATGTCATTCCATTTATGCTTTCCCTGCCAGGAATGATATATACACTCCTGATCAAAATCTTGAATCAGTGTTTGGGTTTCAACCATAACTGACATTATATCAATGTTGATTCAACCATCATCTGTATGTCAATTTATATGCATATTTGTGTTGATTCTACATTGAATCATTGAAACTTTTTCAATGTAACTATGCCATCACTGCCTATTTCCCTACCAAGCTGCAACATAAGCACAACACAATGCAGTTGGTTTACAATAAATAGGTTAAGATAAAAGTCGATTGGCCACACTTACCACAAAAGTGCTGGGAGTTGAATAATTAAATTCAGAAACAGGTTGCACCAAGCCAGCTGCAAAGGGGCTTTGTGATTAGGACATACCAGTTGTGTAAAATGGGGGAGGTGGACCACCTAACTCCTTGTAGTGCTTTCTACGTGTTTTTGTGTCAACATATCACACACAAATAGTCAGTCATGACATTTACAGACATGTAAGAAGATGTACAACCCAATGTTGTCAACACATAGAGCTTAAATTATAACGTGATTAACCCTCACCACAAAAAAAAGTTGTTTCACCCGGAGCCAAAGGAGGAGGGGAGGAGAGTGGAAAGGGGGGAGGGGCCAGGTGAGGGGTGGGCGGTGGAGGGAATGGAGTGTGTGTGTGTGTGTGTCTTTGGCAGGTGGAGGGAGAGGGGTTGGGGGTTTGAATGGGAGGTGGAAGTGACGGTGTGCGAAAAACAGCTGATACTGATTGAACATTTAGATTACTAATTCTTCCCCAAACCTTGTCCTCAAGGCATACTGACCTGCATATTTTCAGTTCAGCAAAACCCTGTTAATCAGACTTCAATTAAAATCATGTGTGCTCAATTAGGGAAATGCCTAAGACTTGTAGGGCCTGGAGGACCAGTGCTGAAAAACACTGGATTGAACGCTGGCATTTAATTTATTAGATTTCAACCACAAAACAACATTGATTCAATGACACAGTTTCAACGCTAGGTAATTGGCTAGAGTGGGATGGTTGTTTGATGGTTGATCCACCATCAGTTGTTGACCTCAACCATACATGCAACCTTTGTGATGATAATTCAAC
>NC_051448.1:20834983-20860335 GCF_001649575.2 Kryptolebias marmoratus | reverse complement strand
AAAAAATCATGTTTGAGTGTAAATGCAGTTTGCAGAAAATTCCCTGCTCAAAAGTTCTTGTCTCTTGCACTGATTTTTTCCTTCAACATTGTGAAGCTCTACTTAGAATCTTCTTAAGATCCAATAGTGCAAAATGCAAATTCTTGCATTTTTTTGACTGGTCTTAAGATTTTGAACAGGAGTGTATATATCTTTTTTTTCTTAAATAAGACAGATTTGACTTCAACAGTCATTGTATTTTTTTGGAAACACATCTTGCTTGATCTGCCTGCATTTGGAGTATGTGTTGGGAATTACTTTCAGTTACCATCACACCAAATCTGAGCTCATTATTTTTAAATATGGTTGTTTTATAGCTATTTTTGTGTTTGCTAAGGCTGCTTTGCTGAAGCAGCCATCTTGAATGTGACTCCAAAAGTTAATCCGTTGTAGATGCTCATCTACTGATTAAATTTGGAGAGTCTTATTTAAATCCAGTCACTAAGATTATGCTATTTAGTAGCACAAGATACCTACAAGTTTATAAAATATAGTAATATACAATATATCCCTTTATGTTAATCCTACTAACATCAACCTGGAGCCCACTGAAATAAATTATGTTTGGGTTGCACTAAATGGGTTAAGTCAGCTTCAACTTTATTGTCATTGCTCTTGTCACAGATTCAAGGCAGCAAAATGCAGATTGCATCAAACCAGAAGTGGAAAATAAGTAGTAGTTAAATAACCTTTACTTTGAGATAAGAAAATGTACAAGTAACTGTCTACATTAATCTCTATTGCTACAGGTATGTACAGCAGGTATGGTAGGTATAAATATGGACTAACAGTAAAAGTTTTGTAAATTTATATTTTATATTTACATTAAGATACCAAGGAATTTTGCAATGTTTTAAAAATATTAAATAAATAACCTTGAGGGAATATAAGTCAAGTCAAATTTATTTATATAACACTTTACAGCAACAAGGCGGTTCAAAGTGCTTTACAACATAAAAACACAAAAATACAGAGTCATCATGAAAACATACACAACAATATAAAAAGCTAAACTAAACATATCTAAAACATGAGCTAAGATAATCTAAATAAGACACAAAAGTACAGAGGATAGGTAACATGAAAAGTAACATTAAAACACATGCAATAACATAAAAAGCTAAACTTATGTAAAACATGGGCTAAAATAATCTAAATGAAAAAAAAGATGTTCGGAAGAAAAGAAGTTAGGAACACAAGTTATTCTAATCCATACTAAAGCCAAACTGAGGAAGATATAAACTAGGATATACTAAGCTAAAATAAACTAATGGTACTGGAAGGCTAACTAAGCAACCAAAGGCCAACTAATGGTTAAAACATTACAAAACAAAAAAAACTAAATTTATCTAAAACACAGGCTAAACTAAAATATAAAATAAGCTTAGCCAAGCAAAGTAAAATAAGTTCAAGTAAGAAAAGGCAGGATAAAATTGACTACGTCATGCTAAAATAAAATAACACAAACTGAGGAAAACCAAACTAAGATATCATAAGCTAACATAAAGTATGATTTAAGAAGCTCAGCTGAACAGACTAAGACAAACTATACCTTTGCCAATGCTAATTCAACTAAAGTTCCAGCCAATTCAATTATGCAAATGTTAAATTAGTTATAGGTTAAGTTAATTGCTAATGAGACAAAGTGGGAGAGAGGAAGGGAGAGATGGAGTTGGAGTGTTGTGGAGGGAGGGAGGAAACAAGAGAGTGACAGTAATGGTGGAGGAACGCCCACGAATACTGTTTCAGATAGGCCTCTGAAAGTTTTATCAGCCGGTCTTGGGACCTAGCCGGGACAGATCCACAGATGTCCTGGGAAGAAGAGCATCAAGTATACTAACATCCAGGAGAATTTTGAGATAGCCAGCCTTCCAAGACCGACTCAGTGGAGCCAGATACAGATATCAGAATTGTTTAGGTCAGACACCGGCTTTAATAGCCTCACTGGTACATGTCAGTGGTGAATCCAAAAAGCCAATATGCTCGTCCATGCTGGGTCGAGTCAGTACCTTCTCCAAGGTCGATTCCATTCAGCCAGCAAATTCTAAGGTCCACAGCTAGCCCACCATTCACAAGAGTCACGTCCAGTATGCGCCTATGTTCGCACAGCAACTGAGTCTGAGCATCCAGTGCTTGGCACATTCCTTTAAACAAGCTTCCAAATTTCACAATACACCAGAAAACCGTCAGTCCCAAAACGCAGAAATCCTGTTATCAAAAATCCAATTATGTACACATCTTCAATATCCTCGACCTACATTATAGATAAACACACGATCTTCTACTTTCCCCAGGAATCCATCATGTATCCAGCTGGAAATGTCCGGCTATCCTGTGCCCAATCTTCTTGTCGAGAAAATTTGATCTATTGCATTGAGAGACCAGCTGACCAGATCCATAATATTTTAATTTGGAAATTATGCAAAGAGAGGCTCAAAAAAAAAAGACAGACAATCAAAGATAAGGAGATGTGGGGGGAAGAAACAGAGAGAAGAAAAAAAGTGTCCACCATTAGGTATGTATTGTGAGTAGGACCATCACTTGGCCTTATTTAGAAATAATGACATCCTCAGTTTTGCTCCCTCATTTTATTACATGATCAGACAGCAAAGGGTGGACAAATATTTTTTTTTTTAAGCATGAATACTGGTGCAGAATAGTGATCTATGTGGCTGGTAAATTCTTCAAACATCTTGCAGTTAAACTGCAGTATACGTTTTAGTGAAGAAAATATAATGATAGTAATGAAACAAAATAGCACCTACAATGTTTCCATTCTCTGCTGGATGCAGACTATGAACCTTAATAAAATATGTGAAACATTAAAAAATAAACAACTAAGTAAGCACTTTAAGACAATTAAAAAAAGGTACAAGTACTCTTCTTAAACACAATGACAATTCATTTTATCACATCTAATTTTATGTAAATACTGTTAGTTTTATTTTCATTGTCTGTTTTAGAACTTCATTTCTGCCCCTTAGTGAGTGAATTGATGCAGTTTTGCCTTTCCTCAAAGTAAAAAAAAATCTCAATAAACTGTTTCACTTTGGTCATCTTTGCTTTTAAAGTTAAATAAATAACAGGAAAATAACAGCAATGTAAGCATATTAACAAAGAGTTTTATTATTACATTTCTTGCTACATTCAAAAAATAATCTCTACACATCAAAGACTGATTTACTCAAGCAGCAAGTCCATGCAATTTAAAGTTAGCAAAATCACCTTCTAATATTTTTCCAGAAACAATTAATTTAAAGGCAGACCTGAACCAGCTGTAAAAGAAAGCATAGATAAAAGGATTCAGCATTGAATTAGACAATGTTAGCCAATTAAGAGTTTCAATCACAGGAACTGGTACTACATTGTTGGTAAAAGGCAGAAAAGTGATGCAAAGGAAAAAAGGAGTCCAACAAAAAAGAAATACACCAAGAACCGTAGCCAGAGTTTTGGTGGCCTTTCTCTCCATTTTACTGACAGTTGCTCCACATTTCATCCTAGTTTGGATGCTCCGTGCCTGTCTTAATGCAACAAGAAAAATCTTCAGGTAAATACACAACATTATGACAACTGGAAGGTAAAATGATAAAATGGGTCCAACTGTGTTTGCCATGAGAATGTCAATAAAACACGTTTCTTCACATTGCTCATTATTTAACCCAGAAATTGTCACTCCAATTCCTATAAGCGCAGAAACACCCCAGCTTACAGCAATCATAATGACAACAACATATCGACTGATTTTAGATTTATATGTTAATGGCTGACACACTGCATAATATCTGTCAATAGAAATACAACATAGGTGCATAATAGAGCATGTGCTAAGAAGTATATCAAAGCTGCCTCGTACCTTACAGAATAAACCTTCATGATACATGCATGAGCTGAGAGAGAATGCCATGCTAAAAGGAAATACAATGATCCCTACAAGCAGGTCAGCCACAGCAAGAGACAAAATCAGGGAGTTTGTAGGAGTTCGGAGGTGTTTGAAGTAAATGATGGAGATTATTACAAGGAGATTTCCACATACTGTGACAACAGACAAAAGTGTAAGGAAAGCATACAACAATACACAGATAGCAGAAGGTGTTGTGGTGAACTTGTAAAGGAAATGATCAATCTCATAGCAGGGATGGATATAAGTCACAACATCAGTTCTGTTGATGCTACCTTCCATTTCCATGATGACCTACAAATTAGATGTAATTTTTGTGAGATTCAGAGAGAATACTAGAGAATAACAATTTAACTACATAAAAAACAAAAAAATCACAGTTTAATGCAATTATCAAATTTCTGATAAACACTCACAGAAAGTTAGAGCATCAGTGCTGGTAACTGCTCTAGGTCACATTAGTCTTTGTGCATGAACCTTTATGACCTAGTCACCACCCACATTTGCAACACTATGATTGTTGTCCAATAAGAAATGGGAACCCAAGTTGGGGCTGTGAGTTTGGGAGGGTAGGGTCAAAGGTTTTTCTGTTCTCATCTGATTCACAGGAAGAAGACCCCAAAAGAACAGACTTTATGTTTCCATCCAGATCATTAAAATATCAAAGATGTTGATTAGAACTGGCTTTTACAGGCATGGTAAGAACTTTGCAATGGTCCTCTGAAATTCACACAAGACTGCTAAACAGATGTGGCTCCAAAAATATTCCAATGATGAGCTGGCTATTATTACATCCTTCTTCAGGTTGAGAGATGGAACAACTGCAGCTCCCACTGGCAAAGTGGCTTGTTGCCAAACAACCTAGACCTACTATCTGTTGTAGAAAAAAAGGATTGCAAATATTTTCAGTAATCATTGAATTGTTTATTAACTCAAAAATTAATTTAGCACTTGTTGGGGCATCACCCCTTTAAAAGGGTAAAACAAAGAAAATATTAGTTTCAATAACCCCTAAAATATGTGAGCTTTTTGTCATTTGAAGTGACCATAAAACCACACAAGTAGACACAGGAAGCAGAAAATGGCATTTTAGCGATGTTTACTTACAGCATTTAATATTACAACATTTACTGTAAACTGTGGATCATGACTAATATCTCTAATTGACCTTATTTATTTAAATTTATTAGTAAATAAAAAAATAAAGTTTAATTGAGGTAAAAGAAATAAACCAGTGACTAGGGAGCACAAGCCAGTGTATTTCCTGTGCCAATCCCAAGCCTGTGTAAATTGTGAGGATTGTGTCAGGAAGGGCATCTGGCGTAAAACACTTTTGCCAAAACAAATATGCAAGCTCATCTAAGCGACACCATACCAAATCGATCGAGGACTGGGTTAACAGCTGCCCCAAGTATGGTTGACAAACGGGGCCAGCGGAAATTGTGCTTCAGTTAATTGAAGACTATGAGGAGAGAAACATACCAGGACACAGTGGGAGAAGACGAAAGTCAAGAATGTAGGACGGAGGGTAGCAACTCTAACTGTAGGGACAATGACAGACAAGGGTAGACAGCTGACTGACTTGATGCAGAGGAGGAAGGTAGATGCGTTATGTGTGCAAAAGATTAAGTGGAATGACAGCAAGCCTTGCAGCATTGGGGCAGGGTTTAAGCTATTTTACCATGGTGTGGATAGGAAAAGAAATTGAATAGGGCTGGTCCTGAAGGAGGAGGTAGCAAGGAATGTAGTCAAGGTAAAAATAATTTTTATAGGGTGATGTGTCTGAACGTAGAAGTAGAAGGTCTGATGTTGAATGTCCGTGGTTTTGCTCCACAAGTTGTATGTGATGTAGAAGAGAAAGAAACTCTGAAAGGATCTCAATGAAATGACAGAATATTCCCAGGGAGGAGAGAGTGGTGATTAGAGCAGATCTGAATAGACACGTTGGTAAAGGAAACAGAGGAGATGAGGAAGTGGTGGGCAATTTTGGTGTCAAGGAAAGGAATCAGGAAGGACAGATGGTGGTGGAGGATGGAAATGGCTGAAGTCAACACCTATTTGCAAAAGAGGTAGGAGCACAAGGTAACCTACAAGAGTGAATGCAGAAGAACACAGGTAGACTACATTCTGTGTAGAAGAGGTAATCTGAGGGAGATTGTGGACTGTAAGGTTGTGGCAGGGGAGATAGTGGCGAGACAACATCGGATGGTGGTGTGTAAGATGACCATTGTGGTGAAGAAGAGAAAAAGAGTAAAGGCAGAGAAGAGGGCCAAATGGTGGAAGTTGAGGAAGGAAGAATGTTGTGAGGAGTTCAGAAAGGAGTTGTTAAAGTCTCTGGGTGGTAAGAAAGAGATTCCAGATGACTGGGCTACTACAGCAACAGTGATTAGAGAGACAGGTAGGAAGGTACTTGGTGTGTCTGGACAGAGAGAAGATGATAAGGAAACCTGGTGGTGGAATAGTGAAGTGCTGGAAGTTATCCAGACGAAGAAGTTAGCCAGGAAGAAATGGGACAGTGAGAGGACTGAAGAGAGTAGACAGGGATATAGGGAAATGCAACATAGGGTAAAGAGGGAGGTAGCAAAGGCAAATCGGAAGGCATATGATGAGTTGTACAAGAGACTGTACACTAAGGAGGAGAAAAGGACTTGCATCAACTTGCAAGACAGAGGGATCAGGCTAGAAAAGATGTGCAGCAGTTTAGGCTTGTTAAAGATAAAAATGGTAATATTCTAACAAGCAGGGAGAGTGTGATGGGAAGATGGAAGGAGTAGTTTGAGGAGCTAATGAATTAAGATAATAAAAGGGAAATAACAGTAGAGGCCATAGAAACTGTGGACCAGGAAGGGGGGGGAGAAGGGGAAAGCAATTGGGCCTGATGGCAGGTTTGGAAATGTCTATGAGAGATGGCAGGGGGAGTTTTGATTTGATTATTCAGTGGAATTTTTGAGAGTGAGAAAATGCCTGAGGAATGGAGAAGTGTGCTAGTACCAATTTTTAAGAACAAGGGTGATGTACAGAGTTGTAGCAACAACAGGGGAATTAAGTTGATGAGCCACACGTTGAAGATCTAGGAGAAAGTTGTGGATGACTATTTGTGAGCAGCAGTGAGGTTTTATGCCAAGAAAGAGCACCACAGATGCCATCATTGCTTTGAGGATACTGCTGGAGAAGTACAGAGCAGGTCTGAAAGAACCTCATTGTGTCCTTTTAGATTTAGAAAAAGCAAATGGCAGGGTGCTGATGGAGGAGCTGTTGTGTTGTATGAGGAAATCTGGAGTGGCAGAGAAGTATGTTACACTGGTACAGGACATATATGAGAACAGCAGGGCAGTGGTGAAGTGCGCTGATGGAGTGACCGATAGCTTCATTATGGAGGTGAGACTGCATCAAGGATTGGCTCTGAGCCCCTTCTTGTTTGCTCTGGTGATGGACAGACTAACAGATGAGGTCAAACAGGAATCCCTATAGACTTGAGGTTTGCAGATGACATTGTGAGCTGTGGTGAGAACAGCGACCAGGTGGAAGAGAACTAGGAAAGATGGAGGTTTGCACTTGAAAGACAATGAATGAAATGCCCCTTTTCCACAGGCTCTAAAGGTCCTGGCTCCACTCTACTTGGCTTGCTTTGCGCGTGTTTCCACTGGCATTTTTTTTAGGCCGGTCCCTGCTTTTTTGGTCCCTGCTTCAGAGTAGGGCCAGCCGGGCCGGCCCTGCTTTTGTGGGTGGTGCAAGTTTAGCTCCTGTTCACTCATTGGTCGTGGGTTTGGCCAGATGCAAGCATAAAGAGCGAACGGTAGGAATATAAACAACAGAGTTTGCTTACCCTGCATCTCCGGCAGATAACAGCTGTCCTACTCCACGCAACAATCATGGAATCCAGAGCATTTCTTCCACTGCGCCGCTCTTCCTGAAGTCTCAGGAGAATCCCCATAAGTTTAAAAAGCAGCAACAACACAGGGCCAACGTTGCCCATAGCGCTCCTGTTGTTTCCACAAATGGCGCCAAGTTTCGGTAGCGCAACCAAAACTTGCGCCCCCACATAGATGAGAAGTTAGTGCTATTGGTCTATAACTAGTTGGATCTGAAGAGTCTTTCTCTGGTTTTAAGATAGGAACTATTATTGCGTGTTTCCATTCTGATGGAAGTTTGCCCTTTTCCCAAATCATGTTATACATTTTTAAAATTATCTCTAATGTTTCACCTTTCACATGTGCCAACATTTTATAACCTACCTCATCCTTTCCAGGTGTGGTTTGATGAGCATTATTAAGTGCTCTTTTTAATTCAAATAATGTTAGATGTAGATCTAAAGGATCTACACTTATATCCTGTTTTTCTAAGATACTGGGATTCCGTGATAATAATTTCTATAACAGATTGACTCATGAGAGAGATTATCTGAGCTGTGTATTTTTAAACTACCAAATGAAGCTCCATCTCAACTGCTGTTCAAGACATAAGCGCAAACAGTAGTCAGGAAACGTCCCCACACACATAGGTGGGAGGAGGCTACCCTCACGTTCACCGGGGTACACCCCAACGTTGCCCCCCACCAAGATGGGGGGCAAAAAGTATGCCCACTCCTGCTCGGCGCCTCTCACTGGGAGCAACTCCAGAGTGAAAGAGTGTCCAACCCCTCTCAAGGAGACTGGTTCCAGAGCCAGAGTCAAGCGTTAAGGTGAGCCCGACTATTTCTATCCGGAAACTCTCAACACACCAGCTCAGGCTCCTTCCCCACCAGAGAGGTGACATTACATGTCCCGAAAGCCAGCTTCTGTAGCCGAGGATCCGAGCGCCAAGGTCCCCACCTTCAGCCACCACCCATCCCACATTGCACCTGACCCCTTTGGCCCCTCCCATAGGTGGTGAGCCCATGAGAAGGGGGACCCATGTCACCTTTTCGGGCTGTGCCCGGCTGCGCTCCATGGGCTAAAGCCCGGCCGCCAGGCACTCGCCAACGTGCCCCACCTCCAGGCCTGGCGGAGCAAGGCTTCGTCCAGGACCCTCGCCGGAGCAGAGCGGAGCAAGGCGTCATCCAGAACCCTTGATGAAAACCAGGAGGGGGAGCTGAGGCGTCGTCGGCGTTGGGCAGACCCGCCGGGGAAGCTGAGGCGTCAGCGGCCCTTACGGAGACACAGGATGGGTGAGAGGCGTCGCCGTCCGCAACCCCCTCCGGGACACAGGATGGGTGAGAGGCGTCGTCATCCGCGACCCCTTCGGAGACACAGAGAGGTGGGGCGTCGTCGTCGACCCCCACCGAGGCACGGACAGGTGGTGATGGGCATGGCAGGTAAACAGATGAGTGAGTGACTGAGGAGGCATGAATGGTGACAGGAAACAAACACAGACACAAGAGACAAAGACAGAAAGAACCCGGACCAAACTAACAAGATAACAGAATAAAATAAACAATAAACACCAACAGAAACAAAAAGACAACCAACTGGAAACCAAAAACCCAAATCCTGACAGATTCAGTGGTTAAATTAGCTCTATGTTCTGCAGAAGCCTGTTAATGACACACAGTTGTAGGGTCCAGATCATAATCACCACTAAAATTTAACTAGTGATTTTTTGTGACAAACCCAACATTTCCTGAAAATTTCATCAAAATCTGTTAATTAATTTTTAAGTAATCTTGCTAACAGACAGGCAAACAAATGGACAGACACTACCGAAAACATAACCTCCTTGGGGGAGGTAATTATGATAATGAGATAGAAACCCAAAGATTTGAGTGTACAAAGGCGTGGGCTCAGTAATACTGACTGAGGACAAACAGCAATGCCACACAAATAACATAATGAATGCTCCGACAGATACATGTAACATCATATTAGGGTTATACATGTAGAATTATTATTCATTTTATTTTTCCAATGTTAATTAAGAAAAAAGGGAGATTGTTGGGTTTGTATTATCCTGAAACAATGGAAACTGCCAACAAAACTAAAGTTGTTGATTATGTACATCCATGCTATGAATTAGAATTGAGTTTTTCTCATGCTCTGAACAGTATACCCTCTGTAGTATGTATTTTATTGTATATTTTCCTTGCTTCTTTGGCTGTTGTCACAGTATGTGGAAACCTTCTTATAATAACCTCTGTTATTTATTTTACACAGCTCCACACTCCCACAAACTCTCTCATCCTTTCTCTGGCTGTGACTGACCTTCTTGTTGGAGTTTTGGTATTTCCTTTTAGCATGGCTTTCTCACTGAGCTCATGTCTGCATTATGGTGGCTTAATTTGTCAAGTACGGGACATCTTTGATGCATCACTGAGCACATGTTCTATTCTAAACCTGAGTTGTATTGCTATTGACAGATATTATGCAGTGTGTCAGCCTCTCACTTACACAACTAAAATGAATAGTCGTGTTGTTGTGGTCATGATTCTGGTGAATTGGAGTGTCTCTGTGTTCATTGGAATTTTGATAATAATTACAGGATTAAATCAGGAAACATGTGAAGAGAGCTGCTCTATTGAGGTACAACTATCAGGCATCTTATGTGGATTTTATCTCCCAGCACTTGTAATGCTGTGTATCTACATGAAGATTTTCCTTGTTGCACAGAGGCAGGCACGCACCATCCAAAACACCAAGAAGTCTGGAGTAACTGCCAGTAAAATGGAGAGGAAGGCTACAAAAACTTTGGCCATTGTTATGGGAATTTTTCTGATATGTTACACTCCTTTCTTTCTTTGCATGACTGCTATGCCTTTTAATAACAATTCAGTACCACTTCCTGTGATTGAAACACTGAACTGGGTTACTCTAACAAATTCAATGCTGAATCCATTTATTTATGCTTTTTTTTACAGTTGGTACCGGGCAGCTTTTAGAATGATAATTTCTGGAAAAATATTTCAGGGTGATTTCACTAATTTCAAACTGGCTTAATTCATTGTATGATGATGAATTTCCAGTAGTAAATGTTGGCACATTTAACATTTAAACATTAAGACATAGAGAGATTTGCTTAAATATGTACATACATTTGTCTCTATGTAAGTTGGTTGGGTGGGGGTGGGGGGTCATGTATGGTACAAAAGCCTATCCCAGCAATCCTTGGCCCATTTCAAATAATATTTTCAACCCTGCTTAGTAAACTAGTTCCCATCTTAGTGTGATTTATATGAAAACTTGGGCAACATGGGGGTTAAAGTACTGTTATGTGGGCTATTATTATTACTAAATTTACATTATTAATCTCATGCATCAAATTAGCAAGTTCTCTTTAACCTTTACTTCTGGGCCTTACATTGCACTGATGAAACGCTGCTTCAAATCAAAGAGAAGACATCTTGCTGTTGGAATTACAGGGAATTGTAAGAGCTAAAATAGATGAGATGTGCTTAAAACTCAGATAGCTGACAGGATGAAGTGTAATAAAATTAATATTATTTGTTGAAACATTACACTTCAGTCATGTAAGCCACACAATTTGTATGAAGAAATTGTGACAATTTTTACAAACCAGAAAAATCACTCTCAGAAACAGCATCAATGTAAACATTAAGCTACTTATACTGTGACAAAATGACATCTGGTTTTACTAATAAAGACTGAATTTGTCTGCCAAATACCTGCACTTGTTTTTTTTTTTTTTTTCATTTTTTATTTTGAAACAAATTCAACTATACTGTTGTTGTTTTTTAAGATATACAGAAAAAAATAAGATTTAATTGCAGCCTTTAGCATTGTGATAATATTGAGCTGTTATATACCAGCACCGGCCACTTTGTTAGGTATACCTTTTTAAAAAGCTAACCAACCTGGCAGCAACTCAGTGCCTTTAGATGTGTAGATGTGATGAAGAATACTTGCTAAAGTTTAAACCAAGCATCAGAATGGGAAAGAAAGGAAATTTAAGTGACTTTGAATGTGGTATGGTTGTTGCTGCCCGACAAGCTGAGCTACTAAGATTTGTATACACAACCATTTCTAGAGTTTAAAGAGAATGGTCCAAAAAAGAGAAAATATCCAGTGTGGACAAAAAGCCCTGGTAATGTCAGATGTCAGAGGAGAACGGGCAGACTGATTTGAGATGATAGAAAAGCAACAGTAGCCCAAATAAACACTCATTCCAACAAAGGTCTGATGAATACCAACACTGAGCACACAACACATCCAACCTTGAAGCACATGGGCTACAACAACATAGGTCCACACAATCCTAAAGTAATGTTTCCAAAACCTTGTTGATTCTATGCCACAAAGATTTAAGGGAGGTCTAAAAGCAGAGGGGTTCCAACCTTGTACTAGCAAGGTGTAACTCATAAGTGGTCAGTGAGTGTATTTATACATGTTGGGTTTCTGTGCACATACTTTTTTATTTTAGTACTAAACATGTAACTGCAGTCTTTCATTTCCATTTGTATGTATATAATTGAAGAATAATGGAGCAGTCTGTTCTATTCTTCCAGCAAAGTGCAGTTTTAGTATTTTTTTTTCATGTCCCTTGCTGAGCCAACAAGGGACCTGAAAATGTTTCTTCCACAAGAAAGGGGCGCTGAATGAGAAGTAAAGGAGCCTATCAGAAAAGTATTTTAGATTCGTTCAACACATTAGCAAGAAATTTTGAGCAAGACAAGCAGTAGGTCATCCAAATATAACCTAATTTATAATCCTTTACTAAACTGTAGCTACCCCATTATATCACAAAGGAACCATCTAAGAAAAAAAGTTAAAAATTCACATTTTTTCAGAGATTGTACTGATGTTTATGCTGGAAAAATATGTATTGACATGTATTGACTATGGCTGTTGTCCAATAAGAATTGTTTTCAGACAGGTTGCATTTTTCCAGTCTCAAAATGTATGGCAACATGATCAGGAAGCAACAGTCCAGGTAAACAGTATGCTTACCCTCCAGCAAAATATAGAAGGTGGATGAGCTATATATACAGTATATATATATTTACATGTTTACTTGTATAAATCTTATTTAATTATAAAATACAGTACTTGATCTTGTGAGATTGACAGCTGTCAGTTATTGGGGAAGTGGGCGGGTCGTACTGAGGACAGGAACTACAGAATGATTGGTGCTTTCTCACATGTAGTCGCCAAAGTCTCTAATAACGCAGAAAAAAGTCACTAGATTTGTCACTAATTGCTTTAAAAAAACGGGTAGAGGGATCTGAAAACTCGCTAAATTTAGCGGCAAAGTCCCTGAAGCAGATACTATTGTGTTCCAAAGTGTGGCGTGTGAGCGTGTGCACTTCACGAAATGCGTGTCTCACAGTCAATGCGTGAGACTTTAGAGCCCTGATCAAGAACTTTGTTTTTCAAAGATACTTGCAACTTTGTTCTTCTTTTTTCTGTTTGTTTGTTGTTATATATAAATAATTTTACCAGTTCATGTTCTTTGTATGGATTCAAGGGGAATAGCCGTTGAAGGGTATACTACTCTGTAAAATGTCTAATTTATCATTATGTGTCCACTGAAAATGATAATAAAAATTAAAGTGGGAAGAAAAATTGGTCTCATGGAGACAAAAGAAAGAGAAAGAGGAAGTTGTATATAACTAGGTCTTGAAGAGCACAAATCTCTGCCAAGGCCATAGGGTCAGTAAAAACTTGTAGGGTACAGATCACGATCACCACCAAAATTTAATAAGCTATTTTTGTGACAACCCCAAGATTTCCTGAAAATTTCATCAAAATCTGTTTATTAGTTTTTAAGTAATCTTGCTAACAGACAGGCAAACAAATGGACAGACACTACCGAAAACATAACCTCCTTGCGGGAGGTAATTATGATAATGAGATAGAAACCCAAAGATTTGAGTGTACAAAGGCGTGGGCTCAGTAATACTGACTGAGGACAAACAGCAATGCCACACAAATAACATAATGAATGCTCCGACAGATACATGTAACATCATATTAGGGTTATACATGTAGAATTATTATTCATTTTATTTTTCCAATGTTAATTAAGAAAAAAGGGAGATTGTTGGGTTTGTATTATCCTGAAACAATGGAAACTGCCAACAAAACTAAAGTTGTTGATTATGTACATCCATGCTATGAATTAGAATTGAGTTTTTCTCATGCTCTGAACAGTATACCCTCTGTAGTATGTATTTTATTGTATATTTTCCTTGCTTCTTTGGCTGTTGTCACAGTATGTGGAAACCTTCTTATAATAACCTCTGTTATTTATTTTACACAGCTCCACACTCCCACAAACTCTCTCATCCTTTCTCTGGCTGTGACTGACCTTCTTGTTGGAGTTTTGGTATTTCCTTTTAGCATGGCTTTCTCACTGAGCTCATGTCTGCATTATGGTGGCTTAATTTGTCAAGTACGGGACATCTTTGATGCATCACTGAGCACATGTTCTATTCTAAACCTGAGTTGTATTGCTATTGACAGATATTATGCAGTGTGTCAGCCTCTCACTTACACAACTAAAATGAATAGTCGTGTTGTTGTGGTCATGATTCTGGTGAATTGGAGTGTCTCTGTGTTCATTGGAATTTTGATAATAATTACAGGATTAAATCAGGAAACATGTGAAGAGAGCTGCTCTATTGAGGTACAACTATCAGGCATCTTATGTGGATTTTATCTCCCAGCACTTGTAATGCTGTGTATCTACATGAAGATTTTCCTTGTTGCACAGAGGCAGGCACGCACCATCCAAAACACCAAGAAGTCTGGAGTAACTGCCAGTAAAATGGAGAGGAAGGCTACAAAAACTTTGGCCATTGTTATGGGAATTTTTCTGATATGTTACACTCCTTTCTTTCTTTGCATGACTGCTATGCCTTTTAATAACAATTCAGTACCACTTCCTGTGATTGAAACACTGAACTGGGTTACTCTAACAAATTCAATGCTGAATCCATTTATTTATGCTTTTTTTTACAGTTGGTACCGGGCAGCTTTTAGAATGATAATTTCTGGAAAAATATTTCAGGGTGATTTCACTAATTTCAAACTGGCTTAATTCATTGTATGATGATGAATTTCCAGTAGTAAATGTTGGCACATTTAACATTTAAACATTAAGACATAGAGAGATTTGCTTAAATATGTACATACATTTGTCTCTATGTAAGTTGGTTGGGTGGGGGTGGGGGGGTCATGTATGGTACAAAAGCCTATCCCAGCAATCCTTGGCCCATTTCACATAATATTTTCAACCCTGCTTAGTAACCTAGTTCCCATCTTAGTGTGATTTATATGAAAACTTGGGCAACATGAAGGTTATAGTACTGTTATGAGGGCTAATACTATTGCTAAATTTACATTATTAATCTCATGCATCAATTTAGCAAATTCTCTTTAACCTTTACTTCTGGGCCTTACACTGTCACTGGGCCACAAAAAATTTGTGGCCTAATAAAACGCCGCTTCAAATCAAAGAGAAGACATCTTGCTGTTGGAATTACAGTAAATTGTAAGAGCTAAAATAGATGAGATGTGCTTAAAACTCAGATAGCTTACAGGATGAAGTATAATAAAATTAATATTATTTGTTGAAACATTACACTTCAGTCACGTAAGTCACACATTTTGTAATAAGAAATTGTGACAATTTTCACAAACTAGAAAAATCACCCTTAGAAACAGCATCATTGTAAACATTAAGCTACTAATACTGTGACATAATGACATCTGGTTTTACTAATAAACACTGAATTTGTCTGCCAAATACCTGCACTTGTTTTTTTAATTATTTTTTATTTTGAAACAAAATCAACTATATTGTTGTTGTTTTTTAAGATATACAGAACAAATAAGATTCAATTGCAGCCTTTAGCATTGTGATAATATTGAGCTGTTATATACCAGCACCAGCCACTTTGTTAGGTTGTTAGGTATACCTTTTTAAAAAGCTGACCAGCCAATCACCTGGCAGCAACTCAGTGCCTTTAGATGTGTAGACGGGATGAAGACAATTTGCTAAAGTTTAAACCGAGCATCAGAATGTTGAGCAAGTTTTGGTTTTGTAACCAAAACTTGGCGCCACTTGTGGAAACAATGGAGGAGCTATGGATAATACTGGCCCTGTGTTGTTGCTGTTTGCTGTTTTTTAAACTTATGGGGATTCTCCTGAGACATCAGGAAGAGAGGCGCAGTGGAAGAAATGCTCTGGATGCAGCGATTGTAAGCCGAGTAGAGTGGAGCCGGGACCTTTAGAGCTGGTGGAAAAGGGGCATTAGTCACAAAGGGTCATCCTCAAAGAATGATGTGGCCCAGCTATCACCAGCACTGATGCACTAACTTGCAGTTAAGTGATCATAAGTGCATTAAACTGTATATTGTCTTTCTGAATATTTTAATTAAATAACTTTCACCAGTGTTATCTCTGATTCTCACATAAATTACATCTGACTTTTAGGTAATTGTGGAAATGGAATGGCATGTCAATGAAACTGACTTATATCCATCTCTGATTGATCATTTCAGTTACAAGTTCACCACAGCTTCTTCTGCTATCTGTGTATTGTTGTATGCTTTCATTTCACTTTTGTCTGTTGTCACAGTATGTGGAAACCTCTGAGTAACAATTTCCATCATTTAATTCAACAAGCTTCAAACTCCAAATAACTTCCTGATTATGTATTTTGCTGTGGCTGACCTGCATGTAGGGACCATAGTTTTTAATTTCAGCATGGCATTCTCTCTCAGCTCATACAATAGAATACAACTTCTTTTATAAACCAATTTAAAAGCAACACTGTTGGTCAAAGGGCTATACAATGATAAAAGACCAGAGTAAAACACAAAAATTCAAAACATAACATTTCCGAACAAAAATGAAAAACAATAACATCAGTTAAAGCTGTAAAAACAATAAACAGGTAAAAGCATTAAAAAAGAAAACATCTCAAACTGAGTCAGACGCTAAAAAGAAAAAGTGTGTTTTAAGAGAGAATCTATAAACATGAATAGAGTCAGTCTGGCTGATGTGTAAAGGCAGCTTGTTCCACAGCTACAGGGAGGTGACTGAAAATACCCGGTCACCACTCAATTTCCTTTTTGACTTTGGGACCGCTATCAGTCACTGATCTGCCAACCTAAAAGAGCATGAAAGAATGTACGGCTGAAGCAGGTTTGACAGATACTGTGGGGCCAGGAAGACATTTAAATCTCAAAGTGATAACGTGAAAAAATTTGTCTGACCTTGGCCAGTTGTCTCAAGTGATAATATCTGAACTTGACCACTACTTTGATCTGAGTATCAAGATCATTGTCTCACACACAGGTTTGTTGCTGTCTGAGTCAGATTTTGTGTTAAAGGACCCAGATCAGCACAAACTTTGGAAGCATCACTGGGCCCAAACAACAGCACCTCGTTTTTTTGTTTATTCAAGTGTAAATTGGAGTGACTTAGTTTTCCCTGTAATCCCCATGTATGCTATCCCATAATTACGCTGTTTGTTACCCCATAAGGACACTTTAATTACCCCAGATCTACCTTGTATGTTACCCCATAATTACCCAGTAATAAAACTGGATGTTACCCTATATGTTCCTCCATATGTACTGTGTAATAAGCCCGTATGTTACCCCATAGTATAAATGCGTTGTTTGTAGCATTTCTTGAAGTTTAAAACTCGGAACTCCACACTCCCCAGAATCACTCCTCGGTGGCAGTTCATTGTTTCTGTGCATGTGCGAATCAGCAGTACATTTACTGAATGAATCCCTCCCTTGCCCTCTCTGACTCCTCTCTCTGTGTAGCCGAAGTTAGCGAGTGCCACAACAGTACAGCAGCAAGCACCATGTTCACTAAACGTAAACGAGAGTCCTCTTTCTTTTCTTCCTATTATTGTTACCTAAAGACCTCCCAACCCCACCTCACTGCTGCAGTTTGTCCCACTGGGAGTCTCACTCACTCTTCTTCTGTCTCCTCTCCTCTCATTACTCTGTGTTCTTCAGTCTGTTAAAATAATGTGTGTGTGTGTGTTTGTTTTCATTAAGTTTGACTCTACATTAGCAGTTAGTTTGGATAAACGTAAGCAGCTGCCAAAAGCCTGAGAGTAAATCCTTGTGAGGAGGGAATGATTAGAATCAATCAGGGAGTCAGACAGTGTTTCATTCACTGAGTGATACATGAAGTTTATTTGCAGTGAATGAATCTCAAGTCACACTCGCTCAGATGTCAACAACAGTCCCTCCTTGCCCGCACGGCCCTGTGTTGTTTAGATTAACGTCATGAGTGAGTCACAGAACGTGGAAGTTCCACTCCAGCTGAACTCAACTAAACTAAGTTTTTTTTTTCCTTATTTCTTTTTTATTTTATTTTATTTTTTTCTCAACTGAACTAAGGACCAAATTAGTGAATAAAGTGATTTGGTTCAGTTCTTTCACTCAAAAGATTTGTTCGTTTGAACGAATCGTTCATGAACGACATAACACTACTATACATCATCAGCATGTTCTCAAAATGATAGTTTTGCTAGTTAGATCTATGATCTCACCACATCTTAGGCCCTGTCATAGTCTGACACTGTTGAAAAGCAACAGGATGCAGCTATACCATAGCAGATCACACTATGCTAGAACAATGCCATACCCACATTCTGAGTGATGGGGTCGTAGTCTAGGCATTAGGTCAGCATGGCCATGCATTACGTATCACAACATTTAAAAATCTCCTGATCCTTACCAGAGGGGTATAATATGAAGCAAGATTTCGAGCTTAGCCTTTTATGGAGAGCTTAAAGTCAGCATTTTCTGTATCATGAAGGAGGTCTCTTTGAGCATGGCTAGATCACCATGAGACCAGTTTTTGGATAATTGTTAGTATGAAGCTTCACCTGTTTACTGACTGTACTTTTAATGATATCTTAGTTATAAAAAACAAAAGAGACTTTATCAACTTTTATGTATATGGTGTCAATATCCTGCCAGGCATTGAAAGATTTAAACTAAATGTTGGATTAGTAAATAATGTCTATCTATCCATCCATCTATTTCTACAACTTTTCCATGATTGGATAACAGAGGCAACAGGTTCAGGAGGGAAACTCAGACATCCCTCTCCCCAATTTCTCCTGAGAAATCCCATTACATTCCCAGGCCAGAGAGGATTTGTAATCCCTCCAGCAATTTGTGAATCTTCCCGTCTCTTGTGTCAATGAAACCCCCAAAATGATGCATCTATAAGGTATCTTAATCAGATTCCTAAACCACCTCAACTGACTTCTTTCAATGTGGAGGAGCAAAACTGCTCTACTCTGATTTCCTCTTGGATGACAGAGCTCCTTGCCCTATTTCTAAAGCTAAGCCCAGCTAGTCTACAAAGGAAGCACATTTCAACCACTTGTATCTGGGATCTTGTTTTAACAGTCACGAGCCATACCTCATGACCATGGATGAGAGTTGGATCTTAAACAGACCAGGAAATTCAAAGCGTTGCATTTAGACTCAACACTTTCTTCACCACAACAAACCAAATTAACTCTCTCGTTACTGCAGACAAAACCTCAATCCGTTGATGTATCTCCCAGTTCATCCTAGCATCACTCATGAAGACTTCCAGATACTTAGATATTGGAATTTTAGTTGTCAAACTTAGTCACAAACAATGCTGTTTCAGGGATATTTTTTTTATTTATTAGCTCAGTCTACTCAATATATTGTAAATACGTAGCTATTCGAATGCTAAACAAAAATCTTTAAATTTTACTGAAACTTTTTTCAAAACTTGTATGATTTTCAGCATAAGAAATAGCAATAAAAAGGCCTGTTTGGAAACTTGAATACACTTGTAAGCCATATCCCCTGCTGTGTGTCACTAAGAAGTTGCAGTTAGACTGCATTAAAAAAAAAACAAAATAAATAAATAAATAAATAATAAAAAAAACACTAAATGGACTAGTTTGAAAACATATTTCATTCTACATATGAAGTTCATGTAGTTTTTTTTGTAAAGGCAACTTTGTCAAAGTCAAATGCAAATATTGACCTTGTTTTTCCCTCCATGTTTAAATAAATGTTTTTTGCTGTTTATATCAGTGGCAGCTTTTAATGAGTATGTCACAAAATTAAACTTCATGCTGTCTGAATTTAAAAAAGATTTATAATATTGGTTTTAGTGTTACCTAAATGTAATGTATTCATATTATGACAAAAACATTACATGTGAATTCATGTCTCAGGATAGACAACCCTCAATTAGAGGTGTGAATATGATGTTGTTGTTGCAAGTCTCTGAACTCCCTTTGTTCCCTAACATTCACACATTACAAAAACACACTGAAACGCCACCTGCTCAGATTTTCTTACCTTAATATCCAGGGGACCTAACGTTTTCAGGGAATAACAAAAGTAAGAAAGCAAAACAGATTTCTGGAAACTTAATGATGGAACCAAACAAATAATGTACCAACAGAGTCAAATAGGAAGCAAACATTTCAATCTAATAATAGCCTTTCATCAAATTTAGGGGCCATATTGTTATTTTATATCAATATATAATGTGGCTCTACACACGTCACTAAACAAAAATGTAAATAATTGATATTCAATTGATATAATTATCTTTAGATTTATTTACCAATTGATAAGTGTCTATACTTTAGAGCAGCATAGCAAAAATATCTATTTTCTAAATCTGTATGTTTATCAGATAGAATTCCAAGCCTTAACAAAAGAGTATGACATAACAGATAATAGATGTTTCCAGTAATTATGAGTGAGCTAAAAGGGTGTTTCCAGAAAAGCAGCATGCCTAAAAGTCTAAACCTCAACAAGACTCAGTATATACCCTGCATATCTTTTTACACATCCTTTTCATCATGCCATTGTAACCCTTGTATAAAATTTTGCTAGTGTTAAATATCTCAGCTACCAAAATATTAACTTCTTACGATGAATCTGAATAAAGGTAAACATAAAGAAAAGCAAATATAAGGCTTGTCAGATGATATTAAAGCTACAGTGAATAAAAAAGTACCTCTCTAGGTACACCTGTAAGTAGCAGGTACATGCCATGTACGTACTGGGCTGTATTTTGTATTGCTACCTGCAACAGAATTGTCTACTAGTTTCAGAACCATGTGTGGAAAAACAAAAACTCTGTAGGTGTTTCATGTGCTCTTCTATGTAGTCCTTGTCAAACTGGATGTGTTAGACAGTGGGTGTAAAGCTCTAGAGCTCCAGATCCCTCTCAACCAGACCTAGAGGAATAAATGTAAAATACAATGTGACATAAATGTGATGAAAGTTCACAAATATCTGTAATTAATGCACTGTGAGTAAAAATACTAATCCACCCACCTTTGCTCATTGGAATAAATCATAAATGAAGTCCTGATATTTCTTAGAGATTCCCCCATCTGCAGAAACAGCACAAATGAAGTAGTTATACAAAACATTTAGACAAAAATAACTGTGGCAGATGACTTCTTTTTGTACCCAAAATGTATGCGTACATTGTGACCAAAGCTGCAAAGGTGCAGCTAGGCAAAGTATAGTTTGGCCCAAAGCTGTTTCTTACTCAATCCTCAACTTGTCTGCACTGTATGTTGCAGTCTTCATGCCAAGTATCCAAATATGCTAAGTTTTGTTTATTAACACACGTTGCTTGCATTTTAGATAGATGTGAAATGAACTTTCTGAGAGATTTAAGAGTATTTGGTCTGAAGGTATAGTGATAAACTTGTTGGACGAGTTATCTGCATTTTCTCATGATGCCAAAAAAATCTGACTTGTTGTACAGATAGTTCCTCACTGCTCAAGGGCCTGTACTGTAAGTTTGAACAAAGACATCACATTCCACGTTGTCCCTCATGAATGAAACAGAAGATTAGTTCTGACCTGCTCACGTAACAGATGGCAGACTTTTGTGCTTCAGATATTTCAAATATTTTTACCCATTGTATTAATCACACAGTGTCTTGAATTGTTTTAGTTTTAAATGTGTATTAAAATATTTATAAATCCAAATTTAATTTCATAATATACTTTTTTTAGACTAGTCCTAACCAAAGTATTTTGGAATACTGCTGGGACTTAAGTGGGTATTTCACAAAGTCAGTCTAGTTTGTTAACACACCTAAGATTGTTTTGATAATTTGTCTTTTATAAACTTACAGCACAAAGTGTTTTCCCGCATATAAAAAGCATGTTCATCAGAATGTACAAAAAGTAATTTCTCATTTGTATCTTTGTACTGTTTTATAGATAAACATTAGCAGCATCTACTTGTGTATTTGTTACTTTATCTGGTTTAACAGTCAACAATTTAAGGATTTTGCCTCTAGCAATGGAAAGTTCAAACAAAAATGAGAAAAAAGAGTGTAACTTACACAAATTAGACTTCCTGTTAAGAATGCTTTGATTAAGTTTACATACACTATATAAAAAGACACATATGCATTTTTTTCACACTGTCTTACGTGAAATCAGAATAAACGTTTCCCGTTTTAGGTCAATTAGGATTTTCAAAATTATTTCTATTTGCTAAATGCCAAAATAATTAAGGAAAGAATGTTTTTGGGGCAAGTTTTATTACTTACTTTATAGTCAAAAGTTTAAATACACTCAATTAGTATTTGGTACCATCGCCCTTTATCTGAATGACTTGGGTCAAACTTTTTGGATATCATTCCACAAGCTTCTCAGGAATTTTGGTCCATTCTGGTGTAACTGAGTCATGTTTGTAAGCTGATTGCTCAAACATGCCTTTTTAGCTTTGCACATAAACTTTAGATAGGATTGAGATCAGGGCTTTGTGATGGACGCTCCAAAACATTGACTTTGTTATCCTTAAGCAACTTTGTAAACAGTTAAATTTTATTTTCGTCAGACCACAGGACATGTCTCCAAAAATTAAGGTCTTTGTCCCTGTGTGCATTTGCAAACATTAATCTGGCTTTTTTATGTTTCTTTTAAAGTAATGGCTTCTTCCTGGCATATTGGCCTTTCAGCCCATGTTGATACAGAACTCGTTTCACAGTGGATAATGACACACACTAACCAGCTTCAGCCAACATCTTCAACAGGTCTTTTGATTTTGTTCTTGGGTTGATATGCACATTTTGGACCAAAGCAAGTTCATCTCTGGGACACAAAACCTGTCTTTCCTGAGCAGTATGATGTCTGGACATTGCCATCTTGTTTGTACTTGTGAATAATTTTTTGTACAGATGAACGAGGAACCTTCAGGCATCTGGAAAGTGAACCGAACTTGTGCAAGTCCACAATTCTCTTTCTGATATCTTGACTGATTTCTTTCGACTTTCCCATGGTGTTACACAAGGAAGCATTGCTTTTCAGGTGTGCCTTAAATTACATCCACAGGTGTGTCTCTAATTAACTCAGATGTTATCAATAAATCTATCAGGAGTTTCCAAAGACATGAAATCAAATGTCCCAAATCGTTTTCAGGCATAGTAATCTTAATGTATTTAGGCTTTTGACTTTGAAGAAAGTAATACAAATTGCCTTAAAAACATTCTCTCTCATTACTCTGGCATTCAGAAAAAAGAAAAAAAAAAATTGAAAATCCCAGTTGACCTAAAATGGGAAAAGTTTATTTTGATTCCACACCAAACAGTGTGAAAAAAATTGCACGTGCCTTTTCATATAGTATATGTAAACTTCTGGTTTCAACTGTATCTTTTTTTTATCTTATACCTAAGTTTCAGTCGGAGGTCAGATTTTATCTTGTTCAAGAAACATCTTAAGTTAGATAGTAGAAATACCTAGAACAATTTTTCACTGACAATAGTTATAATGTAACAGTGATTTTTTGTCTTACCTTTTTTATAAGTAGGGATATGCGTTATCATTTTACATTCATTCAAGACAGAAAACAAATAACACACATACACGCAATGACCAGCACAGTGGGAACACAGAAACATGGCTGAAACACTAAACATGTCCTCCAGCCACAAAGAGGCCTGCTAACTCAGAACATGACAGAAAGATTTCTACAGACATAACAATCAACACTCAGTGTTCTAGATATTAGTCAGCATGTGTCTTCATGTAGGGAATAATGTTGCTCAACTAGTAACTCAGGTGTGTGGCTCAAGGCAAGTCTTCCAGGAAGTTGACAATTGGACTTTTTCTTTTGTTTGTGTGTGTGTAGTGAAGATCGGTGAAATGAACACAGTCTCTTGACAAAAGCCTTTTTGGAAGCCAGAAGACAAGAGGTAAAATACTCTTATTACCTTTTTAACTTTTTACTCTTAACTCATTAAAGTTGGTTCTACTAAAAACCCTTTAAATCAACTTTGGACAGACATTATGTCCTTGACTATCCTGTTTTTTTACTCCTTTTTAAATGGACTAAAACTCTTTAGTACTTTTCAAATGGTTAACAAAATTACTTCAAGTGTTCTTGTTTTTTTTAATATATTAATTAATTCCACAGATGTTTGCTAAACAAATTAGACCTTATTTTCACAGTTTTAGAAAACATTTTTAAATATTAAGTTTTGGCTTTTAAAATCAGAGAAGAAAAGATAGGTAAATATTTGCAGATGTTACTGGCATGTAATTTTTTGACAGAATTTTAATGTGACAGTAACATAATGTTTTGTTTTAATGTTTAGAGAAAACAAAATTAGAACTAACATGCTGTAACAAAGGTTGTAAAAACAGAAATGTGAGCCACAGACCTAGACTCTTCATGAAGCTGAACGATATTAAGATCTTTTGTTAAAGCAACAACAACAAAAATCTCATAGTAATTTGTCTGCAAGTCCAAACCTTACACTTTTAGGTCTACTGACAGAATCTTGGGTAATCAATGAAACTATTGACAGATCTTTTGCCAGAGGTTTCATGTTCGGCAGTGGAGCCATTTAAAACCTTGCAACAACTTCATTAGGTACCTTAACTACCAATGGCATAACTAGAGTTAAACATATATATATATATATATATATATATATATATATATATATATATATATATATATATATATATATATATATATATTTATATATATAAATCTTCCATCTTGCCCTGTTTTTTCCACATGAGGGGTTCCACTTTCACTTCAAGCTCGGGTCCTCTACCAGAGGCCTTGGAGCTTGAGGGTTCTCTTCAGTATCTCAGCTGTTCTTAGGACTGCACTCTTCTGGGCAGAGATCTCTGAGTTGTTCCTGGGATCTGTTGGAGCCACTCTTCCAGTTTGGGGGTCACAGCACTGAGTGATCCGATGACCACTGGTACTACTGAGACCTAGACTTTTCACTACATCTCTATTTCCTCTTCCAGCCCTTGGTATTTCTCAAGATTCTCATGCTCCTTCTTCCTGATGTTAAAGTCGCTTGGGACTGCTACATCCACCACCACTGCTTTCTTATTTATCTTGTCGACCACACAAATGTCTAACTGGTTAGCCATCACTTCTTCCAGTCCATACTCGGTACAGAACTTCCTATATATATATATATATATATATATATATATATATATAT
>NC_051448.1:20818716-20834947 GCF_001649575.2 Kryptolebias marmoratus | reverse complement strand
CCTCAAGCTCCCAGGCCTCTGGTAGAGGACCCGAGCTCAGAGGATGAAACAAAGACCACCCACGGAGGGGGAGAAGGGAATTTTATATATATATATATATATATATATATATATATATATATATATATATATACATACACACACACACAGACACACACACACACACACAGGTACGGCTGTTATAAGTGGGCTAGTAGAGCTAAGCCCTCCCTGGAGTTTACAATAAAAATTTTGAAATACCTAATAAACACAAATTAAAAACATTGTAACACATGTTGTGAAATTTACAACAAAACCGGTGCCAAACAGTCTCAAGGAAATCCCAAAGTCTTTCCAAAGGGCTAACTTTTCACAGCCCTGTTCATTTAATGTCTTTCGTGGTACAGAATGATTAACAGATGCCATGTCTTGCCCCCTCAGTTTGCTGCTCATTTGGGTAAATTTAGTTCAGCCCAGGGTTAGCCCAAGACCACAGGCTTCAGCCAATGAAGGTGGACATACATTAACATGTCTAAAGCGCGAGTGTATGTGGGCATAGTTTGGCATAGACTGAGTAGTTATGATGCTGAGCAAGATAAGCATAAATGAGGTGGATTATTTAATTTCTCACCCAGTTTCCTTAATGTCTTGGGGGGAAAACTGGAAGTGAAGAGGTTGGGGGCAAATAGACCAAAAGATATTCAAAAAAGGAAAAACGCCAAAATCAAAGTTTTTTTTGTGACCTGGTTTCAGCGAAAAGACTGGCTAACAGCAAGTGTAGCTAACAAATTTTTAATGAGGTGGTTATTAATCTTTTTATATCCCAGAAAATTTGTCGGAGTGAGCTTCTCTTTAACAAGGGTAGACTTTATTTATTTCCAATATTGCATGTCTTGTTTTATTTTATTTTATCAGTGTGATTAGTAATTGTGCTGACTGTGAAGCAGTGTTATGCAAAGGTGTTTGACTGGGGAAACTCATCTGAAATAATAATAGTTGAACCCCTTAATACAAGAGAATTAAGTTTTGGGCAACTGACATAGGCTCTGTGTAAGCTGGGTTTTTGATGGTGGTTTGTTTTAAGTTTGTCTCTGTGCTTAAAAAGGACATAATGTCAATTTATAGCAGGTTTTCTTTATTTCAAATTCAATGCTTCTGTTGTTGAAATCCAAACTGAAGTGTTTTATTATATATCTGTTAGCCAAAATATCACTACAGATATCACCACTGTATGTCATTTTACAGGATGATAATACTTCTTGCCACTGAGTAAAGAACATTAAATAAATTACTAAGCATTACTAAGATATAGACAGGCTCTTCAGTTTAAGTGACATAATGCTTCGAAGCACTAAGGCTTCAAAGCAGAAGGAAAGATAAAACAGAATGTAACCACATTTTTACATTGATGATTTGATCATTTTGTTCCCACAATGTCCCTTTTCCGAGACCTAAACAAAAAAATTATCTTTTTGAAAAATAAATCTGCAAAATTGTTTTAAAGCTGAAGAAATATGCACATTCTAAACTCTAAAACAACCAGTCAAAGTTATGGAAACAATAACGTAATTTTATAAATAAAGATCTGTAAACTCTTGAACTTCTGCAGGACTTTTACTTTCACATTTAAATTTTTTTTGCCTTGAGTGCCTGGAACATGCCTAATGTTAAAGCTTTGTTCCCTTAAGTCTAAAGGTGCTTTAACCGGTACTGTCAGTGTCAGGAATTTTAAACCCATGTAAAACACGACATTTACTTGGAAACCTTTACTGACATGTCAATTTGGGGCTTTCCTTGGCCATTTTGTATTTTGGCTAGCTTTTTTTTAAAGAACAATTCCATCCATCCATCCATTTTCTTTACCTGCTTCTCTATCCTGGGTCGCGGGAAGCTGGTGCCTATCTCCAGCAGACACTGTGTGAGAGGCGGGGTACACCCTGACAGAACAATCTAATTCCACATTAAAAGTCAGTTGTAGCTCAAAGTAGTTTTATTTTTTATAGTAATTGGTTGGCCAGTTAATTTGACCAAGTTCTTGCGAATTCTCAAACGATATAGTTTACTAATTTTATAGTTTAAAGTAATTAGTAGTTTATATATATATATATATATATATATATATATATATATTACGTTAGAAACACTGAAACTCCACACAAAAATACCCTAGCTAAGTTTGAAAGCTGAAACCTGTTTGTGAGGCAAACTTACTAGTTTTTACACCAATGTGTTGGCCTTTGAGCTTTTCAGTAGACTGTAAACCTTATTTATAAACACTACTGTGAAGACACATTTCAAGTTTTAACATAAAAATTTGAGACAGAACTTCTGAAAACTATTTCCACTAAAAACAACCTATTTATCTTTGCAAACAGGGTAGAAACACTATGATTTAGCTAAATCAAAGTGGAGGTACAAAAAAAGGTTGGAAGTTGTTTTGGAAATCCTTGACACATGAACCTGGCTGGTTCATACATGCACTTAACTTTCAAAATAAAATAAAAAAACTCATTTTCAAACATTCACAAAGGGTTATTAGTGGGTATGTATTACATGACTATGTGTCAACTTTCACTTTATGCATTAAGTAAAAAAAAAGACATTTCCAGCATCTGTTTCAAAGCTGTTGTCTTTATGTCATTTACATAATCTATGAAAATGAATCAGTTGATCAATAATAAAATATGAAAAATAGTTGTCTACAAAAGATAGTTGTTTACAAAGATGGTTCTCCAGTATCTTTGCTGCCTAATTAGAAATGATTTTCATGGCAGTTTCTTGTAGCTGCAGAACCATTTTTTCTTGAGCCATTTTAGGTTGGTGACTTCTGGATAGAGATTCAGAAGAACTTGACTCCAGAATTTTTTTTCCATGTTTTCAGAGACCCTTTATTAGGGTAGATATGTGGGAAGCTTCATAATCCCAATGTGCTTGAAAATGACAATGTTGATGTTGTTCTCTTCTATTTGGGTTTGACAGTAGCCAAGTCAAATTTATTTATATAGCACTTTTCAGCAACAAGATGATTCAAAGTGCTTTACAACATGAAAAACACAAAAATACAGGAAACACACACAACAATATAAAGTTAAAACTGAACATATCTAAAGCATGAATCTAAGACACAAAAGACTAAAGATATACTGAAGATAAACTGAGGGAAACCAAACTAAGAACTAGGATTTAAAAACCTCAGCTGATCAGACATGATAAAAGCTGAGATAAACTAAAGGTACAGGAAGGCTAACTAAGAGTACTGAAGGCCAGCTAAGAGTTAAAACATTTTAATAAAAGGCCAACATGATATGTTACAAAAAATAATTATAATAAAAAAGGAGGGAGGAAGCAAAATAGACAGATATGAGATATGAGAGATACAGTAGATTTAGGAACATTCAAGATGGTATTCTTTGTAGATCTGTTGACTTTGGAATATTACTGGTGATTGTCCTGGTTGGCTGAAGAGTTGTTATTTTACAATATTTTTTGTCAAATAAGAGGTTAGAGCCACAGGTCAGTTGTCATTTAGGCTGTGCACTGAAGATATTTAAGGGACAGAGTTAATGTTGGGTTTGTTACATCAGAAGAGACCTAAAACATTGGAATTTATAGGTTAAAAAGGTCAAAACAGTATCAGTTTGCTAACAGATATTTTTTGAGAACACGAAGGCAGGGTGCAAATTACACATTGGCAATTATTGCTTTAATCTGTAACACATCAAAAATCTTTTTTTTTAATTTATCTCCATTTCCAAAATTTTAATATTGTAAAAACAGTATTAAATATACTTGTTGGTAAATATATTTTGAAAAATAAGTCCATTGTTTTGACCAAGAGATTAGCAATATACACAATTCAGAAGAGCATAATTACCCAACAGTCTGGACTTCTGTTTAAAAATAGACAACTAAAACAGATTTAAAAGGTCTGGAATTCTTCTGGTGATGTCCTTTCACTTTTTAAGTTTTGTTCCTCGAGCTATTGGAACAGAGCCAAACTTACTACTGTATTCCGATAAGTCTAGCTACTCCAGCTGGTATTGTCAGTTGTGAGAAATAAACTCACTGTTGGACAGAGATTTACTTTAAAAGCTCTCCTGCACTGCCTCCTTGTGGTTTTACACTTCCATTGTGTAATAAAGATGACTTTCTTTCAGACAAAGCCAGTTTCACATTTTTAAAAGCCATGGCTATGTATGTATGTGTTGGTTGCCCTATTTTCCATTGTGGATTTACTTGTACTTTCTTGGAGTCAGAATGTGTGTCTTCAAAAATACACTATATTTCACACTCCATGCACTTCTTTAGGCACTGTTCTTGAGCTAATCTTAAGGTCACATAAAGTTTGGAGGTCTGCAGCTGTTGACTCTGCAGAATGTTTGTGACTTTTGTGCACTATGAGTGCAAGTTGCTGTCATTCCCAATCACTTTCACTTTGTTATAATAGTTCGCTGTGGAATTTTTATTAGAGCGGAAATTTCACAACTGGATTTATTGCACAGGTGGCATTCTATTATGGTACCACACTGGAATTGCCTGAGCTCCTGAAAGTGACTCATTATTTCACAAATGTTTGTATAAGCAGTCTGCATTGGTGCTTCAGTTTATACACTTGTGGCCATGGAAGTGATTAGAACACCTTAATGCAATGATTTGGATGGGTGAGTGATTACTTTTGGCAGTATAGTATATTTTTTGCTGCGAGGCCTTTGTCTGCTGATATGTGTGCATGAGTTTGTGTGTGTGTGAGAGAGATGTCAGGAGGATTGCAAAAAAGCAGAAATTTTGATGTTGGTACCTTAGAAGAGAAAACGACAAAGTATGTAAGGATGCTATAACATCTTGCAGCTTGGCTTGCCTTCACTACGACTTGCTTCATATTCTTTGCAGATACTATTTGTGGCACTTAGATTCAAAGTTGAGCTTTCTCCACTGTTCTGCCTTTGTCATCTATCTCTTTGAGGTCATCACTACAGCTGCTAATGTCTGATGTCTAATAGTCATCTTTATTTAGTAATTCACATTTTTAAATCCCTAGTAATGTAAAAACTATATTTAACATTTACAAATGTTTTCAGAAACTATTTTTTTAAGGTTACATTTTTGTAGAAATGTCTTCTCATAGATCTGACCATCCCATTCGCATTCCCTAGGTATCAAATACTGCTGCCGCTTGCGTGAAAAGCACAAAGTGTGCTTTGTTGTCAGAATAAGACAAGGCAATAATACACAACAGCAACAAAAAAGCTACAAGTGTCATTAGGTGTTTACTCTAAAAAGATCAAAAAGGTGTGAGGGAAAAGGATGACCTATTTACTAATTTTCAGCTTCTCTGTTTTTCATGTATTTACTTGTTTTCTGGAGTTCCATTCATTGTTTAGTTGATAAGTAATAAATAATCAACTGATTAGACTCAGGATTTATTTTACACACTGTTAAAAACTAATAATTAGGACAAAATAATGAGCTACCATGGGATCCCTGAAAAAACAGTGAAACACAAAGCCAATTGAGTAAGAGCTAGTTGCCTTACCTTCTAATAAAAACAAACAAACAAAAAACATAGTACAATACATTAGGGATGGCATGTTTCAGAATTTGGCTAGGTAGTTGGCTGCATCAGTCTCCAGGTACAGACTCATGAATCTGAAATGTGAAAGGAGGTAAATGTTGTTTGAAGCAAACTAAAACTTGGCAAGTTATTAATTAGCTTTTTTTGTTGCAGATCCTATCGTTGAGTTAACATGCAATAATATGGCCAATATAGAAAACGGACTATGTCATTGGGTAAAATGGATTATAATTTGCTGACAGTAGTATGAATATCATTCTCAGGCCAGAAGGCTAACTACACATCTGGGCGGCTGTGGGTCAGCGATTAGAGCAGTCATCCGCTAACAAGAGAGTCAGTGGTTTGAGTCCTGGCAGTGTGCAGTCCCTCTTTTTTTCACTTTTCTTGTACATTTCCTATTGCTTTGTATGTTTGACCTCAGGTCCTTAAACTGATCTGCCTTCAGTGACTCTATTCCTAGTATCCCTGGGCAAGACACTGAATCCCTCTTTGTCTCTGATGCCCCATCGGTGTATGTATGTGATCTAAAGCACTGATTAGACTCTATACAAAAATTTATTCAGATTAGCTTTGTAGAGATGTAGTAGAGGCAGAGAACGAGATCGCGAATACAAGCGGCTGAAATGAGTTTCCTCCGCAGGGTGTCTGGGCTCTCCCTTAGAGATAGGGTGAGAAGCTCGGCCATCCGGGAGGGACTCAGAGTAGAGCCGCTCCTCCTCCACGTCGAGAGGAGCCAGTTGAGGTGGCTCGGGCATCTGGTGAGGATGCCTCCTGGACGCCTCCCTGGTGAGGTGTTCCGGGCACGTCCCACCGGGAGGAGGCCCAGAGGAAGACCCAGGACACGCTGGAGGGACTATGTTTCTCGACTGGTATGGGAAGGCCTTGGGATTCCCCCGGAGGAGCTGGCCCAAGTGGCTGGGGAGAGGGAAGTCTGGGTCTCCCCGCTTAGGCTGCTACCCCCGCGACCCGACCCCGGATAAGCGGAAGAGAATGGATGGATGGATGAGATGTAGTAGAGTGCTGTATGATGGGTAAATGAGGGCACAGATTTTGTTGTAAAACCCTTTGAGTAGTAGAAAGGTGCTACATAAGTACACTCTAGTTACGGTTTCCAGCCACTGTTAAAGCATACAGAGAGCCAGGACAAGCCAATGTTAAGGTTAGTCAAACAGTGAGATGACAAATAATTTGCAACTCTTCTGTGGTAAACAAGCTTACAGTATGCTGAATAATAATATGACTCAGATTGTCTAGATTTACTTTATTGGCCAACCCCAGTAACATCTGCCAACTCATAGTTGTCTTACATACCACAATGAGTTTCTTTGCTACAGGTTTGTTCTTCAAACCTTGCATATACGAATGGAGAACAAGTGGTTTGTGATAATTATCAAATGACACCTTTGAACCTTTTCAACTAGCCGTATCTGTGGTGATTTGGGTTTTTCCGGTGTTTTGTTTCATTTCTGATTTAGTTTATTGGGTTGTGTTTAGTTTCTGTTTTCGTGTTTTTCACTTTCTCATTCCTCCTCAGTCTATCTCTCTCTCTGCATTCCTGCCACGCCCACTTACACCTGTCAAAGTCTGGTAATCTTGTCACCTGTCCCCACTTACCTGATTATCCTCAGCACTTTAAAACCCGGTCATTTCTGTCTGTACTCTGCTGGTCCATTGTCGTTGTTTGCTTGTTGTCTTGCTGTCTTTTCCTGGTTCTGCTGCTCCGTGCTCATGCTCTGTTTATCTTTTTGTTTTGCTGCCACGCCAGCTTTTTGTTTTCATTTGTTTCTTTAGTTTAATAAATTAGTTTCTGTTCCTTTACAATGAGTCTGCGTTCTGGGTTCGCCTCCGTCTCCACCGTTCCTGACAGTATCAGGTTACATCTATAATCTGGGGTCACCATTTTGATATGGTTGTCAGGCAACAGAAGCAATTATAACTACTTCATGAGCCAAAATGGGTGCAGTATTTGTTTGCAGCAATTACTGGATGTTTGAAAGGTTGCAACTACAAAACAGATTAAAACACAATGTAAATGGAATGCCCTCAAACAGGACTATCTACCACAAGTGTTACTGGTAATCAGAGTGTTACTTCCTGGTAGCTGTTTAAAAAGTTGATTTAACTGGAACATCTTAGTGTAAAATTCTGTGTATCAGTTTTATATTTCAAAATGTGCATAGTGTCTACAGACATTTTATTAAAATGTGAATGCCTAATTCATTTATTGATGTTGCTTTTATCTTCTTTGCAGTCAATATGGCTATACCAAAGACAGTGCAGTTCGGTGTTTTTCTTCTGGTTTTATTCTACAGTCTGGACAAGCAGGGATTCAGAACGTCTGTGTCTAGCTTCTTCGAGGTAAGATTTAGAAATAATCATGCAAAAAATACTATGGTAAACTAAATGTGCTGTGATTTGGCCACATCACTAAACATTCTTTAGAAAATACCTCCAACCAGTGTTGTACTTTTTGAGTTAGTAACGAAATAAATGGTTGTTGATTTGTGTAGCTAGATGAAAGAGTTCAATTTAATCTATAATTTTTTGCAGGAATTTATGGGCAAAATGTCCAACCTTCATGGCAGAGACAAAAGAGCTGGTGAGCCACTGTAATGAATGTTGGCAATCTCTTACATAATGTATATGTCTTATTATTGTCATTGATGAAAAGGATCATCTACTCAGCACTGTTATCTTATTACATGTTTCAGTTGCAGCTTCTGCAAATGCTACTGAGTATACGTTGGATATTATTATAAACCTCTCTAACCCGGAGAGTCTTCGGCTGATTCTCAACAATCTCAGCTTTCCCATACTAATAAATAACATGACTGAAATTGCCAGCATTGACGCCACAATGGGTATAAATTTATTTTCTTGTTTCTCTGCTCCATTTAATGATAAAAGTTAGTACTAAATGCTTTTTACTATTGTTCAATCTTGATATTGTGTGCTGATGTATTTTCCTCAGTATGTTCATCAAATATGACTGAGTACCAGTGCATATGTGAGGAGAATTATGCCTGGTCTTTTAACAACTGCATTACCTACGGAGCCTGTGATCCCATCATTGGTGACACATGTGGATGTATTAATGGCCTCCCAGCTGACCAGTTTTGCCAGCAAAACACAAGCCAAAAAGGTAGGTCTCAAGGTGTCAGAAAATTTTCTGAGATTTGAGTTAACATTTTTACCAAGGTACAAGTTTTGGGTTTGTTACCCATCCCTCAGTGCATACTGTGCCAGAAATTATCCAATATATCCATGGATTTGAACTGATACGACTTTCAGTCAGTAGTAATTTAATGTGTCATTTCTTTGTCAGTCGTGTTCTGTGTTTTTGTGTGGATAAAACCATTTTTAGAAATGGTGCTGTGTTAAGAAGAAAAAAGACTTGTACGAAGCCACATTTCAGTGTGGATGGGGCCTAAGAAGCTTCAAGTAATAAACAAGTTTGTTTTTTAATTTCTCAAACTACAGTGCCCAATTAAAAGGTTTCATGGGAAACCTTTAAGGTATGAGGAAGAAAAGGTTTTGCTTTTGTTTTAGCTCCTCTTCATCTTTGAACAGATGAAGAGGAGTGTCTACTGATCAGAAACAGCATCTCTTATCCACCTTGATGTTGACATTTATGTGGTATGCTTGGCTCAGCTTAAATAGATTCTACAGATTGCTTCATTAAGTTTAATTACTCATAGGTTTGTAATAATTATGGTGAAAGATAGAGGTAAGGACTGAATGGTATTGATTTAAAAGACTTATTGTTCTAAGGGCTGTCACTGGGTATACAGAAAATATATTTTGGCTTGGTTGGAGAAACTACTGTGTATAATTAAACTGCAATAGGAGACATGTATTTTTCAGATTTTCTAAAGTAAAAAAAAACATATATTGTCACTACTACTAATTTTGTGTTATATCTTTACAGTGACAATGGTAACATCGCCAACATCTACACCAACTAATGGTATGACATGAATTATTATGGAAGAGTACTGTATGTGTGTGTTTTTGTCTGTGTGTGTATATGCAAACAATGGTATTGTCATATCAGAATATGTGCATGAGTATGTGCATGATTTTCTTAGACTTATCTGTCTCGAATTAAATGTATGCCTCAAAGTTTATACATGTTTGTGTTTTACCTCAATCAAACATGTTCTTGCAAATGTTTTTCTTTCTTTTTTTTTAAAATTTAAATTGTTACATCAAGCTAATTTGATTATTTCTTTCTTAGTCGCCTTCTCACAACCGGTGGACATTGACGTGATAATTACCTTGAACATCCCAGTCTCCAGTCTCTCAAACGCAATTAATTTATTCAGATTTTCTCTGGGAAATGTTGCCTTCCCTTTAACAGTTTCACAGACTTTTGAAGTAATAGATGTAAATTTCACTACAGGTAAGAATGTTTATAATAAATAATCCTGATTGAAACAAAAATGTGTCTGATGATTTTTTTCTCTTTTTGAAATCTTTTTCTCAGCCTGCTCTCCAACCCCCACTGAACTGCAGTGCCAATGTGAAAGTGGCTATGCTTGGCCATGTGACATGTGTGGCACCAACAATTCATGCAATAATGTAAACAATCAAATGTGTACCTGTATTAATGGACTCCCTTCAAACGACCAGTTCTGTCAACCAATCACAGGTAAACATAGTGTTTTGCCATTATTTTTTGTTGTGCTTCTGTTTCTAATTTAATGTTCTTGCACATGACCTTATATTAGTTATAGTTGAAAGTTCAGAGTCTTAGCAGACATAGCTACAAAAACATAATAATTTTTTTCTTTTTTGCTCCTCAGGTTCCTCTTTTTGCTCAGTACCTACTTCAGGTATGTCAGATATGTAGATTTCAGTTGTAGTTCATGAGTTTGTGTTCTGCTTTAGAAAGCAGGTTCAACAAACACAGAATCTCTGTGCTGATGAGCCCTGCAATCACAAACAGAAGACCTGATCACAGTTAATTCACTCAACTCTGTAATGTTCACTTAGAGTAAAATATGTCTGAGTGTATTAAAGGAAAGTCATAAACAAAATAATTCGTAACTTACCAAGGGGAACTAGAAGAACACCTGTAAACATACAGGTTAGCATAGATTCACAGTAAGCTACCATAGGAGCAAACTTTGAGCTTAAATTATTTTCATTCTGAAGAGTAAGGAGAGGTGAGACAAACAGAGGTTTCATAAAGCTTGATTTCTTTAATACACCAATGAAATTCTGTAAATATAGAGAGAAACAGATTTAGCTGATGCTAATAATTTTGAATTTCTTAATTACTTCTCCTTGATTTTATGGTATATCACAATAAATGTTGTGAATCAAGCTCATTGTGTGACTTTTAGAAATCACAACTCACACTCTTAATACTTTAAATACCTTCAATTCTAAGAGCATAAGTTGCCACAAAATAGGCTTTATAGTAACAAGCTATAGCATAACTGCAGCATTCCTTGAAGGAACAATTTTTATTTCAACAAGTTTTTAGCTTATTATCTGTGAAACTGACAGAGTGATAGGCATATTTGTCTTGGCAGGACATCTTAATGAAATTATCTCCAACAATTAATCACCTCTAGATGTAAATCCAGTTATTTTCTAAAGAATCAATTACAGTCTGTTCATTGGTTCATACAATATTTTGCTGACAGCCAATCAAACACACACATAGTGGCAATTACAAGAGCCATGTTGGCTGTGAAAGAAAGTAATTGCCTTGTATTTTGCCATTGCCTAATTTTCAGCTACCCAAACCAATTTAAGTATATAGTTTCTAGCAACTCCCGGAAATCTTAATTTTGTCTTTTTCACTGCAACTCAGGCTATAGCCATGCCATCTTCAACAATGTCATAATCTGCACAGTGATTAAACAAAATGATATGTGTGAGAGAAAGTAAAGTAAAGGGGGAGAACTGTAGGACAGTTGATGTGCCCATGGAGGGACAGAGAGTTATTTTGACCTTGGTAAAACAATTCTCTTCATGATGTTTTGCCCATCACAGTTTTCATTTGTGTTTATTAAATTATGACATTGGGAAATCTATTGTGCATTTTTGTACACTTCAAGTTAAATTTGAATGCATTCAAAACCAAGACAGACTAAATCATTTTTATATCTTGAGAAAAAAAAAACCTAGAATTAAAGTAGGCGAACAGAACAACTGATTAAAATAAATTAATTAAACACTGAACATACTCACTTAGAAAAAGATATGTGCAATACATATAAAAAAGTCAACAACAAAACAGGTCTGCCACTGTGATTATCCACTAGAACTGATGGTTTAAAAACTTTGTTCTTGTTTAAGTCCAGCACATGTTGAATTCTGTATGTTTCTAAATGCTGATCATATTATGTCTTAAAACAATATTTTAGTCAGAAATGTACAGAAGTATTTTTTTTACCTGGCTCACAAACATCAAACCCAGCTTTCAGTGTTCTGTCTACTCTCAGCACAAACAAATGGCTTAGAAAAATAATTCGAAGTCTGTACAAGAAAGCTTGCCAACAAATATGCTAGCTTAGGTTCACAAAGTTAGCTACAACGGCAACAAAAAGTGAGTTTAATGTTTTGTTCATCCTGGAGGCTAAAAAGAAGTGACAAACTCAGATGTTTAATAAAGTTTGTTTTATTGTAATGAAAAAATCTTTATACACTTTGTGGCAGTTAAACAGCTTGTGATTTTGCTTCTTTTGTGTGTTTGTTTTACAGACATGACAACAACAACAGCTATGCCTATCTCTACATCTCCTCCACCACCACCTGGTATGATACACTTACTGTTATACAAGAAGTTCTGTGTGGGAATTTCTGAAGATTGCTATTTGCATTCTTCACAACCACCAGATTTCTAAAAACCTGCAAGGTTTTGAGTTTCTACGTTGTAGCCACCAAGGCTTTTTCCATGTAGTATTCACTCACAATATCTCAATAGGTGCAAAGTTATTACTATTATTATTGTTATCGATATATCATTTTTGAACAATATTTTTTTATTTTATGATTCATCATTTCTTTCTGCTTACTTATCAAATCTATTAGTAGAAGCAGTGGTGGTTCCAGTATGAATGGCACACATATTTTATTTTGTACAAGTAATATTAAGAGTGTGGATATTTTTAATTTCAAAGTCACAATAAAAACTTGTCTGTGGTGCATTTGACTGATAACCTCTCTCAGCAAGATGTCACCCTGGCAGTGGGCCACAACAGTCATATCAAAAACTGCTGCTAGATATAAGTCTATAGAGTAGTTTGCAACTCCTAAACAAGGTTAGTTTTTTTTTTTTTACAAGCACAGACTGCAGTCATGCCAAACTAGACAAGTTTATTCTGTGCACTACCATTGTGTATAACGTGGTACTTGTTAGGGACAATGATCTGTATGAGTGGAAGAGTAAAGCCCAGGTGCTTTATTAACATGGCAGATATGTCCATACAAGGACATGGACAAATATGATGTTGTTGTTAAAACATTTCTCTTTGTGTTATTTAGCACATTCAGAACCAAAGCCCAACATATTCTCGTCTGTTCTCCTCCACAGACCCAGTGAAATATGATTTGGTCTTTGAGTTGCACATCCCAGTTTCCAGTGGTCTAAACCTTAGTGAAATCAGAAACATACTGAAAACTATCATCTTCCCAGTAAACATCTCCCAGTCTTTAACTCTGACAAACATAAGTATCACCACAGGTAAGAACATCTGTTTAAGCTGATGGTTTTGTTTTTACCTGTTGACATATCAGTGTCTGATTATAAAACAGTGTCTGATTTTAACTCTGTTTAAACTTCTTTACCAGTCTGCTCTCCAACCCCCGATGAACTCCAGTGTCAGTGTGAAGATGGCTTTGCTTGGCCTTGTGACACATGTATGAATAATTCATGCAGTAATCTCAGCAGCCAGATATGTTCATGTGTAAATGGACTCCCTGCAAACGAGTTCTGTCAACCAATCACAAGTAAGCTTATCGTCTTGTCGCTTTTACAATGAAAGCTCTTACTGGAGCCTAAGATGAGCTCTGTAGAGTCACAAACATAATTAAAGTTTTTGATTGTCATCTAGTTGAAGTGTTTGCTTAGATTATCTCAAATTGATAACAAAGTAAGGCTTTTGTGTTTTTTCTGGACAAAAATACAAAAATGTATTTTGTTCTACAGGTTTGTCTTTATGTCCAAAGCCTTCTCCAGGTATGTAAAGAACAAACCTTCCTAAAGGTTTGTATGTTATTAAAATACTGTCTGCAACAGGCTATTTTCCATTCAATCAGGTACCAACTGACTGACAAAATCACCAGAATAACTGACTCAGAGTTATTTTGTCATTTTGATGTACAGACAGTTGAAAAACCTCATATTTCAGATAAACTACACCTAAATACTTATTTGAACATGTTTCAATGCTTTCCATCAACAGTTTGAGTTTGGAAATATTGCAAGCTTGACAAAATTTGCTGTAACAATACAGGTTTTCTTTTACCAGTTAGAGTTCAAGAAAGCTTGTGAACAAATATGCTAGCTAAGGTTCACAAAGTTAGCTACAATGGCAACAAAAGTAAAATGCATAAATGTAATTTGTTCTACGGGTACCTCTTTATGTCCAACATTTACTCCAGGTATGTAAAGAACAAACCTTCCTAAAGGTTTGTGTCATAATAAAATATCGTCTGCAACAGGCTAAGTTCCATTCAGTCAGTGACCAACTGACTGACAAAATAAACACAATAAATAACTCCAAGTTATCCTTCATTCTTATAGTACAGACAGACGAAAAACGCAGATTTAAGATAAATTTGCTGTCTTAATACACCTTTGAACATGTTTAAATCGTTTTAGTAAACAGCCTAGAATGATCCTTTGAATAAGAAAGAAAAATATCTGAAATATTAGTGTCAACAACAACAGCTATGCCAAATACAACAACATCTACTCATTCAACGTTTGGTAAGATTAAATAAATGGTATGGATGAAAGTTTGTTAGGGGTGTAATTGTAAATGTATTCAAATCGTGATGGTTTAGTACAGGTATTTTGGATGAATTTGTCAATCACAGGTGATCGCCGCTCCCACAGTGGACGCACGTTGTCATTAACTGCATCTTGTTACCAGCCCTGACAGAAATGAAGCAGACAAAGATAATTAAACACTCTATACCAAACAGGCATAGATGGTTCAGAATAACATGGAGAAGCAAACAACTTGCCCAATTCAAATCATCTGTGTAGAGAAAATAAAACTCTGCGGTGCCAGTGGGTATGATCATTTGAAAAATCTGAAATGACAAACAATTCCATCAGAGAGGTGATCCTGTTTCATATAGATTACCTATGATCATGTGATATCAGTTGCAGCAGTGGCTTATCATCATTTAGTACTGCTGATGACAAAGGCCCATCTGGGCTGGTGATGTGTTTGGAGGGTTGCAGTGCTTGTTAAACATGAGTAGCTAGAAAATGTGGCAACAAAATGTCAGCATCAAAGCTTAAAAAATGAAAAGTTGACATCAAAAATTTAAAATTCAAAAGTGAGTGGACGGACAAATGCGATTTTATTGAAACTGCTGAAGGCAAGCTGATGTGTCTGCTCTGCAACGAGTGCAGCGCCATTGCAAAGGATTACATCCTGCGGAAAACTGTATGTCTCAAAGAAAACTATAGGCATAGCCATACTGTTTTCAGCAGGTCCTGCTCGAGTCTAAACAGAGCAACCACAGCTTTTCTCTTTGTGGCGTGGATCCTCAACAATAAGAAGCAGCCTTTCACCAATTCAGAGATGGTAAACAAGTGTATCATAGCTGCATTAGATGAAGTGATCCCTGTCAATCATGTAAAAAAGCAGTTGCTAGCAAGCATCAAGTCCATACCTATGTCGGACACATCTAAGAAGGATGGACATTCTGGCCTCAGAGGTTTATGAAACTCTGTTGACCCATTTGAGGTAAGCTAACGTGATGTCTCTGACGGTTGATGAATCCACTAATGGTTCAAACATGCCTCAACTTTATTTATTTGTTGTTTTTTTATGGTCATGCTTCAGAGGACCTACTGGGCCTGATACCCCTGGAAGGACATACACCACTTCCAAAAATTCTTCAGAAAACTGTTGATTTTTCAATGACAATGTACTGTATTTGGAAAGCACTGACATGCTTATGACCAGAGGTGTTCCAACAATGGCTTGAACGGGCTGTCTGCACGGCTGTCAGTTATGGCACCGCAGATGCCACTGTTTCATCCACCAGAGTACTCCCTGCACTCGACTGAAGAACACTATGGACACGCTTAAGTTGATTATTAACTTTATCCGATTAGCATCTAGCCTCTAGCACAGGAGGCTGGATGCAAAACAGGCCTTCTCTCACGGCCTTCTGCGAAAAAGGCCAAGCTCTCTAACACATCCACTGAGCATCAGGCCTTGCTTTTACATAATAATGTCCGCTGGCTAGGCAAGGGAAATAGTCAGAATAGTTTACAAGCTTTGGGAGGCAACACAATTCTGTCTCAAATGCTGGATGATGGGTTTGTTTCAGAGATGTGTTTTTTAAGTGACATCTTTCATCATTGAATAAACCTAATCTGGGATTTCAAGAGTGAAATAAAACACTTGTCAATCTTGCAGAAAAATTAACAGTTTGAAAAGAAACTAGAGATCTCTCAATGTCAAACTGCTCCACTTT
>NC_051448.1:20787900-20818616 GCF_001649575.2 Kryptolebias marmoratus | reverse complement strand
GACTCAAAAACTCAGAGTTCATAACTGTCAACAAACTGGTTAAGTTAGGTTTACAGTCGGCTTCCACGATAACTGGCTCTGAGTTATCTTCTTTTAAGAAGGCAAAGACAGGTGAATATTGCTAAGGTTTTAAAAATTCGTCTCTCTTGAACACATCTCTGAAAATGAGTACATTTTGCAATTCTGCAAGATTAACAAAATTTGTTGTAACAATACAGGTTTTTTTTGCCAGTCAGCATTTACTGGCAAAAATTCAGTGGGTGCAGGAAAACTAGTGATAATGAATATTTGACTAAAGCTTATTAACTAGTACAAGTGTGACGCTTCAAGCAAATCTTAGTGTTAATTTTGTTATTTTTGTTCACCTCCGACTACAGGCTGATTTAATCCAGCAGATGTTAATTAATAAATATCTCCTACTGCAGATCATATTATGTCTTAAAACACAATTGTAGAAAAGAATTTAAACAAGTATTTCTTAACAAGTTAACAAATATTTCACTTGAATTTTTGTTTTCCGTTTAATCCCAGCACAAGCAAATGACTCAGAAAAATAATTCAAAGTCTGTTAGCTAAGGTTCACAAAGTTAGCTACAATGGCAACAAAAACTGAATTTATTTTTTTGTTCATTTTGGAGGCTAAAAAGGTGACAAACTCGGAGATTCCACAAATTTTGCTTTTTGTCATAACCATGAAAATCGTTATAGACTATTTGGCAGGTAAACAGCTTGTGATTATGCTTCTGTTATTAATTTTTGTGTTTGCTTTACAGATATACCAACACCAACAACAACAGCTACGTCTACCTCTACTTCTCCACCACCACCTGGTATGATACACTTACTGTCATACAAGGAGTTCTGTGTGGGAATTTATGAAGATTGCCATTTGCATCCTTCACAAACTCCAGATTTTTNGACGAAAAACGCAGATTTAAGATAAATTTGCTGTCCTAATACACCTGTGAACATGTTTAAATCGTTTTAGTAAACAGCCTAAAATGATCCTTTAATATTTCAGATATTTTTCTTTCTTATTCAGTGTCAACAACAACAGCTATGCCAAATACAACAACATCTACTCATTCAACGTCTGGTAAGATTAAATAAATGGTATGGATGAAAGTTTGTTAGGGGTGTAATTGTAAATGTATTCAAATCGTGATGGTTTAGTACAGGTATTTTGGATGAATTTGTCAATCACAGGTGATCGCCGCTCCCACAGTGGACGCACGTTGTCATTAACTGCATCTTGTTACCAGCCCTGACAGAAATGAAGCAGACAAAGATAATTAAACACTCTATACCAAACAGGCATAGATGGTTCAGAATAACATGGAGAAGCAAACAACTTGCCCAATTCAAATAATCTGTGTAGAGAAAATAAAACTCTGCGGTGCCAGTGGGTATGATCATTTGAAAAATCTGAAATGACAAACAATTCCATCAGAGAGGTGATCCTGTTTTATATGGATTACCTATGATCATGTGATATCAGTTGCAGCAGTGGCTTATCATCATTTAGTACTGCTGATGACAAAAGGCCCATCTGGGCTGTACTGTATTTGGAAAGCACTGACATGCTTATAATCAGAGGTGTTCCAACAATGGCTTAAACGGGCTGTCTGCACGGCTGTCAGTTATAGCACCGCAGATGCCACTGTTTCATCCACCAGAGTACTCACTGCACTTGACTGAAGAACACTATGGACACGCTTATGTTGATTATTAACTTTATCCGATCAGCATCTAGCCTCCAGCACAGGAGGCTGGATGCAAAACAGGCCTTCTCTCACGGCCTTCTGCGAAAAAGGCCAAGCTCTCTAACACATCCACTGAGCATCAGGCCTTGCTTTTACATAATAATGTCCGCTGGCTAGGCAAGGGAAATAGTCAGAATAGTTTACAAGCTTTGGGAGGCAACACAATTCTGTCTCAAATGCTGGATGATGGGTTTGTTTCAGAGATGTGTTTTTTAAGTGACATCTTTCATCATTGAATAAACCTAATCTGGGATTTCAAGAGTGAAATAAAACACTTGTCAATCTTGCAGAAAAATTAACAGTTTGAAAAGAAACTAGAGATCTCTCAATGTCAAACTGCTCCACTTTCAAATCATCCACACATGCCTCAGTCACACAAGTGATGGCAGAAATTTTAAATAAGTTAAGGGACAACTTTGCAGCAAGATTTAGAGACTTTGACATGCCCTGGAGTTGCTGCAGTTTGTTACGAGCCATTTGCCTACTCAGAGATTTCCTCAGAAGTGCAGGAGTTCCTTGCGTCACGTAAATCGATCAAGGTGCTCTGCAGCTGGAGATCATTGACATGCAGGCATCATCTGTTCTAAAGCATACTCATGAAAAAGATTTTATGAAGTTTAGGGTAAAGTGGACTGATGCTAGGAAATTCTCAAACATGAAAGAACTGGCTATTAATATGTTAACAATGTTTGGGTCAAAAGGCACAGGCAAATTCAGCTTCTCTTAAGTAAATGCCATAAAAGCAAGCACTTGTTCCTCCTCAACAAATGAGTGCCTGCATCACAGTTTGCACATTGCCCAGAGCAATGCAAAGCAGAAAATTGTCATATAAACATACACATATATTGTGTTTTCTTAAAAACACCTTTGAACGTGTTTAAATAGTTTTGATAAACAGCCCAAAATGATATAATATATATCCTTTAATATTTCTGGGTTTTTTTTCTTATTCACAGTGTCAACAACAACAGCTATGCCAAATACAACATCTACTCATTCGACGTCTGGTGAGTTTAAATAAATGTTATGGATGAAAGTTAGGGGTATAATGGTACATGTATGTATTTAATGTTGTTTCATATTGGAATATATCTACTTTTAGTGCAAGGGGGGAAACTGTAAATGTATTTTATTTGAATTACACATTTATGCTTTTTTATTGCATTTATGATTCAATGCATTAAATGAATTTTAAATGTGACAGATCAATGTAGTCCTGGGTTTATATGTGTAATTACAATATTTGCCACATGTCCCTGATCTGTTAGCTTTCAGTACCTGGGGCCCTCTGAGCAATTTAGTTGAATAGCCCCGTTAAAATAAAGAACTTAAAAACTTAAAAAGCTTAAAAACTGCATATTCAGAATGAAATGGGTGTATATGTTCAATATCTGACCAGGATCTCAACTTTTCTCAACATGACTAAACGCCTCAAAAACTCAGAGTTCATTACTGTCAACAAACTGGTTAAGTTAGGTTTACAGTCGGCTTCCACAATAACTGGCTCTGAGTTATCTTCTTTTTAGAAGGCAAAGACAGGTGAATAATGCTAAGGTTTTAAAAATTCATCTCTCTTGAACACATCTCTGAAAAATGAGTACATTTTGCAATAAAACAGTTTAAAGTTAGCCTAACATTTCTGCTAATAATTTATTCATTTAAGTATTTTTTTATTCTTAGTGTCAACACCTGTCAGTAGATGTAGGAAAAATAGTGATAATGAATATTTGTCTTGTCATGTGCTACATTAGTAACTAGTGCAAGTGTGACGCTTCAAGCAACTCTTAGTCTCAGTTTTGTTCTTTTTTGTTCAGCTCAGACTACAGGCATATCGAGCATACTGGCATGGATGAATACTGACTGTAAATACAGTTGATATTAATATTTTTGTTTAGTTTTGTTTTAGGTTTTGAAATAATTCAATAAGATGGGGCTGGTTATGTTCTGCTAGTGGAATGTACAGCCATACATTGATCTTAGCAGCCAGTTCTGTACTTTATTAAAATCATTTTTGATAATATTGTGCTTTTGTTTATTAATTTCTTTTTATACAGCAACAACACCATCCTCAACAACAATAACAAAACCTCCAACAACGACAACAAATCTCACAACAACAACAAAAACCACAACAACAACAACAACAACAAACCCCCCTGCATCCTTGCAGAGTAAAGATGAGACTTTTAGAATGAACCTGGTATTCAATAACTCATATAATGAGAAAAACAACAGAGTGTACAAAGATGTTGAAAGTGCTGTAAGTACTAATATAGCTCTTGTCTCAGTATTTCAATTTTATCTTGATGTTGATCCTCCTCATGCACAGAATGTAACGTTTATTCCTGGTTTGACTTTACCATTGTCTTTAACAGATTGAAGAAAATTGTAAGAGAAACTTATCAGAAAACTGTGTTATGAGCAATCTAAGATTTAGGTGAGTCAAAGCTAATGCTTTTTATTATATGCTTCTTAGGCATCAAATATTGAAATTGTTGAATTATTGAAATCAAAATACATTAAAATTAATTAGAATTGTTTTTCTTTCGTTTTTTGTGTGTGGGGGGTTAAACTAGTATTATTGTATTTTTCAATGTGTGTGTGTGTATATATAAATATATATATATATATAGACCCTTTCCAAAAAATTAGAATATCATGGAAAAGTTGTTTAATTTCCATAATTCCATTCAAAAAGTTAAACTTTCATAGGTTATAGATTCAGGGCCCACAGTTTAAACAATTTCAAGTATTTCTTTGTTTATTTTTACATAATTTGGGCTTCCAGCTCATGAAACCCACAAAAACAGGATTTCAAAAAGTTTGAATACTGTGAAGAAATCAGCCCAAACTACTTGTCAGTTTTTGCAGAAAAAAAGAAAGAAATTAGAATCAAAATATGGTACTTTATATGGTAAAAAAAAAAAAATATATATATATATATATATATATATATATATATATATATATATATATATATATATATATATATATATATATATATATATATATATTTTTTTTTCATTTGTGCAACATGATACATTAGATCCATACCTACATTTTTCATATTTGGTCCACATTTCCTGAGTTTATTGAATAGTTAATAGATGTAATTCGTTATTAATGTACCTCTGTTCTTCAGGGAATATTTCTTTAATATTGTATTAATCTGATTTGCTCAAGGAAGTGATGGCACATTATGAGACATTGTCAGAGTTTAATACTGTAAATAAATGTTTAAGATCTTTTTTGTCCCGACATAAATGGCTGCATACTTGCTTATTGACTTACACAACTAACAGGTTTCTGCAACATTTATATAAATTTTTATATATGCTTCACTTCCCATTAAAACAATCTGCTACTTTTGTCAGTCAGACTGCAATCAGAGATTTTTTTTTGTTGTTTTCTTGTAAGTTTATTTCTTCAATCAGTGTATTCAGGGCAGAAAAGGTGTGAAATGGCATAGGAAATGCTTCTTTTATACAGCTAGCTTGACTGCCCATTAAAAGCCACAATATTTTATAACCCTAATGATAACACAGCTTCAATCAGACTTGTAGTTCAAACCTAAGCATAGTAGTAAACATTAAGCAGATTTACTTTGAAATCCTTTTGTCTCAGGGGCTCTGAAAAACTGTTTGTGCTTCAACTTATGATAGAAAATCCCATGTAGGAGTCATGGAGTCATGTTCCAGAAAAACTGGTGATTATTTACCAAATGACGAAATCTTTGCAACAAACTTGGCCCTTCCCCCAACTGCTGTCGATATGTATTGTTAATGTGACAGCATGTGACTGAAAGCCTTTGTCTTATATTTGTTTGTTATTCATCAGAGTTTCAGTGTTACTGGTAATACTGACATTTTCAATCTTAATGCAAATAAACATGAGCGCTTATTTGGATACAACACAAATTGTCATCTGGTTACAGACTAATTTGCACCATATACTCTACAAATGTGGACATTTTTTATTTAACCTAACCTGCTTATTTATGCTTGTTTAAAATGCTTGTGTAAATACATAGTTTATTAACAATATTATGAATATATTATGTTTTATGGTCCTGAGGAAAAAGCACAATCCCTTTTTGTGGCTGATTTTTAACTGAGATTTTGTTCTGTATTGCAGCGAGGGAAGTACCATCGCTGACTATACCATCAGTGCTCCTAATATTACTGATGAAAAGCTTCAACAAGTAAGAGTGGAGATTTTTAGTACACTGGTGGCAAAAAATTACCCCATGGAGTTTGTGGGTAAGAAATTATGGAAAGAATTTAGGGGAAATTTGTTGAATTTATGTTGTCATACAATATGTAATTTGTGTAAAGACAAATGCATAATTAATCTTTGTGAGGTCTTTTTGTTTGTTTTGTTTTTGTTTTTTTAGATACAACCAAGTTGGAGGTTAATTCATCCGAAATATTTTTTGATCAACACATATTGTTTACATGCACCCCAAAACCTGAACTCAACTTTGGAAACATTAGTGAAGCAGTTTGGATCTATGATGGCACAGTGATTACAGATGACACCGAAGCCAAATACACGATTGACAATAACAATACATCAGCAAACTTAACCGTTAAAGGATTTTATCGAACTGATGATGGTAAGAATTTCATCCAATTTTGTAGTCAGAAGGGATTTTCTTATACTGTATATTATGCCATAATAAAAAAAATACATGCAGAAACAAATGGCTAAAAAAATCTAAAATGTACCAACAAAAAGAAAGACAATTAATGCCTATTTAATGCAGCTTAAATTAATAATTTTGTTTACTTTTTCAGTTAGAATGGTTTACTTATGGATCATTATCCCCATTTCTTTATTTTGTCCTTTAGTTTTAATTAATATTTTTTATTATTTTGTTTGTTCTATTTTTAGTGACATATTTATATATTTATAAATCCTTTTTCCTTTTAAAATTTTATTCTTTATTTATTGAAAAAAAGTTTTTTTCTTTTCTGTTATTCATCTGTATACATTTGTAGATGAAGAAGTAAAAATGGAGCGTGTGTGCGTGGGTCTGTGTGTTTGTGCAGATTAGCTCTCCCATCATAGCAAGCAGGACAGCAAGGCATGCACAGTTGATCCCAGCAATCAGAGCCAACTTCATGTTGAACAATGACAAAGCTGAGCAGATGGCAGTTTGAATGGCTGTACCATCTCCCAAAAACACACAAAACACCTCTTTTCCATCTGAAAATGTAGTCAGAGGAATGCTTTAAAAAAACATAGAAATACTTGTGAGACAGAATGCAAAAAGGTAATATTGGAAAAGGACATCTGGGAATTTTAAAAAGGAACATAAATGATTTATTACTGCTTTATAAATGTGTTATTTATGAGTTTAGAAACACTGTAAAACGTAACAAATAATTTTAAAAACAGATATAAAGCACTGTACATACATAAAATAACAAAACTCCTCCAAATAGTGAGCCAGCTTCAATGTAAGTGACATTTATTGCTAGTCAGGGGTGGAAATTAGCACCCGCCACCGGCCAAATGCGGGTAAATATTTGAAGTGGCGGGTGAATTTGATCCACACAACCGCCACTGTGGCGGGTTGGCAATTTGAACAGAAAAGGTGTTATTTGTCCTCTTGACATATAGAGGGCAGCAATGTGCTCGAGTTGCTGCTGTTACGTCGAGCCGCGTTCCCCCATCAGATACGGTTCCCCCTGCGTCTCCGTGCCACGTACACGGCAAAAAGCACGTGTTCATGTTCAACGCTCGTAACCGCTGCGCTGTGCTCGCACTGCAAGTGAACTACGGAGACCGTGAAAGGTCAAACAACTTGTTTTGGCGAAGTTAACCCACTGTTTTGCTAGCGTGATAGACAGACTCTGTTATGGACAATATAGACAATGTGTGGACAAAAACAATTAATAATTAAAATAAATAATGACTTGTCTATTAACAGAATTGTTGGGGCAAATATTTCTCATAAAAAAACAACTTTCTTTTAGGAATTAAATGTGCTAATAATATCATAATACAGAGGAATAAACACAGTTAAGGACTTGTTGGTAAATTATTTTTGTCCTATGTTTTAGAGGGGGAACCGATTATTTCAATTTGCTGAAATACTTGGTTCCCCCCTGGTAACTTTTGCAAAAAAAAAGAACAAATGTCTCCAAATTTACAGGACTTGTTGTCCATGATAAGAGGAATAAACACAGTTAAGGACTTGTTGGTAAATTATTTTTGTCCCATGTTTTAGAGGGGGAACTGATTATTTCGGGCGGTTGAAATATTTGGTTCCCCCCTGGTAACTTTTGCAATTTGCAGTTGCACCACAACTGCTTCCACCCACCTCGATCATCATCATCATATGACATAACTTTTTGTCACAACATAAAATAGTGGCTGGTAAAATATTTCCACCCCTGTTGCTAGTTGATCAAGTTACTTTTTTAACTAAATAACTTTATATACCAAAACAAACCTTACAAACAGGTATTTTACATATGATTAATATTTAGAATCAAATCATGAAGAAATTAATAAAAGTAGAGCATTTGATCTTGCCAAAAAGTGAATCAAGTATTTTGTTATACTTTAATGTTTGTTTGGCAACATTGGGTGTTTAACATTTTTGTTTTGATAATGATGATGATTATCTTACATTTCAGGAACCTATGAATGCAGGCTAACAGGGAACAACGGTTCAGTTTATGTTCAGAGAGGAACCTTCAGTGCTTTGTCAGTCCCCCTGATCAAAGTGAACCCACGCTCCAGAAAAGTGGGATGTTCTACTACCGGTACTCTTTCACTGGTGTGCTCTGTCAATGATCCCTATAAGGTGGAATTTGTGGGCAATCAGCAATCAGGTAAACTTGGAGGGGCTAATGGATGAATGAATGGCTGCTTTGTCTACTCACAGAAACTTAGGAAATTTGTTTGTTTTTTAGTTTTTTATAGTCTTAGTCTTAAGTACATTATTATTTTTTTAATTTGGGAATTTTTATACTGCACGATCTTTATAAACTAAGTCTTGTGATTTTATGGTTTAGTTTCAGGTCAGGAAGTCACCTTAAACATTGGCGTCCCTGACCAATGCCGAAATGGGGTTGTCAGAGATTTCACCTGCAGAACCATTGACACATCACCAGAATATACACAAACAATTAGACTGGAATACAGCACAGAAAGTGAGTACTGAATCAGAGAACAGAACAATTAGGTGCAGTCGAGGTCATTAAGTTTTCTTCTAATTATACAGTAACCTAAAATTAACCAAAAACATTTTTTGTTCTCTCTAGATTTTATATGTAGTAATGATACATTTGGTAATGGGCCTAATGGCTCTGTGAGCGAGGTGCCTTGTGTTGGGGACTATGTTGGGGGAATAACAGCAACGTGTTTTGCAAATGGAACTTATGGAAATATACAAAACAATTGCATCTTTTCTCCTGTTAACGAGCTGCTTATTCAGTCTAAGGTGAGACAATTTTCTTTACATCTATGCCTTTTTTAAGAGCTTGTTTGATTAAATATTGTTCTATTTTTAGTATTCCATGGGAGTGAGCGGTTTGTGTACCATAAATGAATAATGCATAAGCTGGCCCAGCACAGGTTTTAGGTTTAAATAGGCCAGAATTTATTAATATATGTAACTTTTGCCTGTAAATAGTTTCCCTTCAAAGAACAGTAAAGTATCTACTGTGTCCATTTATTTATTGCTTGTTGGCCTTTTAGGAACAAGATGATATAACTGCTATAATTGAAGCACTCTAAATTGTTGCAGCTTTACATATATAATAATACAGCTTCTATAGTGTCTATACTGTAAATGTGGAATGAGTCCTAACAAAATATTAAAATACGCTTTAAAATAACTATATAAAACAATCACAAACTATCTCATGGGCCAATAACAAAGTTGTGTAACAACCACCACAGTCATGTTCACTTTTGCAATTGTGTGATTGGAGTTCCTAAATATGCACCATCTGCATCATAAAATGCAGCATTTCAGCTAATAAAACATATACAGTATGATGCTAAAAAACAGTGTAAAAAATAGAATAAGCTATTTATATAAAACAGCTCCTTGCCTTGAATTTAAACTTTGAGATTAAATGTAATACTAAACTTTTCTCTTTTTTATTGTAACAGAACTTGAATAATATCTCACTGCCAGGATTCTTGGAGGAACTGAGCAATGTGACTGTCAACTATACAAATCAAATAACAGAATCTCCAGCCACTATAGTTGCCATTGTTGAGATCCTCAGCAATGTAGCCAATACAGTTTTATCATCATCTATTACAATAAGTGAAATCTCCACACAGGTAGGTGACTTTGTGTTTTAAGATTTACATTTTATTTTTTTAATATTTGTTTTTGATTTAATTTTATGATTTTTCTTTCAATGTAGCACATCCTGGAAACTGCAGGCATTCTCACTATTAACAGAGCAAGAAAATCATGGGAATTCATCAACCAAAATGATACTAAAAATAGCTTAGAAAGCGATGCTGTCATAAAAAGTTTCAGCTCTTCATTGTTGAATTCATTTGAGATCATTTCAACCCGTATTCAAAATGACTCTTTGAACATTCCCACAGCTTATATTCTCTTCGAAAAAAACACACTGAATAACAGTTTCACTGGTAACTTTAATTCCTCAGTAGAAGTAAACATACCAGAGGTTGATGGAACAGAAAAGTTCATCACTGTAATATTATTTGCTTCTATGGATAATGTACTCCCGACAAGAGAAGAAGACAATTCATCATCTAAAATCATTAATGGAAGGGTTGCACTTATTCAGCCACAGGCCACCATCAATAATATCACATTAACTTTTGAAATAATCAATGACACACTTGGAAACCCTAAATGTGTTTTCTGGGACTTCACCCTTTCTGATGGTCTTGGAGGATGGAGCAGTGAGGGCTGTTCATTGGTATTCCATGAAAATGAAACTGTCAGCTGCAACTGCAACCACACTACCTCATTCTCAATACTTATGTCACCATACACTTTTAGAGACCCTATACTGGACTTTATAACCTACATCGGAGTTGGCATATCCATGGGTTCCTTGGTCATATGTCTCATCATTGAAGCTATAATATGGAGAAAAATAAGAAACAACTCCACATCTTACTTGCGTCATGTTTCCATAGTTAACATTGCTCTGTCTCTACTGATTGCAGACATTTGGTTTATTATTGGGGCTGCAATTTCAGATGCAGACAAGAAAAACCCGCCAGCCTGTACAGCAGCCACATTTTTTATTCATTTTTTCTACCTGGCCTTGTTTTTCTGGATGTTAGCTTCAGCCCTGCTGTTGCTCTACCGCACAGTCAGTGTCTTTGATGGAGGATTGTCTAAAATATCTATGTTGATTATTGGATTCTGTTTGGGATATGGTGCACCACTTATCATTGCAACAATAACCATAGCTGTAACCGCACCCTCGAATCAATACATCCGAGAAAATACTGTCTGTTGGCTCAACTGGAATGAGTCCAAAGCTCTACTGGCATTTGTGATCCCTGCACTTATGATTGTGGTGATAAACCTCATAGTTTTGGTTGTAGTGTTATACAAAATGTTGAGAAGAAGGGTTGGAGCAAGTGCTGCACAAGCAGGTGAGAAGCATGTTCTGGTGGTTATTGCCAGGAGTTTGGCTGTGCTCACCCCATTTTTTGGAATAACTTGGGGTTTGGGAATTGGAACCTTGACGGACCCCAAAAACAGAGGAATCCATATTGCATTTGCATTCTTCAACTCACTGCAGGTAATAATTTTTTCTTAGTAATAATTGATCTTATTATATTCTCATATATAGTACTGGTAATGTATTATGCAGTAAAATATTTTGTTGTCCCTGTGTTTGTTTGTTTTTTCTTTTTTGAAGGGTTTCTTTATTTTGGTGTTTGGAACGCTGTTAGACAGCAAGGTATGTATGTCCCAGCTGTCAAACTTTTGATCATCTTAAAAACATGATACATGCATGAGAATGATTATATTTAGAATGTCTAGCTGCTGTTTTAATAAATAAATCAATGTAAGTTTTAGAAATCACAAAATATAATAGATAAACTTTTTTTTCTTTAAATAATTGTGTGATTTTATGAAGCATTGCACTAATGTTAAAGAAATGACTTTTAAGGTGCGATCAGGATTGGCAATAAAATCACTGACATCCCAGGGTAGGACAAGGGTAAGAACATTTTTGTTTTTCTTTTTGATTTTAATTATTTACTTTTTGCTTGTTTGTGTTTTTGGTTGCTTTGGTTCTGATGACATTTTTTGTGTGTTTGTTTTTGTTTTTGCTTTTGCTTTAGAGCACCAGTGGTGGGACTTCATCCAGTGGTCTGGAAAATTTGCTCAGGAAATTCAAACGAAAAAGAGGTATATACAAGAGAACCAAACAAAAAATATCATTGCCTAAATTAAATATCCTGTTTCATATTTGGACTTTTTATTACAATTCAAAACTTCAATTTCTGTATTTAAAAAATAAACTCCTGTATTTATAGAAATTATTATTCTTGAAGAATAAGTCCTTATTTGTAATCTCCTAGTGTAAAACTTAAGAAGTGTCTCTTCAATACATATTGTTATTAGATGCCAAGCTATTAACACTCCTTCAAGAACCATTCAAGCATAAAAAGGACCTACACTCAGTGAATTAATCTGTGATGTCTACAAATAAAAAAAGATATAACAAAGAACCAGTTTTGAGTAGTAGTTTTAGGCATTTTCCTTCTTCACAGCCTCCCACAACTCAACATAGTTATGGTACCTGTAGTTTCCTTTCCTTAGTGCAGTCTAATTTTCAGAGACATAAAATGGTATTTTGATACCAACAAGTTGATTCATGAAAAGATATTATCCACAAGGGTTATTTACAGCAGATGTTCAATTGAATGACACATCCTTCAGATTTTTTGTCTTCTCTGATTTTCTTCTTTACTTCTTGATTGCACTTTTATTTTTACTTTTCTTCTACTCCTTCTCATGTCCTTCACTTTTTCAATTTCCTTTGATAGTTTAGGTTTACACTGTCATCATGTTGAACTATGCCACGTTTCAGCTTATACCTCTTTAAAAATTCCATGACAGTAACAATTTAGTACTTCTCAATCACTGTTATCTTTGGCATTTTCTGTAGTAGCAACTAAACAAATAGGAACAACTCAAGTTTTTTTCAACAGGTTACTCATAAAAAAGTGCCTTCATACATATATAGCTTTAAATTAGTTTTTGCTAAGCTGTCTGTTATGTGTAAACCCAACACAGTCTCATATATTGAGCATGTATTCTTTATTCCTTATACTTGAATGACTCATAGGTCAGTGTTAAGTGACTTAGCAAAAAAAAAAACCTGTATAGGTGCAGGTACAAGTACTAGGCTGAAAAGGCAGTCAATGCTGAAAGAAAAACTTTGCAAGATCTTTAAAAAACCTTGAATAGCTATATTTTTCAAGAACATTAAAAAAAATATATGATTGGCTTCTTGAAAACAAAGTGTAAAAAGTTTTTATCTGTTGATGTCTGAAGGTGGCAGATCTCATGTGCAGAACAGAGTAGCAGATAGAGTGAACAAACTGAAGAATTTTAATAATCAAGAAAACAAACAGTCCAACAGAAGCCACATTGCCAAACAAGCAAAATAATCCAACACTGGAAATGTGAGGGTATGACAAACAAAAACATGAGTTCAGTAACATGAGTAATCAACAGAATTAAACTTGTTCAAACAATTACACAAGTGAAAAACTAAAAGAAGAACCAATAGAAATGTAGAAACGAACCATCCATACAAAACAAAACAGGGACTAAAGTTTATCAGGAAAGTAAACATGAAAGCCAGACAAAAACTAAACACTATAAACAACAGATGCTCAGTTTTCAAGAAGAGACCCAAAAAGATATACAAACTCAACAAAACAAAACTCAGAAACCTTACTCTTTTACACTCAAAAGCTTTGCACTGCAGTAAATAAAATCTTGTTTTAATAATGAATTTCCTGCTATATTGTGTATCCATCAACTAAATAATGTTTGACATGCCTTTGTTTTAATGCAGGTTCTTCGGGTGGCTACAATACATCTTCTGGTGGACCAAGTGCATCTAATGACTCATACTCCAACACTTGATAGTCTGTGTTATCAACTCTAGCCAACCTAGAAAGACAACCAACCAAGCAAACCAGCCTTTTAACTTTTGAATAAGTTGGAACATTATTTGACATATGCTATGTCCAAGATGAATCAAGTTTGATTTGTCTTTTCTAGATTTTCAACAAATGAAGGAAAGCTGTATTCTTTGAAAGATGCTAAACAAACAAAAAACATGGACACAAAAAAAAATTTCCATGATACATCTTTTTAAAATGTATAACATTGCAGTAGTAGCTGTTTTAAACACTTTTATTGGATCATCTTAAATGAGAAGGTTGTATTTATTATTAATAACAATAATGTATGTTTTCTAAATATGAGGATTTTTACATTCTTTTTTAGGTATTTTATTATATTAAGAACAAAAAGGTCACTGAAATACTATTATTTAGTATTTTGTGTCAAGATGCATTCTGACTACTTACCACCCAACTTAAACACACTCTTGAACAATTTATTTGACCTGATATTCATTATGCACTTTGTGCAAATGCTTTGTGTTGCACAAAACTAAACAGTAGACAAGTTATGACTGTAGTGTATAATTCTTTTTTATTATTATTCAAATAATATATATTTTTTATTTTGAAAGTGAGACCAGTGGTTAATTTATGTGTTGTAGTTGGTTTCGCCTTATGTTAGGAGAAAAGGTGACATTATATGCACTTTTTTAAGCTACTCCTGTATATGCGGAATGTTTATTTAGTGTGCATGACCAGGAAATCTTAAAATGGATTAATTCTGTTTTCTGAAAAATTCCTACTTATGCAATAAGTGATGTAAACAAGCTACATACTGCCAATGCCACTGGAAAATCAGCCAAAACTTTGTTTTATCTGACACAGTAGTCTAAAAATTTTTGCTCATTTTTATGCCTTTATTTTTATTAGAAAACCACTGATCTCTAGTTATAACAGTCCTGTGTTACTGATAATTGTAAACACAAATTGTGTATCTTTTTTACTTGGATTTTGGGTCATCACTTTCCAGATTATTTCTTGCTATCATGCTGGTCTTTGTGTTCTCTACAGAATATGAATCTGTTTCAGCATTTTAGCTCTGCCATTTTTCAGATGTTTTCTAATATCTTTACTGCAGCATTATCATGGTACATTCAACAGCAATTAAGTTGTAATATTTTTGCTTGTAAGAAATCTCATTCTAAAGTTACAAAAACTCAAACAGGATACCTACAGAATATTCACCCATTCCTAATTATTAAAATTCTATTCTATTTAATTTTTATTTGTAAAAATCTCTGTAAATCCAATACAATGAGTCTTTTATGTGTATGGCACATTAATATATCCTTACCATATTTACATTGCTAATCTGTTCATATTTAATGATTTGTCTTGCCTAAATAAGCTTAAGGTAAAACTGAATGTTCCAAATTTTAACAATATTTTGTAATTATTGCAAAATACAATAAAATCTTTGAAATTCCATGGTGTTTTGTAAAACAGCTTCATGAAAGTTTTTTGTTGTTGTTGACAAGAGACTCGTCTAGCTATTAATTTATCTTTCCAGATTTCTGACCATGCTTCCTTTAAGTGTTGTGGTCAGTTGACTGACTCTCCGAATCTTCTACAACAAATTAGTAACACTATTAATAACAGATCTCCTCTTTGAACTCAACTCTTTGATGTGAAAGGTCCCATCTTCAGCTGAACACCTTAAAGCCAAAAAAATTGTTAATTGATTTTCAAAAAAATCGGAGTAACTTAGCAAACAAGAAGTGATTGTTCTTCACCAGTCTGCTCTTTGTGGGAGAGTGGTAAAGAGAAAGACTCTGGTAAAGAAAATTCACATTAAATTTTAACTAAAGTCTTTAAAATTATCTAGACAAACTCTAGCTGAGGTTTGATCAAAGTTTTCTTCAACAGTCTTTCTATTTGGCAGTCTCCCATGAAGCTCAGACTGGTGAAGAACCCAGACAGCAGTTGTTGTGGTATAGTCTGTCACATCTCACCTGTAGAGCTTGGAACTCATGAAAAGGAGACCTATTATTCAAAATTTACTTTTTGCATGTTTTTGTACTTGGGTACAAAATGAAAGCCATTTGCCTTTTATCTACTGCTTCTAGAAACAGGCCAAACGCAAAAAAAAACAAAAAAAAAACAGCCATTTTTTGATAATAAGTAAATGTTTTCTGTTATCTGCAAAACGAACTGTTTCAAAAATCTCTGAATTGTTGCGTCACAATCCCCGTTACCCAAGACAAGCCCATCCCCTCAACTAGCAACCCAAGTGGAGCTCCAACCACCTCATTACAAGAAGACCATAACGTTAGTTCTGCTGGTTTTACTGCTGAACAATGTCTGCTGGAAAAGGAAAATGTTTTGTTGTTGGCTGCAATATAGAACAGAGCTGCGTGGCTTCATTTTATTTTTGATGGCAATGTCCCCGTGATATATAGGCAGAACTGACCAGGTAAAATCTCAATATCTGAGAATGATTTTGTGCATGAAATTTGATGAACATGTTTTGTATAGCCCACAGACCTATCCTAACTTGTTCAAGGAAGCATAATAGGTCCCCTTTAAACATTTTTTTTAACTTACCCTGTCAGGCTACACATGGTTACATGCACTTACTGTCACATTTTACCTCTTACTGTGACCAATGAATGACAAGGATTTCTGTAAATTTCAACATCACTTCTTACAACCATGAGCCTTTCACAATAATACATATTTAACAATGAACTCATCATTAAACAGATACACCTAACCATACACTTGAACATTTTAAAATGTTATCGCTGAATATATTTCAAAACATTTGTGCATGGCTTTTTAACATATTTAAATTCCAGTTTAACTTGTGATATTTATAGAGTACTATTGTAAAATATATTATTCTCACAGCAGGTCTTATCATTTTTTTTGTCTAGACTGTGCTGGACTCATTCTGTTTTTGGAACTTCTAGAACATGGTGGGTGATGTGGTGTAGTGCGAGATCTTCCTATACTCAGCAGTGTTAGCAGTTCTTTGATGAAGAAACACTCAAAACCTCTGCCTTGATTTGATTTAATGCAGGTTAGAAGACCAAAATGAAAAAAAAAATACTTCACTAAATTCTTGGCAACTGTGAGGGCCCTTTAGTTTTTGGTGGGAAATATTTGGGCAAAGCCAGTGAAATGATCAGTGATTACTTAAATAGGTAAGGGCCCAGAGCTGTTTTAAATTATGAAATCTAACCTGAAACTTCTTTTATTTTCTTCACATGTTGGTGTGAACAAGTGAAAAGACTTCTGCCATTTTTTCCATCCTCCATGCTCTATGCCTAATTTCATGGCTGATATGTTAGTAACTAATGATAAAAATTTCACTTAAAATCACTTCAAAAATGACTATACTATTCCTTTATATACGGAAAAACAATAAGGGGATGCCTATATATTTTTGACAGTTTTAAGTCATTTTGGAGATTGTTGGTTTTTTTTTATTATTATTATTGGAATGGTACCAACACATTTATCTGTGTTTGTACCCCTAAAAGTGGGATATACAGACACATATGCATGTTACATCATTGGTCATTATTGCTTTCAGATGGAATACTGTTGCCAATTCCTATTGGATAACAGTAGGTAGGGAATACAGAATAAAGGTTTATAGAAAGAGACTCTTCTGACACAAAGGAAGCAACAGCACTGATGACCTGTGAGTGTTTTGTCAGAAATTTTAAACAATTATTACTCAGTTTGTATATAATGTACATCTGAAAAATTGCGTTGAATGTGATTGCTTTGTAGTATTTTTTATTCAAATAAATTGCATAAAGTTTTTAGATCATCATGGAAACAAGAAGTTATGTCAACAGAACGAATGCAGTGACATATATATATCCCTGCTATGAGATAAAGAATTTCAGTTACAAATTTACCACAACTCCTTCTGCTGTATGTGTGATGTTATATGGTTTCTTTACACTTTTATCTGTTGTCACAGTATGTGGAAACCTCCTTGTAATAATCTCTGTGTTTTACTTCAAACAGCTCCACACTCCTACTAACTTCCTCATTCTGTCTCTGGCTTTCGCTGACCTGCTTGTAGGGATCTTAGTATTTCCTTTAAGCATGGCATTCTCAGTCAACTCGTGTATGTACCATGAAGATATATTTTGTAAGATACGAGACAGCTTTGCAATATATCTTTGCACATGTTCCATTTTACACCTGTGTTGTATTTCAATTGACAGATATTATGCAGTGTGTCAGCCATTAACATATAAATCTAAAATTAGCCGTAATGTTGTTGTTTTCATGATTACTGTCAGCTGGAGTGCTTCTGCACTTATTGGAATTGCAGTGACAACACCAAAATCAGAGCAAAAATGTCAAGAAACATGTTTTATTGATGTTCTGATGGCAAGTACAGTAGGACCCATTTTTTCGTTTTACCTTCCATTTGTCATAATGTTGTGCATTTACCTGAAGATTTTCCTTGTTGCACAGAGGCAGGCACGAAGCATCCAAGCTAGGATGAAATGTGGAGCAACTGTCAGTAAGATGGAGAGAAAAGCCACCAAAACTCTGGCTATTGTTCTGGGAGTGTTTATTTTTTGTTGGACTCCTTGTTTTCTTTGCATAGCTTTTGAACCTTTTACTAACAATTCAGTACCAATTCCTGTAACTGAATCACTTCTATGGCTTGCACTGACAAACTCAACATTGAATCCATTTATTTATGCTTTCTTTTACAGCTGGTTTAGATCGGCCTTTAGAATTATTATGTCTGGAAAAATACTACATGGTGAGTTTGTTAACGCAAAACTGCAATAATTTACTTTTTATGGCACAGAAGTTTTTTGTTGTGAAAAGTCAAAAACAAGCACGACCATAAGAACGGGCACAGCCTCACCAAAAAAACAAATAAAAACCCATTTGCCCAACAAAATAGTTCCTCTCAATAAACAATGTGAATTACTTAGCTTGCTGTTTATTGTTTTGTGCTGTTTTTTTTAACTATTCTTAAATGAAATTTAGAATGTTTTTTGTGATTTATTCTCAGTTTTTAACTTATTTACAATTTTAGGGTGTTACAGATCACCAATCATGTTTGTCAGTACTTTTAACATCAAGCCAGTTGGCAGTTATTGGAACGGCAAAGCAACTCCAACAGAGTCTAATTGGGGCGTAAAATATTTTGCCCTGTGGACACATTTTGCTGATTTTAGCTCATTGATATGACTAGGGTTGCTACCTGCCCTGTAAAATACAGCGTTGTCCTCTATTTGGCAATTAAACTAAATGTTGCATCCCGTTTTGAACCAATATGGGATGTGATTTTTTCCATATTCATTTGTCTGTCACACACACACACACACGAACACTAAATCTAACAATAATGATCTCCCCCACTCCTCTGTGTACCTGGCTGCTGTCAAGGTTGTCTAGAGACAGACACCACACACAGGCTCTGCTCACAAAACCTGCGCCTTTTAAAAATGTCCACTACACTCGATGCTCCACCATGTCCTCAAAAGCAAAAACACTTGCAAAAGTACAGCTGTGTGTGGGAAGAGGCACATTTTTGGCTGGACAGCATTAGTAGATGTGATTACAAGGTGAATTGTAAAATGTGTCAGCAAGTGTTTTCAGTGGCGCACAGAGGGTTAAATGACATCAGACAGCATGAGTCAGGAGAGCAACACTGCAGACATGTAAGAACACAGAAGAGCCAAGCGTCAGTGTTACAGTTCTTCATCCCCCAGTCATCTCCTGACACTGATACTGTATGGGACATTATGTCATGATTGATTTCCTTTCTGCTTGTGCTTTTGCCAGAAGATGTCAGTACATGGGCGTAGCTTATTTTAGCAAACTATTGTGGTTTGACTGATTCTTCAAGATGTTGAGTTTTTAAAGTCGAATAAATGATCATTTATTTAACACACAATAGTATTAGCCAACATAAATATTATATATGGTCATTTAAAGAACACATCATACTAATGGATTAACAGTTATTACATAAATAAATACATTGTTAAGAGAAAATTTTTATTCTTTAATATATATACTATTTTTTTGAATAAGCAGATAAGTTTACAAGTGCTGTTGTTTTTTGTTTTGTTCTTTGCTCTTTGAGTAAAAGTCCCCAAGGTTCCAAGAGAGTCCTTATAATTATGCACTTAAAATGTTAAATGAAGTTCTCAATTTATTTAGTTCAGATTTAAAAATTCATTGTTACATACTATACACCAACACATTTTATTTAAGATTTAAGAATTAAGAGATTTAAGAGAATGTGTTCATTTGTAATAAAGCATTTCAAGCTTTAAGTATGACAAATTGTTTTCCTGATCACCCTTTTACGAAGAACACCGGCACAAAATAAAACATCACTGCTGCAGGCGCCATAGTAGTCAGACCCTTTGTGGCCATGGCCCAGAAGAGCCATAGTGGGGGTTCTTTATTTTCATTTCTGAAAGGTGGAACCCTAGATACAACCACTACAAATGTTACACCTAACGTGATCTTATTTAATGCAGGCATAGCTGCAGCAAAACCTTATGTGTCCAAAAGTTGAAATTTTCGGTTTAAAAATCCATTTAGGAGAGACTGAAATTAGAAGATAAATTGTCAGTCAGCAGCTTGGAGCAGACAGACAGGACATGAACATAGCACAGAAAATACAAGACGGGCTACCCAAAGCCGGGCCCAGCCCCTATGAAAGCAGCGCCTCCTGCTCTACGGCCATATGTACTACCCACAAGACACAAGTAATTTTTCTGGCCTTTCAGTGAGACAAATGGTGCGAAACCCAATCGCGCGAAAAAAGGAGGTGTGGGTTGTAAAGCAGGATTTGTGACTAGCCAGTCCCTCCAGGATTTCGCGGGCATTTTTAGTGATTGTTGCAGGCTAAAATAGCTGATTTCGCGGGGGATTTTCCTAAAAGTTGGGATGAAAAGTTGCATTTTTTTTTTTACTAAAATCAATAAAAAACCATAACTTTTAATACATAAACCAAAAGTACTTACTAGTTTTGTAAGATAATTACCAACAAACATTGACATTCTCAAAAGGTGCTTTATTTGAGAACTCTGATAGCTTCTAAACTGACATTCAGACCATTTCTGGATTGTCCCTCGTCTGCAGCTCTCCTCACGTTTTGCAGACACAAAGTGTTTGTCGATATATGACTTGTGTTTATGTTTGATGATTACACTGCAGGACGTGCAAAACAGCTTCCCTCCACTCTCGTGCAGCTGGGTAAGAAACTGGTTTGCGACCGCAGTGAAGTTAGTTTTAAGTTGGATATTGGATATTCACGCTCCGCGGAGTTAGCGGCGTCTAGCTCACGGCTGACCCGAAACAGGAGCGCTGATGTCGGCCAGCCGTTCTCTGCCGGCCCCTTCTCTCGGTGGTTCACTTAGGGATGGCTGGCTGACATTAGCGCTCCTGTTTTTGTATTTTGTTAAAGTTAGTTTTGCTGCCACGTCAGCCTTTTTGTTTGTTTATTTAAGTTAAATAAATTGTTTTCTTTCATTTTTACTATGAGTCTGCGTAGTGGGTTCGCCTCCGTCTCCCCCCCTTCTGACACATTGTCCCTCCTCTGCACATGTCTAAACCATCTCAGTCCCAGTCGTTCAACCTGTTATACCTCTGACCTCATTGCTAATCCTGTCCATCGTTGTCCCTCCCAAAGGGAAGCGCAACATCTTCAGCTCTGCCACTTTCTGTTCTGTCTCCTGTCTTTTCTACAGACATCCACAGTGAAACATAACAGAAGAGTGCAAAAAGTAATAATAAAATTTAAATTGTGGTTATGTATCTTTGTGTTTGACCAAGCCTCTGTTGTCACTTGTTTTTGTGTGTAACTCTTCCTAACGCTGCAGAGGTTGCTGTTTAGCTGTATTGTTTTCTCATTAAGGACACCTACGGTTCAGGAATAAACAGCAAGACTGAAAATGTGGATTATCCATATCATGTGGATCAACTAATATGACAAAAAAGGTTACTTTATGTCATAGTATTTATAATAAAGAAATGGAATTTGCTGCTCAGTGTTGACTTACTGAGAGTGTTAATCACATTTGCTGCCTAGCAGATATTTTTTGTTTGTTTTGTTTTAGTAATGAAATATGCTCTATTATTGTACATTGTTTAATTGTCACTCAGGTTTTATCCAAGTGAATTGCAACTTAAAATAAGACCTGTTTGTGTCATTTTTATTAATTAGTAAATAATGAGTTTCAGTAAACCAAACATAGAATCATTCCCTTGCATTGAATCTGAGTGTTGAATCAAATTCATTTTGAATCCAATTGAAATGTGATCAAAGGCTTAATTACATAGTAATTGTGGGCTGAATTATATTGTATTGTATCAAGTTTTGCTGTTCGTGTAATTGTTAGCAGTTTATCGAAATATGTATTGTATCTGCCCTTAACCAGAGAAGCACAACCCTACTCACACCCAGAACCTAACAAAAGAAACTGAAAGTTCTTATCTTTGTAAATAACACCTGACCTCATTGTGCAACATGGTTGGAATGCACTGAGGACAACTCCCTGGTCTGGGCAGCAAAACAAATAGAATGTATACACTGCAGTCACAAGTTAACTCATGTTTAATTTTATCCAAAACAGACACCAAAAGGTTTGTTGAGAAGAAGATTCAGCTTGTATGGAATAGTTATTGTTTAGAAAAACAAAACACTTGCTAATGGGCAGACACAAGGTGTCGCACCACTCCACATGACCTCTGTGTTAGGAAAGTGCATGGAAAACCCAGAACTCATGGCGAGCTAAAATAAAACTAATTTATTAACAAAAGAAAACAAAGACACAAAATGAAATAACAAAAACTTGCTACAAAAATCGATGAGCAAAAACATAAGGCGCAAAAGCATGGCGTGGACAAAAACACAGGAACATAGGCAACCAGGAACACAGAACAGACAAACAGGAATGGACCAGCGAGGAATGAATGAAAAGAGACCAGTTTTAAAGAAACAGAGGGTGAGTGGAAAATGGGTTACATGGGTTTTATTTTATTTTATTTTTGGGGGGACCTAGAATCTATTAATACAGTTGTTTTGTGTCATGGAGAATTCATGCATTTAATCTTTGCAAATGGCAGTTACGTTACAACTTTCTGATGATTGTAAGTACATTACAAATGGCATTTTTTTAACAATGTCAAAATAAGGTCATTGTTACAGTGTTGTGGGTCATACATTTTTTTCACAACGCTACAAGAAACATATTTGCATGGAGGCTGTTCAGTATTTCAATAAATAATAGATTTTGTAAATATTTTCAGAGCATTTTTTTTTTCAAAATCAGATAAACACTTTTTTTCAAAATCGGATGAAACACATTTTGCCTGACTAAGGCCTTTAACAAAATAAGAACAAATAAATAAATAAATTTTAATGTTCTTAAAAGTACAATAAACTACAGCTTGTGGAATGAAGAAATCAGTCCATTATTAGTGCCTATATGCAGTTGATAGAAACAATTAATGGTGAATGAATTGTTGATCATTTACCTTGGCTCACATTTTTTTTACATGAATGTCATCAATATCACTGATTGTGAGCCCTTAGCCTGTTAACTTTTTTAGTACCTTTGAGTTAAAATGGGACTAAACTAATACTGTACATAAAACTGAAAGGAAACAAAGTGGTCAAGATTAACAATTTTATTGCTATCTTTTAACATGCAGTATATACTCTTGTCACAATATTATCCTATACTAAGCTGTTATACACATGCACGTCTATAAATACATGGCAAATTTGTGATTGTTAAATGTGTCTTTTTTACTAGAGAATTCTTTTCATTTTTCAATAAATTAAGCCAGTTTGGAATTAGCAAAATTACCCTGAAATATTTTTCCGGAAATGATAATTCTAAAAGCTGCCCGGTACCAACTGTAAAAAAAAGCATAAATGAATGGATTCAGCATTGAATTTGTTAGAGTAACCCAGTTCAGTGTTTCAATCACAGGAAGCGGTACTGAATTGCTACTGAAAGGGGTAGAGGTGATGCAAAGAAACAAAGGAGTCCAGCAGATCAGAAAAATTCCCATAACAATGGCCAAAGTTTTTGTGGCCTTCCTCTCCATTTTACTGGCAGTTACTCCAGACTTCTTGGTGTTTTGGATGGTGCGTGCCTGCCTCTGTGCAACAAGAAAAATCTTCATGTAGATACACAGCATTACAAGTGCTGGGAGATAAAATGAAAAGGTAGGACCTAAAGTGCTTGATAGTAGTACCTCCATAGAACAGCTTTCTTCACATGCTTCCTGATTTAATCCTGCAATTGCCATCCCAATTCCAATGAACACAGAGACACTCCAATTCACCAGGATCATGACCACAACAACACGACTATTCATTTTAGTTGTGTAAGTGAGAGGCTGACACACTGCATAATATCTGTCAATAGCAATACAACTCAGGTTTAGAATAGAACATGTGCTCAGTGATACATCAAAGATGTCCCGTACTTGACAAATTAAGCCACCATATTGCAGACATGAGCTCAGTGAGAAAGCCATGCTAAAAGGAAATACCAAAACTCCAACAAGAAGGTCAGTCACAGCCAGAGAGAGGATGAGAGAGTTTGTGGGAGTGTGGAGCTGTGTAAAATAAATAACAGAGGTTATTATAAGAAGGTTTCCACATACTGTGACAACAGCCAAAGAAGCAAGGAAAATATACAATAAAATACATACTACAGAGGGTAAACTGTTCAGAGCATGAGAAAAACTTAAATCTATTTCATAGCATGGATGTACATAATCAACTTCAGTGTGGTTGACAGTTTCCATTGTTCCAGGTTGAAACAACTTCAACAACTTTCCTCAATCAATCTTGAACATTGAGATAAATGTTTAACAATTCTCCTACACATCCAATCATAATATGTTTTAAAGTTAGATATGGTATCTATCATTGTGGTTTATTCATGGTGTCTTTGCTTATCCAAAGTCACAGTGGCACTGAGCAGCAGTTTTTAAACAGCCAAACCTTTGAGTCTGTCTCATTAACATAATTAACTGTAATTTACCATCTCTGTCTTTCTCCTGAGTCCAGGTACCCATCCAAACATTACAAATGATGAATCATCCTTCTATGATCACTGATAACTGTGTGTGATAAATCCACACACACTTTATCCCTTTATCCATTCAGAGTTTCTCTACCCATTAAGAACATTTCTTGTCTTGAGTAGTAGTGATATTGATATAGTTATAGGAATATAAAAATACACACTTTTTTACTTCTTTTGTATTAACATATCAGAGCTTTAACAAATCATCTTATTCTTACAAAAGCAGAATCTGATTAAGACAATCTCATTGGAACAAGAAACAAAATATTATTTACCATATGTGTATATACTTGATTTATACATACTGGTATGGTTTTAAGACAGGTGGCCAATAGTTTGGTATACAGTAAAATCAATAGCTGTTTCAGTTACTGCAAGGTGTCCAGGTTCTGTGACTGCTTATAAAACTGTAATCACCATCTCTCTGCCACTGTGTTTATAAGCTGATATGAGGTGTCTGTGCTGATTTGCAGTGTTTGGTTTTCACAAAATGCAGAGCTGTGCATTATGGTCAAACATCTCCACTGTAATTGTATGCATTCAAAGGACTTGATTGAGGGGTCTTGGGCTTTATTCTGGCTATTCTGTCCTCACACAGACATGTTGGACTATGCTAGACAGATAGCAAACAAAAATATTATTTCAGCCGTTGATGGCGTTCTGATGTTTTATATGTTGTAAAACTGAAAAACAAGCATAAAAAAGACATACATCAGTATTTACACATCTTACATACATATTTGGTTTTAAAATAAACATATGAATCAAATAAAAAGGTGTGAAGCTTATCAATTAAAGACGTTGCAGTTTTAAGCCACTTTTGTTCACACAATCAAGCATAGAAGCATATTAGCAATCTACATGTATTGCTGTAAAGGCTACTTGGAACACGTTTAAAACAGTGAAAGCTAATACAGAAAATAGCAGACATAAACTTAATTATCTTTCATCAAACAACATTCTAATACAATAACATAAGCCAATTTATGGAGAAAGGTAACACCAAGCTCAAAAACAGTAGAATCACTGTCCGTTTGCCACAATGTAGGCAACCATGCTGGACTGACTGACTTTTACTAAAATGAAACCTAACTTAAATCTGATCACAAGGTGGTAGTAAATGAACAGAAGACAAATACAGACTTTTCTATTTAATACTTCTCAGTATCGCAATACACTGGCTGTTCCCAATGCAGGTCCTAATGCTCAATTCCGATTTTTATTTATTTATTTATTTTTGTTGCTCAAATTCAATTTTATTTTTTCTTGGTGGTTTACATTACATTGTAAACCTCCATCAGACTCCAGTGTGAACAGTCTCCAGTTCCCGAAATGACCCACATGTGCAGAGGAAGATATGATGTCACACTCCACACACTGAGTTTACAGAAGTAAATATGGATGCTGTGAGTGTTAGTATATAAATGGTACTGAAGACCTTTTTATTGGAGCTGTGGCTGCTACCTCTGTGCAGAGGCATGTGTGGAGCCAAGAGCGGTGGTGACATAAACCAGGTTTTTCTGTCCAAGGAGCGAAGCCGAAACCAGACACGGAGACAAGGCTCAAGGTAAGTGTATTTATTTACAGGGTGCAGGTATTTACAGTGGCCGTAATCAGGAGCAGTCTGGAAGGTAAAAGGAGCTAGGTGAGTCTCGGTTACAATTTTCGGTTTAGCGTAGAATTGGTGAATGTGTGAATAAAGTCTCTTTCTCTCTTTAAGGTGAGGTAGGTGTTCACGGCGTTGAGGAGGTGATAAAAGTTTCCACGATGATCCAGGAGGTAGGAGATCCAGCGGTCCGGCAAGGGTAAGTATCCAGTAGTTTTCCAGGTAAGTTCCCGTTGGGGAGTGACCATCTAGGCAAGGCAGCAACCTAAGTCAAAGAGCACAAAAATACTTAAAATAGTCAACGTAACCAGCTTGAGGTTAGAGCCTGTGGCTAAGAGTCTAACCAGAGAGGTTTGATGCTCCAGCGCTGGTCTGGACTCAGCCAGAGGCTTAAATACTGGATCAGCTCATTAGTGGAATCAGGAGCAGCTGTGGAAGGAAGGGTTAGTGGTGCTGCCCAAAGGCGGAGCTAACTCCAGATCCTCACAGTACCCCCCCTCTAATGATCGCCCCTTGGCGATCTGAGACGCCTATCTGGATGGGCCCTATAGAAATCGGCGACCAAGGACTCAAAACTGGGAAAGAGTGGTGGGTTGTATCCTAGGGAAGCCTCGAAAGGAGATAAGCCTGTAGCGGAGGAGATGTGAGTATTATGTACGTATTCTATCCATGTTAGTTTCTTGCTCCAAGTAGACGGGTTGTCGCTGGCCAGACATCTAAGCGCTACTTCCAACTCCTGATTGCAGCGCTCAGATTGACCATTAGACTGCGGATGGTACCCTGAAGTGAGACTCACCCTAGCTCCAAGTCCTTTGCAAAAGTTTAGCCATACCTGGGATGTGAACTGCGGCCCTCTGTCCGACACGATGTCCACCGGGATTCCATGTAACCGGAACACCTGCTGAGTCATGATCTCCGCTGTCTCGAAAGCTGTGGGGAGCTTAGGGAGTGGGATGAAATGAGCAGATTTAGAAAATCTATCGACGATGGTGAGAATAACTGTGTTACCATATGATGGAGGTAATCCCGTAACAAAATCCAGTGCTATATGTGACCAGGGACGACTGGGTATGGGTAGTGGTTGTAACAAACCGGCTGGGGGTTAGTTGCTGTTCTTAAAACGAGCACAAGTAGGACAGGCGGTAACAAATTCCCTGACGTCTGCGGCGAGGGTAGGCCACCAAAAATACCGGGTTGCCAGCTTAGTCATGCGATTAACCCCAGGATGACAGGAGAACTGCTGAGAGTGAAGCCAGTCAAGGACTCTGGCTCTTACGGTCACAGGGACGTAGGTTTTGCCTGGAGGACCCCCTCCAGGATCAAGTTCTGTCTGCTGGGCCTCTTGGATCTCCCTTTCTATATCCCAAGTGAGAGCGCCAACAATCAGGGAGGACGGAATTATTGGTTCCTCCTCATTGGTGGAGCTGGAGCTAGACCATAGTCTGGACAAGGCATCGGGCTTAACATTTTTAGAACCTGGCCTAAACGTGATGGTGAAGTAAAATCTGCCAAAAAACAAAGACCACCTAGCCCGTCAGGGGTTTAGTCTCTTGGCAGTCTGTAAGTAGGCCAGGTTCTTGTGGTCGGTCCAGATGATAAAAGGGACCTCACAACCCTCCAGCCAATGCCTCCACTCTTCTAGAGCTAGCTTTATCGCCAGCAGTTCTCGGTTCCCTACGTCATAATTCCTCTCTGCAGGGGAGAGGCGACGAGAGAAATAAGCGCATGGGTGGACCTTACTATCATCAGAGGACCTTTGAGAAAGGATGGTTCCCACCCCTGAGTCAGAGGCGTCTACTTCAAGAATGTATTGTAATTTGGGGTTAGGGTGATGCAGGATAGGAGCTGAGATGAACCGGGATTTCAACTCACCGAAAGCTGATTGTGCCTCCGGAGACCAGACGAAGGGTTGTTTGATGGAGGTAAGTTGAGTGAGGGGAGCTGCGATCCTGCTGTAGTCCTGGATGAATCGTCGATAAAAATTAGCGAACCCCAGAAACCTCTGCAGCTGACGACGGTCGGTGGGAATAGGCCAGTCAGCTACTGCTCTGATCTTCTCGGGGTCGGTCCTGTAGTACCCCTGGCCAAAGATAAACCCCAAGAAACTCACAGTGGGGACACTGAACTCACACTTCTCAGCCTTAACGAAGAGTTGGTTCTCATGTAGCCGCTGTAATACTGCTGTCACTTGTTTTCGGTGTTGAACAGGATCCTGGGAATAGATTAAGATGTCATCGAGGTAGACAAACAGAAATATTCAAAAAGTCTCTTAGAATGTCATTGATTAGTGATTGGAAAACTGCTGGTGCGTTGGTGAGTCCGAATGGCATGACTAGGTATTCGAAGTGGCCGAGTGGAGTCTTAAAGGCAGTTTTCCACTTGTCCCCCTCCCAAATTCTTACCAAATGGTAGGCATTACGAAGATCTAGTTTTGTGAAAACACTTGCTGAGTGGAGCTGTTGATGAACAGAATCTATCAAAGGTAATGGATACTTGTTTTTGACGGTGATCTGGTTTAGTCCCCGGTAGTCGATGCAGGGACGAAGACTTATCCTTTTTCTCCACAAAGAAGAATCCTGCGCTGAGAGGGGACGTGGACGGGCGGATGATGCCAGATGAGAAAGAGTCCTCGATGTACGTTCTCATGGACTCACGCTCTGGTCCTGAGAGATTAAACAGCCGACTGGAAGGGAGGGGAGCATCAGGGAGGAGCTCTATGGCACAATCATATGGTATGTGTGGCGGCAGGGATAGTGCTTTAGACTTGCTAAATACAGAGGCCAGGTCATGATACTCGGGGGGAACTTTAGTAAGGTCGACCTCGTGGTCTACTTTCTCTTTGACAGTAGACAACGGCAGGGCTGACTGAAGACAGGTCTGTAAACAAAATTTGCTCCAGGATTTAATTCTTTTATCTGACCAATTGATGATGGGATTATGTTTTTGTAGCCAGGGGAAACCTAAAATCATTTGGGTGGAAGGAGATTAAAAAAACAAAAAAATCACCTGACTCCCTATGATTCCCTGAGGTGACAAATTGAAGGTTAGATACCTTAAACCTGATCTTTGTGATAACCTGACCGGAGATGTCCATTACGGGGGGAGGTGAGGACAGGAGCTCTGGTTGAAGCTGTAGCTGATGAACCAGAACTTCCGAAACAAGATTCTGTTCGGCCCCTGAGTCAACTAGAGCATGAACAGAAACTTTATTTTGACGATTAATGATAGTGGAGTGAAGGAAAAAACACGATCCGAGGGGTTGAGAGAGACTACTCACTAGTACCCCTCGGACACCTAGTGAGCTTGTCCTTTTAAACAAGGACATCTAGCCCGAAAATGACTCTTATCCCCACAATAAAGACATTCTCTAGCCTCTACTTGTTTCAACCTTTCCTCAGGAGTTAACCTAGCTTGCCCCACCTGCATAGGTTCTTGTTCAGGACCCTGGGTGCTTGGTTCCATGGATTTGATGTTGTGCCCAGTGGTGGACGTCCGATTGCCCCTCTCCCGTTGTCTCTCCCGGAGGCGGTTATCCAAACGGATGGTTAATAAGATGAGTTCCTCCAGTGAGCGAGGTTCATCCCATCCGGCTAGCTGATCCTTGATCGGCTCTTGTAACGCGTGGATAAAGACTCCCTTCAGAACTGGCTCATTCCATCCTGATGTAGCTGCTAATGTGCAAAAATCAATTGCAAATTGGGCCACGGAGCGCTGACCCTGTCTTAAATTCCACAATTTTCTTGTGATTTCTGTTTCGGTATATCTAACACCAAATGTTTGTTCAAAGTCTTCAATGAACTGATCAAAAGGAGTTAGCCTGATAGCTCGGAAGCTATACTTAGCTTCGGCCCACCTCAAAGCCTTGTCCCTAAGTAGCCCAATGATATAAGAGATTTTAGAAGCGTCGTCGAAGAATGATTGCGGAGAGCAGGCAAAAACTAGCGAACATTGTAAAAGGAAGTGTAGGGATCTGGAGTTTTAGCCCCGCCTTGGGGCGGCTCCTCCAGCCTTTCCCTTCACAGGTGATCCAGATCCAGCTAATGAGAACTGCTACTACTTAAGCCTTCAGCTGAGACCAGACCTTCGCTGGAGCATCAAACCTACTGGGTT
>NC_051448.1:20764452-20787597 GCF_001649575.2 Kryptolebias marmoratus | reverse complement strand
GCTCGGCTGATATTAGGATTGTACCCGAGACTCACCCTGTCCCTTTTTGCTCCGCAGATCATTCCACGATTCCTCTCACTGTATATATTCAGGACACTTGTAAATAAACTGCACTTACCTTCAGCTGTTGTCTCTGTGTCTGGTTTTGGTCTCGTTCATGGACAAATTACCTTGCGTTCTTGACAGGAAGCCTGCACATTTACCAATTTTGCCGGAGAAGTGTTCTGGAGTTGGCGAGGGAACCTCACAGAAGTGTCCGGAAGTTGAAACCGGAAGTGACGCCGCTGTCGGGATGGAAACGGAAGAGGAGTCCGACGTGCTAGGTACTAGCGACGATAGTTTTTTATGAATTTCTTGAGTTCGGATAGTTAACTGATCGAGGCGTCCTGTCTCCGACTGTTGCTTCTCCCACAGATCGTTAATTCTGGCCTCATGTTGACCGAGTTCTGAGGCCGTCCTAATGGGTTCCGGCTGGGTACGGATCTCCGCCATCTTCGCTGTAAATCTCTTGCCCACGTAAACAATCCGCAGCTTCAGCCTGCGTCTTACAAAGGAAAACGGAATTCTGTTACTTAAACAGAAATAGTTTCCCTTAATCTGACGGTTCTGGTTTCGACCCACTCTGGACATTTTGGTTTGGCTGGAGCAAACTGACATAAACCAGGTTTTTCTGTCCAAGGAGCGAAGCCGAAACCAGACACGGAGACAAGGCTCAAGGTAAGTGTATTTATTTACAGGGTGCAGGTATTTACAGTGGCCGTAATCAGGAGCAGTCTGGAAGGTAAAAGGAGCTAGGTGAGTCTCGGTTACAATTTTCGGTTTAGCGTAGAATTGGTGAATGTGTGAATAAAGTCTCTTTCTCTCTTTAAGGTGAGGTAGGTGTTCACGGCGTTGAGGAGGTGATAAAAGTTTCCACGATGATCCAGGAGGTAGGAGATCCAGCGGTCCGGCAAGGGTAAGTATCCAGTAGTTTTCCAGGTAAGTTCCCGTTGGGGAGTGACCATCTAGGCAAGGCAGCAACCTAAGTCAAAGAGCACAAAAATATTTAAAATAGTCAACGTAACCAGCTTGAGGTTAGAGCCCGTGGCTAAGAGTCTAACCAGAGAGGTTTGATGCTCCAGCGCTGGTCTGGACTCAGTCGGAGGCTTACATACTGGATCAGCTCATTAGTGGAATCAGGAGCAGCTGTGGAAGGAAGGGTTTGTGGTGCTGCCCAAAGGCGGAGCTAACTCCAGATCCTCACAGGTGGAACTTTGTAGGACCTCCGTCCTTTCAGCCGACGGAATAGTCGGATTAAATATGACATGAACGTTCACACTGCACTCAAATTGAAAAACATTGGCTTTGTATCTGATTCAGTACCACATATGGAAAAGACCTGGGTTTTTTCTAATGAAAAAATTGGATTTGTCACGTTCACACTGCCATGAAAAAAATCTGGTATGTGTCGCATAGAGGCAAAAAAAATTGGAATTGGGTCACATTTGCCTGCAGTGTGAATGTCGCCTCAGATACAGCTTGATCAACCTATTTTACACTGCCACATTCTTTTTACAAAGAAGAGGGGTTGGCAACCCTTTTTTAAAGAAACCATACTCGTTCTGTCTATTTTCTGGTTGTACTATCACGCACTTTAGCGTGCTATTTGAGGTCCAACAGCTGCCTGATAATACTATTACTCTCTTGATGCTACCACTTAGACCATCCAGTGCCCATTCTAGACATGTGAGCTCCTTGCGAATCAAATAATTAACATCAACTCATCTACGAGTTAGAGGTCAAAGTGGGAGGCTCCATCAAGGATGGTGGAGAAGGACACAGCTAAGATCCTGTGAGCCTTCCAGATCCAGAATGAAAGACGCAAATGTTAAACAACCAGACATTGTTGTGGTTGACAAACTACAGAAGAAAAGAGGAATGATAGATGGAGAAGCCCGAGAAATAATAATAGCTAAAAGAGGAATTAGAAAAGTTGTGGAAAGTTGTGGTCTCTGTAGTGACTGGTCATTGGAACACTAAGTTTGTGACCCCCAAACTGTGAGAGTGGCTCTAGTAGACCCAAGAAACAGCCTCCGAGATCTGTATCCAGAAGAGCGCCGTTCTAGGAACAGCTAAGATTCTGCACAGAATCTTTAAACTCCCAGGCTTCTGGTATAAGACCCAAGCTTGAAGTGCAATAATACACTTGGAAGACTGAGTGGAGAGGGTTCTGTGGATTTGTTAAGGTGTTAATGTTTATCTGAAGAAAACCTGTTAAGAACCAGATAAGTTTTTTATTATTTCCATGAAATAGAATTTTTGTTTCTTTGGTCAGATGTTTTCTTAAGATTGTTTAGTTCTGTTGTTATACTTAACAACAAACAAAAAGGGCAAAATAAACCAATATTTATAAAACAAGTTTTAAGATTGTCACAAAGACATGTTTTACGATTTCAATTGAAGTAAAGACATTGAATTTCATATCACTGTAAAAGAAAGTGCTCATATAAAAATAAATACACTACATTCATAACCATGTCTCAGAGTAGAAGGCTTTTAATTAGAGGTGTGAATGTGGTGTTGTTGTTGCTAGTCCCTGAGCTACCTTTAAAATACACTTCTCATAATTACACCTGAACTCCACCTGGCCAGATCATCTCACCTTTTAAACCTGGGGACCTGATGTTTTCAGAAACTAACAAAACAAATAAGGCAAAACAACTTTGTGGCAACTTAATGATGTAACTGATGGAACAACGTCCCAGCAGAGTTTAACTAAATAATAATCAAAAGACAAAAATAATGGTATCATTAGCCCTTCATATATTCAAAGTAGTACATCTTGTTCAATTATGAAGTAGATTTTGTTGGTGTGCAAACTTATTTAGTCTGCATTGGTTGCTCCATTTGCAACCCTATGCAATAACCACACACATAATATTGCGTATTACCAAGTCACTGGTTATAACTCTTTTCTCACACACAGTTGAATAAAATAAATATTTGTTCATTAAAAATCTGCACACTGGTAAATAATCAAAAGTAAACAATAAATAGAATCTGCTCATGTTTCCTTGACACAATTTCCCTGCTTCCTTCAGTATACAGAAGTTGTTAAGGCAAATTCTTGGCACTAAAGTGCATCTGCTCCTTTTTTTAATACTTCCTGTGATACCACAACAATAGTTCATAGTTGCATTGTAACATTTTTATCACCAATCATATAATTGTCTCTCTTTGGCTCTCTCTCTCAGTATTTGTGTATTTGTGTGTGTAGCGGGGGTTGGGGGTGAAGTGGGTTCATAACATATTCATAATATGTTTTTGTAATGTTTGTGCTTAGTAAACACAGAATGCAGACTCATGCTGATTTAAAAAGAAAACTGATTTTTTTAACAAAAAAAAGGAAAGGAAAAGGCTGACATGGCAAAAAAAATAAAACTAATTAAAGAAACACGAGGAGGTGGACACAAGGGCTTGACCGTCACAAACAAAGCAGAGACAAACCTGAAGGCAGAAAAAATGAACCAGAGAGTAGTGGACGTTAAAAAAATTGATTATAAAGGCAGAGGCTGATGATAAAGTGGACACATTAGTAACTGGGGACAGGTGAAGGTGGGCATGGCAGGCTGACTGGAAGAAAACTGAATTACAGAAACATAGAACAACAAGGAACCTAGTACAAAATAAACTCAAAAATATTCAAATCCATGACAGTTTTGTCTGTGAACAAAATGTTATAAACCACTGGAGGGATTTCAATGGGACTTTCAGAAAGTAATTGTTGGATCTATAACCAGTTTTAACATTTACAACATTAACTTTTGGAATATACCTGATTCAAGATCCAAAGCTAACTGACAGCAGAAAACACAAAAACAGCTATAACTTGACGTATTTTAGTCTTGGTGTGGTAGTAGCTGAGAGTCATTCCCAACACTTACTACATTAAATAAAATGTCTGATCTTGACAGCCAGAAAACTTAATAAAGTTCTGAAACATACAAAATACCTAACATGCTGGACCTCTCAGACCAAGGGTTAGTCTTTTTTTATATCTTCAAACTCTTCCCTCTCTTCCCTCTCTTACTGTTCCTCCTGCTCTGAGTTTGCTGTGACCCAAGTTCATTCCAGACATATCATTTGAATAACCCATCAACACAAAAACATATAAAACCCTTTTTTTCTGGAACACTGGCTCATTGGAAACATTGTTTTGCACAAAATTAATTGAACTTATTATGACATTCTTGCACATGTGGTCATATTTTTATTGCACATTTTCTAAAATGACCATAAATGTAATTTTTCATCATAGAATGGTGGATTTGTTTTAACCTTTGGCATGGAAGGTGCTTTCATTCCTCAGAACTAAGCTAGGCCTTTAATTTGAACATTTATTGTTTTTTTTACTAAGTCTAAATTTTCTTTATTTTCAGTATAGAAGTACATACAATAATCACCACTGGATGACTGGATGTGCTTTCAGCCCCAAAATAGCCCACAGTGATGGCTTTAACTCCTCAGTAGAGGTAGACATACCAGAGGCTGATGGAACAAACTTCCCGATCGCTGTAACAATATTTGCTTTCATGTATCATGTGCTTCCTGCAAGATATGCAGTCAATTCATCAAACAATGTTATCAACAGAAGAGTTGCACTAATTCAGCCAAAAGCAGACATCTAAGATATATCAATAATATTTGTTAATAAAAATAATAGTCTGGGAATCCCTAAAAATGTTTTCTGAGACATCATCCTCTTTGATGGCCTTGGAAGAAGGCGAAGTGAGGGCTGCTCATTTGTTGACTGAGTTACTGCCATTTTTGTGTTGGCTAAAGTCACTTTGTTCTGGCAGTATGTCAAACTGGATTGACTCCAACAGTTAATCAGTTCAGTGATTACTTTAAAATCTGTCCGCTGGTTCATGAAATCTTTTACTAACACAACAGACAGACGAACATATGCAAACATGCATGCATGCTATATCACCATGCAGAGGGTGATATAAATGTGCAAAAATCTGTAAAACAAAACAGCAAAGATATTGTGTTTTCCTTCAGACAAAAACTCATAAAAGTATGCTTGACAACTATAGGGCTTATGGAAGTGAGGACACCATGGTGGACAACAATGAACAGAGAGACCCAACAGGCCTGAGGACCACTTTAAGTGACTTTTCAAAGCTGCCAGAGTGCTCCAAATGATTACAAAGGTTTGAAAGATTTTGCCTGTCAAGTAATTTCAGTGTTAGCTTGGAAGAGAACCAAGTAAACGCAAAAATTTACTGCAAAGGAGACAAAGCATATAAAGTGCTGCAGGGGCTGAGCTTATTGGTAGAGCAGGGAACAGATCAAGGGTTTTGTTTTCGAGCCTTTTTCATAGTGAAGAAAAATGTTATTTATGAGCATGCCAAATTCAATATGCACAGACAGGGAGGAAATTAAATGGTGGATGCTTTTGTCACCACATTATATGCATTTGCAGAACACTGAATGCTACATAATGAGTTGATACGAGACAGATTTGTAGTTGGTCTGATGGATGTCTAAGTATGTACAGCTTGTCTGGATTTTACACTTGAAAAGGCTATCGATTTGGCGAGGTAGAGTGAGGACGTGAAACAGCACCAATCATCTCTTAAAGCTGAAACAAGAACAGACGCAAGTGGTCCTAAATCTGTTGAGAGTGTATAAAAGCTGTCATAAACCTGGTAAAAACAAACATGTCCAAACTAATAGACCAAATCTAAACTTGTGGCCTCCAAAAAAAAAGTGGAAAAAAAACACAGTGCCAGAAGTGTGGCAGCACTGCATCCTATTCAGTGTGAGACTGTCCAGCAAATGAAGTGAAATAGCATGAATGAGGAAGAAAAGGACATTTTATGCACGCATACAGAGGCCCCAAGACTGTGCATGAGGTAGAAGAAGAAGAGCATGCTTTATTTTTAGGCAGCATCATGAGTGAGGGAGACCCATGGATAGTGAATGGTGGCATAACAAAGATGTATCATCTAAAGTCAACAGTCTTGCTCCACAACATGTTTAAATAGTGTAAAATATGGCTTGTGCTCATTTCTCATTTCTGTTAAACTCATTACAGCTTTATAACACGTTTTATTCAAAGTGAACTCACAAAGGTGCAATCAGTTAAAGCTTGTATGAATGCTAAATGGTAATGCAGTTCAAACTGTAAAATGTAATCAAACCTTGATACTTTGATTGCTAAAAAATTAGGTTACGCTTAGTCAGTGATGAAATATAAACAAACTTTGGTATTGCTAGAATGATTTGATTGTTAAAATGAGTTTACGCTTAGCCAATGATAAAATGTAAACAAACTTAGATTTCGCTAAAATGATTTGATTGCTGAAATGAGGTTACGCTTAGCTTATGATAAAACAATCACAAAGAATAGTTGTGTAAGTGGGGTGAGAGAAGCTGAAGGTTCCGGGGCATCATGATATGATAAGCTGCTGCAGCTGATTGTGTAAAAAAAAAAAAAAAACTGGTCTTGGGCACATTTTTTAGTATAAAAAGAAGTGGAAGAAAGAATTACTTCCGACACAACTGGGAACGTGTTGCTGTTGCTTCTTGTTGGTGAGTTGTTGTCTCCATTCAACTGAATGTTTAAATAAATGTATGAATGGTAATTAAACCTCTAGTCTGGACTTGTTTTGTGTGTCCTTTCTTTTCTGCAACATTAAAGATCCAGTGAGAGAAACTAAGTGGTCAGGTGAGATTCCTCTGAAAGGAGTGAATACTAAAAACTTGGTTTTCTCAAGAATAGATCTACAAGAACAGCTGCCCACCACTTGTCCAGAAAGCAACCAAAGCATTGTTGGGACCTGGGAGGAATCCACTCAACATTGTGGGCGTTACCAAGATGGTGTTGAGGAAAAAAACAAAGAAGCAATTGAGAGAGTTTACATCCTAAAACAATTGCATATAGCCCTAGTGGAGAGACTAGCCCTCAGCATTGATTGCCATTCAGGAGGGACCTCCTATCCCATATGAACCACTGCAGGTGGGACACTGACCAGGTCTGAGCATTCCAGGATCTTATGGATGCACTTTCATCCCCACAGGTGCTGGTCATGTATGAACCAAATTGTGACTGCAAAGTCTCAGCAGATGCATCATCATATGGCTTGAGCAGTGGTAAAATGTAGGTAGTATGCACTTCAGTCAGTGTGGTGGCCAGGGCTAAAGGCCTTGCCATACTGCATGAGAAGTCACAAAGTCGTCTCTCATTCACGTGGTTGCATGACAAAAATTATATCATTTTTGTTCACATAGCATAGTGTTTCTCAACGGGGCGGTACCGCCCCCGGGGGGCGTTGAGAGGATGTCAGGGGCACTGGGGGCAATATTTTCCAAAAGGGAGCGCTGATATTCTTTTGGGGGGCATTTGCTTGAAGGTAAAGTTTACACCAAAGATTCACAATAATATCAGTTTAAACTTTGAACTACTTGCAAAAATATTGTGGCCTAAAACATTAAAACCAGCACAGAACTGCAACTGTATTGATGGTGTTTCTCTTCAGCGCGCAGCTCTGTGCTGCCTTCAGGAGAATGGGACATCAGAATATCGTTTATATACTTTGTCCCACATGACAGTTACTTTGTAAACTTTGAGAAAGGAACGCTCTCTTTAGTGATTTTACCCTAGGAATAATTTCTGTCTCTTACATGGGTTAATTTCTCTGAAGGATACACCGTGAGCGCATTGTTATCGCAGTGGTTAAACATTTACAAGAGCAATATTCTGTTGTCGGACTTTCCCTGAAAGCGTCCAGCATCCAGACGCACATTAACACTTTTCTGGACAAGATGCTTTGTTGACATGACTGCGGAACAGCGTTGCCACAGCATAGGAACACACACACAAAAAAATATATATATTCTAAAACCAGAGACCTACGGCTTAACAGGTGGATCACAGCAGCTGCATCAGCCGGTGTAACACCGGATCGATGTCGGCTGTTCTCTACAGCTTCATTTGTGTCGTTGTGAACTTTAAATTCTTATCATCAGTCACAATCTTTAATTAGTCTATGAATAAAAGCAGGGCTCTGAAGTTTCACGCATTGACCGTGAGACACGCGTTTTGTGAAGCGCAAACGCTCACACGCTACTTTTTGAATTTCTCATGCTAAAAAAAAATACACACGCACACCCCCTTTTTCGAACAGGAACCAATGTGCAGCGTAATGTTTTCCGCACGGGCTGGAGCACAATAGGGGCCAACTTAGCGACTTTGTTACTATATTTAGCAAGTTTTCAGATCCGTCTGGCCATTTTTTAAAGCGACTAGCGACAAATCTACTGACTTTTTTCTGTGTTATTGGGGACTTTGGTGGCTACATGCGTGAAAGCACCAATCATTCTGCAGTTCCTGTCCTCAGCGTGCCATAAGCCCTGCCCACTTCCCCAAGGACTGACAGCTATCAATCTAACAGCAGAGAGGAGACCTGTGTCCACAGTGGTGCAAATCCAGTAGCATTTTCTGTATTTACCAGCTCTCTGCACATGTATAAATGATATGATCGATAACAGACACGTCACTGATCAGGCGCCCCTCCGCTCCTTCACCTCCCCTCCTGTCGCACTCCCCTCGAGCACATACGGGAGCGCAATTGTTTTCATTTGAATCGTGTTGTCATCTGATGACTGAGAGTTAAAGATGGAGAGGCAGAAAACTGAAGAGGCAGAAGGATAAAGATGAAAGAAAGCTTTTCAAAGTGGTTGAAAGACGGCAGGAAGTTCTGTTAGGTTTTCAATAAACCTGTGTCAAGATAAGGCCTGAAAATGTTCAGGTTACAACTGTTTACTGATCAGTATTTACAATAGAACAGCATGACATTAAAAATAAAGGAAATTGTGTTATTTTGTTGTTCAGACAGTAATCATTTGTTGAACTCGATGGTGAATCATAAAGCAGTTGGAGTTTAATTGTCTCCTCTGGAATATAACTCTACAGAGCTGTTAAGAATAATCTGATAAGTCTGTAATTTATCAGATTAAATCAGTAACTGATATCCAACAAGGATATCATTTAAATTTAAGATTTGATGTTTTTATGTGGTTTGACTGCTGTATTTTTTAAACTTCCTGAACACAAAGTTCATGTTATTCAGCTGTGAGGATGGAGGAAAGAATCAGGACAGACAGGGGACAGGTTGGTCTAATATTACGGTGTAGGAACAGCCACTTAATACCAGGTGATTCATTTAAAAATATTATTTATATTAAAAAAGTGCATTAGCAAGATGTGTAATTTATTTAAAGCTATTAAATAATACTTGTTTGACCATATGACTTAAAGAAGAACACAGAGAAGGAATGAAGGAGACAGACATGAGGTTGTTGATCAGCTGCTGTAGAGGAGAGCAGAGATGACATCAGGTAGGAATAATTCAGCTAGTGAGGCCACACAAACCTAGATGCCCAGGAGTGTTTGAATTTCTGCTGACCACCACTGTGTCAGTTTGGGGAAAATAGTGCAGGCAGATGACAAGTCAATCACCACAGAGGAGAATGTGGAACAGAGAGGTGCAGAGAAGAGGGTTGGGGCAAGGTCTTACTCAGAAGATCCATCTGAATGGCCTTCACCACAGGAAGTGGGGGACTCATTGACTCATTGAAGAAGTACATGGTGGAGAATGACCCACAGAGATGTTCTGATGGGCCATACCCAAGATCAGGTATTATATTTCATAAGTCCATGAATAAAAAAGATTTATTAAGAGGCCTGGATAATGGATAGGGGGGCGCTGGGCCAAAAAAGGTTGAGAAACACTGACATAGCAGCTTCGTCAGCCCCTTTGTGACACTAGGCCCAGGCCAAACTTTTTCACACAGGGTTTTGCGCCATGTGCTGTGGGATTGGTCAGAGGTTGCTGTGGACGTGTTTATAAGTGAGCTTTAATGGAGTGTTTTTGCTTCTACTGCTCCACTGAGAAGCAGCTGGCCGAGGCTGTTAGAAAATACAGCCGCCTTTACAGCTGTTACAGCAAAACTTATAAACCTTTTAAATTAAAAAGACTGCACAGAGACACAGGCGGCTCTTCATGGCTATGGTTGCAGGGAGGAAGTGTGCTAAGGCTGAGCAGAGTAGGGACAGGTTTCCTTTGTTTGCTCATTATTTTGCACTATCAAATTTGCAAATGCCAAACAGCGTGTACTGTCTCAGTCAGTTTAATAAACACCTCTGGTCGCAGTAAGAAGAGCAAACATCTGTACACGGACAGGAGAGTTGAGAAGCCGGCCGGAAGAAGCCCGTTTGAACACTGTAGGAGGAGGGAGGAGCTTCCCGGGAGTTCTGAGCAGAGTGTCTCGTGAACTCTGAAAGGTGTAAACAAAAACAAATGGCTCACAAGCACCTGACTGCAAACCGACTTCTTGACTTCCTATGGAGTATGCTGGAGCCTTTAGTCATCAGCTAAACAAGCTAATTCTAAAGTGCAGGGCATGCTGCAAGGAGAGGAAAAAACACACAGAGCCACTGATGTTTTCACAGTACCAAGGCCAAACATAGTAAAAGCTGGGAGCCAACTTGTTATTCTGGGGAACAAAACATTTTTTCTTGTTGTGGAATATGCATCCCAATTTGTGGAAACTGTTCTTCTCACACCTACAAAATCAAAAGATACATTCCACCACCTGAAAACATTTTTGCAGGTCACAATATTCCTGAGCAGGATGCACAAGGAAATGCAAATAAGTTTGCTTATGAAAATACAGGTGTATTGCAGAAAAGGTGAAAAAAGCTGTTCATAACAGGCATACAAGTTTTAAAATCTCTAAAACAGGCCCTTTGACAGACTGGAAGCCTATACAGGATGTATTGTGCCAAGTGTCACAACCTTAATCACACAGTGAAGGTCTAGAAAATGAGGGGTTGATTTGTAGCTTTGTCTACTGCCATGAAAGGCAGGTGATCATGCAACTACTTGGATCAGTGTGCATACCCTCAAAAAGCAATCCATTCAATGTACAAATATCACTGATTAACTTTAGAGTTAACTCAATTCAAGATGGCTACCTCAGCTAATCCGCCTTAGAAACACAAAAATGGCTATAACTCAGTCATTAGTTTTTGTGATAAAATTTTAAAAAAGGCTGTGGTGATGAGCTACGTAAAAAGTAGCAGATTAACGGCCCCTTTTGTGGAAACAGTTTTTAGTGCTGTTGCCCCACAGTGAGAAAGTTCCTGAGCTTTTGATCAGTGCCTATCTGTGTGAGGTTTTTGCATATATTTGCATATTCTGTATGAGCATACATGAGTTTTCTCTGGGCACTTCTTTTCTTAAGCGTGACTGTAATAGTATCTGTTAAAAAGACAACTTTTCTATTCTTTTCTTGTCTTTTAAAGACATTTCCCTGCCTGTTCAAGGAGCTTGCTCAAGTCAAGGTGACTTAAAATGCCCTCTCTGTCATCGCCAGTCTTGAGAGGGTTAAGCTCCAGGTGATTCAGATTCTGACTGCACTCCACCTCCAGTCTGTATGCAGACTCATCACCTGTCCTGGGTCAGACCAACAGTGGTGTCATTTGCAAACTTAAAGAGTTTTTACAGACCAGTCCACTGAGGTGCAGTCATTTGTGTACAGAGAGAAGAGAAGTGGGGAGAGAACACATCTCTGGGGTGGGGGCGTGGTGCTGATGGTTCTTGAGAGAAGGTGCTCCCAGCTGGTCTGTTGCTGCCAGTCTGTCAGGAAACTGGGGATTCAATGATAGGTAGAGGCCAGCACTGTAAGCTGGGTGAGCTTCTGATGTAGGATGTCTGTGTTGATAGTGTTGAAGGCTGAGCTGAAGTCCACAAACATAATCCTGGCGTACGTCCCTGGATGGTTGAGGTGGTGCAGGATGAAGTGTACTCCCAAATTGACTGTATGACCCACCGATCTGTTTGCCCGTTAAGTAAACTGCAGGGGGTCCAGCAGGGTGCCAGTGATGTCCTTCAGATGCTTCAACACCAGTTGCTCAAAGGATTTCATGACCACATACATAAATGAGTTTTAGAGTAGATACACACAATATCAGAACTGAACCTGAATAGATTTATGATCCAAGACTACTGAAATCCCTGACACAGCTAAAATGATATACAGTTTATGCTGTCCACATATACATTTTTTAAATCTATTTATTTCAAATCAAATTTATTTATGTAGCACATTTAAAAACAACTGTCATTGGCCAAAGTGCTGCACACATAAACATTCAATACAAACATTATACAAAATACAATATCATTACAATTCTCACAATGTATTAAAAGCCAGTGAATATAAATGTGTTTTAAGAAGAGATTTAAAAACACTAAGAGTTGAAGCCTGTCTAATATGAAGGGGCAGCTGATTCCACAGTTTAGGAGCTACAACTGAAAATGCCCGCTCACCTCTGTGGACCAGCCTGGATCTTGGGACAACTAAACACATTTACACATTTGATGTTATATAATATATATAATATAATACGCTTATGTCAGAAAGCTATACACAGTTGTTTTTTGTTTGTTTATTTCCCTTCAATAAAGAATAAAGTTGATTAGACGCAGTTTAAAAGGAAATCCTGAGAGGGTCACAACTATTTATGGAGATATTTTAGAAAAAACATGCAAACTTTTGTAAAGCTTGGTGACCTTTTCAGTTTTCTGATTCTTAAATGCCTATTTGTTCAGACTTTTGAATTTTTGGGGTTTTAGAGAAAGGAAAGTTAATTTGGATTTTAAATTTGCCTGCAACTGTTCCTGCTGGCTTTTAACTTCCTCTAGGGCTATGTTTCTGAAGGAAAAGTGCATAAATTATTCTCAAAATGGTAAAGTGGAAATCCCCAATATCTATTACTGAGCTAGATATCTAGTTGTAACAACCACAACTAAAGTTAAACAGGAATCTGCCAGCTAACCTTGAGGACAACAAACTTGTGGCTTTGTTGCAGGAGTTTAATTCATAACTGAAGAGTTAAACTGCAGTAGACAAATGGTTTTAAAATAGTGATACTTTTCACTTCTTATTTTTCACATACGTAAGTGCCGCTCTTGTGTGTGTGTGTTTTGTTACTAGAATAGCAATGTGGACCAAGGTGTTTCTTTTTCTCACTGGAACTGTCAACATATATCTGGTAAATATGTCATTTTAAATTTTAATAGTGCATTTTTGTTAACTATAGATAAAAAAACTTGTTCAAATTGTAATATATTTTAATACAGTGTGTGTAATATGTTTAAACTGTTTAATTTGCAGTTTAATTTACAGTACTTTTGACAATAACACTAATTGTGATATTTGATTGTTTTTTTTCTTTCAGGTGATTTCAGAAGGTGAGATATTTTACTTTGTTATATAGGTATATTACAAAAATATATATTTCCTAAAAAATAGTTTGGCCTGATTAATTTTAATAGATAAAAAATGTTCTAACAATTTTGAAGGCAAACTAAAACCATACATCTTAACTTTCTGTTACTTTCTCATATTGATTATTCCTGATGTTGCAGTGAGTTGCAAAAGTATTCACCCCTTTGGGATTTTTTCTTTTTAATATCTTACTGAAATTCAAATGGAAATTTATGGGGGCTGTATATAATAATTTACATAATTTAGCTGGGGCTCTCCCTTATTTTCCATCCTGTTTGTGGTGCTCATGGACAGGATCTTGAGGGGCAGAGGAAGAGGGTGTCTGGTTTGTCAACCTCAGGGTCTCCTCTTTGCTTTTCGCAGACAATTGCCCCTTTCACACTTACCCTAACAGCCTCGGCTCCAGCATTTTTACATCATTATTTTTTCGAGGTCGGCCCTACTTCGGAGTCGGGCCAGCCAGGCCAGCCCTGTTAGTGGGTGGCGCTAGCTTAGCTCCTGTTCACTCATTGGTCGTGGGTGTGACCAGATGCAAACATAAAGAGCGAAGGTATGAATATAAACAACAGCGTTAGCTTACCCTGCAACGTTTATGCCATCTGTCCTCCAGCTGAAGGTGCTGTAAAGCCTGAAATCTCCGGCGGATAACAGCTGTCCTACTCTGTGCAACAATCGCGGCATCCAGAGCATTTCTTCCTCTGTGCCTTTCTTCCTGAAGTCTCAGGAGAATCCCCATAAGTTTAAAAAACAGCAACAACACAGGGCCAACGTTGTCCATAGCGCTTCTGTTTTTTACACAACTTGCGCTAAGTTTCGGTAGCGCAACCCCCAGCGCCGCGGCCTTGCTCCCCGCAACACGAGGAGGCGTTCCTCTGCTACCGACCAAACTGGCCGGTGTGAACGTGATGCATTCTTTATTGAGCCGAGCCGAGTAGAGCAGAGTAGAGCGGGACTTCTGAATTAGGGGCCGTGTGAAAGAGGCAAATGTGGTTCTGTTGGTGTGTTTGAGACATCTTCACAGCCAACTGAAGCCGGTGGTATGAAAGTCAGCTCTAAGTTGGAGACCATTGTTCTGAAATGGAAAAAAGGGTGGAATGACCCCTTTGGTTTGGGAGTGAGTCTCTGCCTCAAGCAGGGGAGTTTAAGTATTTAGGAGTCTTGTTTACAAGCGACGGTAGGATCGAGTGGCAGATGCAGGGCTGTGGGCTGAGGTTCTGTTCCTTCAGGGAATGATGGGGTGGGGACCAGAGAGGTGGTTTAAATCTCCCTTTGAGATCTAATGGAGGGACAAAACGGGATTTGGGATCCAAAAGGCAGAAACAGGGTCAGAACCAGGGAGGCAGAGGCAAACAATCCCTTCATGTGGCTTCGCAGGAGACAGTAGTGATGGGAGATCTGAGGCCAGGCTTCGCAGCATGTACCAAGTAGAAAGGGGGCGTGTCCGATGAAGCCCCGCTTCGGAGCTTTGTCATATTGAGCAAAATCACATGATCAACAACAAACGAGGCCTCGCATTACATCTGCCATGTCATTGCTTCATTTTGCATATCGTTTTTCAAAATAAAAGCGCTATGAACCCTGTTGCTTCATGGGTTGTAGTAGGTGGTTTGGTAGCGCGTCAGCAGAGCAGTTTTCATCAGCAGTGGTTGAAATGGAGCCGTCAAAAAAGAGAAAAACCTCTCATATCTGGGATATGCGTATTTGTAATATTAAAAACCAGAACTAGAACTCCCAGGAAGAGATGATTTTAAACAAATTCTGTTTTTCAGGAAGCAAGTTTCAAGCTCAAAGTATTCAGAGTCTGCCCCAACAATCACTCAATTCCCAATACACTAAAGTGCAACATATCTTCATTGTCAAATAAGTCCATGACATAAAAGAAAACCCAACACAACCACTGATGGTCAAGGATTAGATTGGCTACAAATCATTTTAATAATTAAAACATGACAATTAAATATGATTTAATTGATTCTCCTGTTACTAAACATGAGTTTGATAAAAAGCTTTGTGACAATATTGTATTTACAAATTTTTGAAAGTATGATCCAACTGAGTGACAAAGCTGTTACAGTTTCACCAGCAGATGTCACTAGTGAGTGATGAATGAAGCATCGAGTAATGAACCTTTTTGCAAAGCAAAGTGTTGGAAAGTTTCATTGCTTCATGAGGCTTTATTTGCCCATCACTAGGAGGCAGAGGTCGAGAGGCAGAAACGAGTGTCCAGAGTGTTCAGTGTCCAGAACAGAAAAATCCAACGTGGGCAAGGCAGAGCAGGGAAATCCGTAGGGCAGAACATGGTCATCAATAAGGTCAGGTGACGAGGTAATGCTGGATATTTACTCATGTGAAGGCTTTCAAAAAATCTGGCACCGTCTGCCTGCCAGAGAGCTGAATATAACTGGTAAAGAACAGGTGAGTGGCATGACGCTCATTGAGTGTGGAGCAGATGAGCTTGATTGCAGGCCTGGTGAGCAGGCAGACGGGGCAGAATCATGACAAATACTTCTGGATCGCTGTTGAATATGCTAGATATAGGATAATGAACTAGAAATAATTACTTCCATCCTTAATTATAAAGGTGTGGTAAATTATATCCTGTAAGCTGATTTAATATGAAACATGCCTTTTCTTTTAGCACATGTGCAAATGAGCTGATGGTACAGATTGTGCCACGATGCGTGCGCAGCTTCTTGCTGACGTAGGTTGTAAACGGGTCTAAAGAGCAGTTTTTGAATAGCCTAATGTAATTAGCTTAGAAGTACATCAGGTCCCATGTGGCAGTGCATTCTTATGATTGGCTGAAAAAAGGAAGATAACTGATTGGTTGAAGATGATTCCCAGTTAGACAAAATACATTTGTGGGTTGAGACAAGTCAGGGGTGTCTTAAAATTCACACACAAATACAGCGAAGTCCACAGACCAGAAGCAGTTTGTAAATCAGGATATATTTGTGTTTGCATCAGAAATACAGGTGTAAGTGTTGTTCTTCGCACGTGTGAATCCTTCATTGCATTTGTGAATCTTGTCCTGTGCATTTGTGAATCGTTCTGTGCATTTGTGAATTATGAGACTGTTTTAGCTCCGAAGATCCCAACTGCAGTTGAAACATACTGATCACATTAGAGGGAGAACTGAAATGGCAAGCCACTTTAAATCCTCGCAAAATGTTTCAAATGAACCTCAAATAGGCCGGAATGCACCTCGATTGCATCTTCATTGCTGCCAGAATCTATATGTTAAAACAATTCAAATGCACTTGGAATGCTGTCAGCAACTTTCAGTTACTGCTGGAATGAGGCTCAAATGCAGTTTAAAATGTTCTGATAGACCACACTACAGAATCACATAAAAATGCAGCCAGCTTACTGTAACTTCATTCTGTATTGAGGTGTCGCCTTGTCATCATCAATTTTTTTGACAAGTTTTCTCACTCAGTCTGGCGTATTGTCCATACAGCCTCCTCCTCTTGTCTGCCAGTCATGGTCAGGTCTGATAACTCCTGGGTCTTCTGCACCTAATGTTTCTTCTCCTGGCATCCTCCTCTTTTCTTTCAAGCAGGTCTTGCTGGAGGACAGCAATCTGGAGCAAAGCTACATGGTCCAGGGGGTCCATAGTATGGACCCCCTGGACCATAATATAGTGGCTGGACTGAGACTGATGAAAATGTTAAATTCAGTAGTATTATTCTGGAGGTAGCATTCTGCCTGCATTTGAGTTAAATTTGTACAGCATTCAAGACACCTTCCAATCCCAACCGAATGACATTCAAAGTGCTTTCTAACTATTCTGACTGCATTCTAACAGCATTATACATTTTCCTACTATGTTCCAACTATATTCGAGATCCAACACCCGGAATGTACAAAATCATTTAAGGCTGGTCATTATGTGTTCTAAGTATTTGAACAGCACTCTTACAAAGCTATAAGAATTTGAAACTACTGCCAGGATGTGGCATGAATGTTGAAAGTTCTTCATTTTGTCTGGTTCTGCTTGATTCCTGCTGATTCAAAATAAGTGTGATTTTCATGCTGTCTCCTACTTGGTGGTAATCCTTATTACTTTGAGGTGTTGCACTGGTGTTGATTTTGGGTGTCTATCAGAGCAGGTGTACTTGTAGTTATTGTGTCAGCTGCTCCCTTTCTTACATCAAAGATTTGGCAATTGTTTTACACTGGATGCTCTTCCTGCCACAACCTGGGATCAAACCTGCAGCCTCAGCATTATAAGACCGCAGCACTGAGCGCCAAGCTACCGCAACCCTCCCTGAGCAGGTGTACATATTGATCTATATTCAGTATATACCTATATGTGGTCTTAGGTCTAAGGTCAGTTGCTTTTTTTGTTTGGTTTTTTATGGATTTTTTTTTTTCTGTAATTAGTTGGTCAACTTTGTGACTGGGTCTGCTGGATTAGATGATTAGATGATTCCTATAAAATACATTCATGCTGGTTGCAACATAGCAGAATTTTTTTTTTTCTTTCAATATAAAAAACATCCTTTTTTCAAAGGAAAGAACTTTGAAGTGAATACCATATGTTTAAGCTGTGTAGCCTCATTCATTTATTTATGTCTTCTGAGAAAATGATAAAAATGTTACACCTAAACAATTCACCAACATGGGTATATGAATATATATTACAATTGTAACAGTACCAAAGGTTCAAGACATACAACATAATTGGACAAACATAACAAAAGCCTTAAAAAATATTAACAGTACCAACAACGAAACTATGTAGGTGCCATTTAAGTAGTTCACAGTAATGCATTAATGTTAATTATTATTTGTAGCATTAGGGCAATATATTGTTTCAGTCCAAAAATCCAGAGTAGGCAGTTTGTGTGTCTCAACAAATTCAATGCATCAAGACAAAAAGGAAAAGGAAAAAATAGAATAAAAAGTAGATTATGTCCCATTGAAAAGTAGGTTGATGAGGTCTTTGCTGTCATTTCCACTTTAAAAATAACAAAAAAATATTTAAAGAAATTAGTCATTGGTCACTTTTTTGTGAGTCAGTTACTAAAGGGGTCTGAATACTCCCTAATTTTAGTGACAAAGTCACTAAGTTGGAAACAGAGGGACGGGAAGCTACGGGAGCTTAGAAGTCTCAAGAGGCGTGAAGTGCAATACCTCACGTCCAGCTTAGCTAGATTTAAAAAGAAAAGTCCTCAATAGGATAAAATTTATATGAACAAATTACCATTATGAACACAAGGAAGTTAACAGAAAATTAATTAACAGAGTACATTTTTAACACCAGCTTTTTCATACAAACACTAGAACTGTATTTTGACAAATAATCTGCAGAGGTAGTTTTCTGTGTTTGTTTGTTCTTTGTTTTTATTAAAAAAGAACACAGTTACTGATGGAGAACGTTAATAATAACTCTGTTTTTTTTCACAGTGAAAATAAACATTTTTTTGTTCAAGAATTCTACACAAATTAAATAATTGAGGTGATTTTTTTTTCCAGTGATATCAACAACAACTCCAACTACCCCACCTTCTACATCAACCAGCGGTACGACACGTAAGGGATAGATGTGTGTGTTTTAGTGTTTTAAGACAGATTCTGGTAGTGTATAATTAGAAAAATCTTTGCACGCTAAAACAAGTAGGGTTAAGATTCATGCATAATAATGGAATGGTACAACAACAGTATTATTGATTTATTCATTTATTCTTCACAGTGACGACAACAAATCCAACAACAACCAAGGCTTCCACATCAACAAATGGTATGACATGTTATGGATGGATGTGTTTCAGCTTCTTCTGTCAGACACTAGAATTGTTGTTTCATGTATTTAATTTATTTTTCTGGCAAAGAATACATTTATTAATAGAAACATACAATACCAATTGTAATATCAGGAAAATTCTTGATAAAGGATGTTTATTAGACCTTCACTGCTGCAACTTTTGACAAGGCTTGGCAAAACATGACTCAGAATAGGCGGACACAGGGAAAGTTTAAAGATGTTTATTTTAGCTATAAAGCTAGTAGAAATGCTAACACTCAGTACTGGACCCTCTGGATGTACAGGAGGGAACCAGAGGTATGACCTATGAGGGATGGGTGTATGTGTGTCAGCTTCTTCAGTTGGACACAAAACTTATAGTTTTGCAAAAATCCTCAAAGCTAGTTTCATAGGTTGTTTTAACTGTTTACTTATTTTATTGACAGCAGTGATGTTCATCTTCCATGTAACAGCAGAGTATATATTTTTTTCTGTTATGCTGTGAGTATTTTTGTTGTTTTTCAGTGATAACAACATCAACACCAACAGCCCCACCTTTCACATCAACAAACGGTATGACACATTTGGGAAAAATGTGTGTTTCAGTTTCTTCAGAGAAATACTAAAACTGTTTAGCTAAAAATCTGCACACCTAGGATGTTAGAGGTTTTTTTGTTTGTTTGTGTTTGTTTGTTTTTGTTTTTGTTTGTTTTTAATTAATTTTGGCAAAGAACCCATTTGTTGATCGAACAACTTGGTCCCAACTACAAAATTTTCTACTGTGATAAATAATGAAAACAAACATCTTAACTATTGCTGATCATAAGTTTTGATTTTTTTTCCAAAAATAACAGGTCCAACAACCTCACCTTTCCTGACAACACATGGTATGACATATTACAGATGAATCTGTGTGTCTCTGTGTCTTAAGAGGATTGCAGTATCAAATATTTTAAAAATCGTTACAAGGAAGTAAACAGTATAGCTGGTCAATATGATTCACTTTATGGACTCGGGTTAATCTAAATCACTCACTAAAGGGGTCTGGTTCACTTCAGTCAGTCGCAGTTCAGATTTTTACCCAACTCAAAGTACGACTCATCTTAGTCCACAGCATTTCTGGGGATTTAGCTGTTTTTCCAGCAAAACAACTAATTGCAGCTACATTAGTGGCAGTCTTCTAGAGGACATGTAACATTCAGGTTAACTGAGACCTCTGACTTGTGAATTGATTAAAATCAAGGACTCAGATCATTAACCCCAGTGAGTCAGTAACTGACCAGCTCTCATACATGTAGAATTTGTCTAAATGACAACAGTGCAGTTCATCTTTCATAATAAAGTAATATTTAGTATTTTGGTACAATATCACTATTGTTGATGTACTCCTTGTTTTTCTTCACAGTGCCAACAACAACACCTTCCACGCCAACAAACAGTATGGCATATTGATGTTGATTGTTTGTTTCAGCTTCTTCATTCAGACTCTTCATTGTACATTAAAAAAAATCTGCACAGCTAGTTTGATGTTCAGGTTTGTTTGTTCTTTATTTTGGCAGTGAACCCATTTATTGACAGAAAACTTTGACACTGGCTGTACTATAAAACTATCATAATAAATTATAATAAAAGCACACTTTTGTTGTTACACCCTTGCTGCTGTTGTTTTTTAGTTTGTTTGTTTGTTTTCACAGTGATTAAAACAGGACAAACAACCACATCTTCCTCATTAACAAATGATATGAAATATTAGGGATTGATGTGTGTTTCAGTGTCTTACGATGGACTGTAATATTAACAAAAATCTTCATACATTGAAAGATAGAGGATTATGCTAAATGACTTTTGGAAAGTTCATTTTCTATAACATGTCACTATAGATTATGATAATGAACACATTTGATTTTCTTGTTTCATTGTCACCACTACATTTTGTTATTTATTTTCACAGAAATACCAACAATGACACCTTCCACATCAAACAACGGTATGTCCTAATAGTGACGGAGTGTGTGTGTGTCAGCTTCTTCAGACAAATTCTATAAGTGTGCTTTTGTAGAAGCCTTTAGAGGTTGTTTATGTTTGTTTATGATTTTTGAAAATAAACCCGTTTATGGTTCAAGAACCCTACACAAAATAAACAATGGAGAATTTTAAAAAAACAGTGAAGTTCTTATTTAAAGATTAAGCAATATATTATTTCTTATACCGACTCTAAGAGTGATTTATGAGACAAATTAGGAATGAATGTGTTTCAGTGTAACAATGCTTGTTTTCAAGGCCAACAAGAGCATTAATATACTGTTTCCTTACAGTTTACTTGTTCTTCTGCAGAAGACATGATGTATATGAGTCATTTGTCCTCTGTTCTCTGCACTCCTGTCTTCCTCATGGTGCACATTGGCAAAGTGAGTCTCACAGTGTCTAACATTACACTGATAAACAGACAGTTCAAGATGGCTAAATAGATGGCACTGTTGCACTTTTAATGAACTATTTTTGTTGTATATTAAGAGGATAATGATATTTTGCTGTAGGCTTGAAGAAAAATATTTACTTTCTGTGTTAAGCTTTTGAACAATGAAAAATGCAAAACTCTATGTTGGATAAATTTTCTAGAAAAAAGTAAAGGACTAGTAACAGTGTTTCACATGACTGGAGAAACGTTTAAAAGGCTATATAGTACAAATACCTGCAGGAAATATCAATACAGAAGATGTCTTCTGTTTACTGCACACCTGGCAGAAAAAATAAGACTGTTACATGTACAAAAATAAATGTGAAATTACAGCTATTACAGTCACTGACCACAAAGGGGCACACTAGACTGAAAATGGTGCCAAGTCATTTTACAAAGGGGGAAATAAACCTCTATAAAACGTATATTTGCAGTCAAAACAACAAATAGATAACACAGAAACATTGCATAAATATTACTGTATGTTTTCCCAAAAGGTTTTAAACTCAAAAAGCAAGATTTACTAAGGAAATGGTCAGAGTGGTTACAACGTTTCAAAACAACTTACCTTCAGAGTGCAGAGTATCAAAATGAAGGTACCAATACCTCATTTCCAGCTTAGCTAAATTTCAAAATAAAAATTTATCTCAAAATGGTAAAATTTATATGAACAAATTACCATTATGAACACAATTATGAACACAAGGAAGTTAATAGAAAATGATTTAACAGAGTACATTTTTAACACCAGCTTCTTCATACAAAAACTTGAACTGTATTTTAACAAAGAATCTGCAGAGGTAGTTTTCTGTGTTTCTTTGTTCCTAATTTTTTTTACAAAGAACACAATGGAGTTAGATTTGTTTCACAATTAATCAAAAAAAAAAATCATGTCAAACAAAAAAAGTAGTATTCAATCAAAAAAAAAATCATGTCAAACAAAAAAACATCTTAAAAACTTTTTAATCATAAAAATATTTTTTTACGAAACAAAAATTTATTTAAAGATTTTTTTTTTTGATTGAAGTCACTCATTTTTTGATTGAAACTTTTTTTTGGTTGAGTCTATTTTTTTTTTTGGTTGAACTCGTTTTCTTGCTTATACAACTTTATTTGTTTTGGGGAAGCTTACATGAACATTCTGGGCGGGGATTAAGGACGAGCGATGTAAGACGTCTCCCTATTGGTTAACGCTGACTGAAGCGACTGTCTGGATTGACGCTGAAGTTGGCTTCCGATTGTAGCTTCTGATTTGGGAAATGGCTAAAAAGCGATTATAACGGAGGCTCAGCTGTATTTGCTGAACATTTTCTGTTCAGTAGGTGAATAACGGCAACGGCTGTTCGTAACCAAGCAACCGAAATCAACAGAAGGCTAGATAGCGGCAAAAGACAAAACTAGATCCTGTTAAGAATTCTTCAAAATAAAAGACTTTTTCACGTCACCTTTTTGTAATAATGTACAATCAAGTTAAATTCTGTGAATAATAATAATCATTGTACATAATTACAAAAAAGTGACGTGAAAAATAATTAAATTCAAAGCTTTATTTATGATTTATTTTGGAGAGAGGAAGTCTTTTATTTTGAAGAAT
>NC_051448.1:20758244-20764287 GCF_001649575.2 Kryptolebias marmoratus | reverse complement strand
GTAGGCCAAACATGAAGGGAAACCTGACCAATTCCTGTTAGCCACTGTACTAGCCTAGCATAATACCGCCACTTCCTGGACATAAAATTATCACGTTTTAACAAGATACGTATCACGTTTTAACAAGATAATTATCACGTTTTAACAACATATGTATCACGTTTTAACGTGATAGCGTTTGAATTTTTTTTTTCCTGCGTGATAGCAATGCGCTTCCGTACTCAGGGTCTGTCGCTTCAGTCAGCGTTAACCAATAGGGAGACGTCTTACATTGCTCGTCCTTAATCCCCGCCCAGAATGTTCATGTAAGCTTCCCCAAATCAAATAAAGTTGTATAAGCAAGAAAACGAGTTCAACCAAAAAAAATAGACTCAACCAAAAAAAAAATAGACTCAACCAAAAAAAAAAAAATTGACTCAACCAAAAAAATGCACCGTACAGTATATTTACGCAATACTTGGTCCTAAATTACTGCAGCAATCCGGCATGGTAATACATGTTTCACTTATTGCACTTAAATGACTAAAATAAATAGACTTTTATTGAGTTGTACCTATATGACATATTAGTGTTGAATGTGTTTGTGCCAGCCTCCTTAGGTGGACACTAGAACTAGTGATGGGACATCTGAAGCCAGGCTTCGAGGCGTGTACCGAGTAAAAACGGGGGCGTGTCCGATGAAGCCCCACTTCGGAGCTTGTGTCATATTGAGCAAAATCTTGTGATCAACAACAAACGAGGCCTCGCATTACATTTGCCACGTCATTTTGCGTATCGTTTTTCAAAATAAAAGCGCTTTGAACCCTGTTGCTTTGTGGGTTGTAGTAGCTGGTTTGGTAGCGCATCAGCAGAGCAGTTTTCATCAGCAGTGGTTGAAATGGAGCTATCAAAAAAGAGAAAAACCTCTCATATCTGGGATATACATTTTTGTAATATTAAAAACCAGAACTAGAACTCCCAGAAAGAGATGATGATCTTCATTGTCAAATAAGTCCATGACATAAAAGAAAACCCAACACAACCACTGATGGTCAAGGATTAGATTGGCTACAAATCATTTTAATAATTAAAACATGACAATTAAATATGATATAATTGATTCTCCTGTTACTAAACATGAGTTTGATGAAAACTTTGTGACAATATTGTATTTACAAATTTTTGAAAGTATGATCCAACTGAGTGACAAAGCTGTTACAGTTTCACCAGCAGATGTCACTAGTGAGTTATGAATGAAGCATCGAGTAATGAACCTTTTTGCAAAGCAAAGTGTTGGAAAGCTTCATTGCTTCATGAGGCTGCACAGCTTGTTTTATGTTTCGTTTTTCTTGCCAAGTTTTTTTCTGTTGCTTTTTCAGAACCCAAACCACCAAATGTGACAGAACATTTAACTGAAGGGAATCTTACAATAATCAAGGATTTTGATGACTCATACAATGATAAGAATAGTAGTTTTTACATCTCCATTAAAAAGACTGTAAGTCCTAAATTTTTCCCCTGCCTCTCTCTTTCAGTTTTATCAGTCCTGTTGAACCAAATGCACTAAAAGTTATATTATTCCTGGTTTGACTGTTATCATCTCCATGCAAACTATTTTTAAATGATTGTGTAAGTGTGTGCTTGTGTGTGTGTGTGTGTGTGTGTGGGGGGGGGTGACAGGGTGGACAATAATATTTTTTGGTACAATTTACACTATAAAGCTAAAATAAAAAGGGTTTATGCAATCATTTTTAAAATTTTTTGGTTGTTGCACAAGTAGTTCAGACTAATTTTTTTTTACTTACTTTACTTTTACTTATTAACACTAAATATGTCAACCTTTCATTTATTTATTTATCTTGTTGGAAATAATTGCTTGCATTGTTTTCTTAGTGACCCAGGTAATTAATTATTTAGACACAAAGCCTCTGTGAAGATATTCATTTTTCCCCTAGTCACTCTGCAGATCTTCTGTTAAAAAGATGGCACATATTTCAACACTCCTTTATATAAGAATAATGTCATTTTGTGCTGTCAATCTTACCAAGTAATGTCAACTTGGTAAGATTATTAAAGTGGAGTTTTATGGAAAAGCATCAGGGTGTCTAAACAGATGCAATACAAATTTACTTGACTCACACTTTAATATGCACCATATCCAAATATGTATACTTCGACTTAGTGTTTTTTAGTTGCTTACTCCTTTGGAATATTGACTGTAAACTGTTTAAAACATTTGTTGATCAACCTGTTTTTTTACCAAATGTATGGAGAATGTCCTTTTATATTGCTCAGTATAACCCATTATCCCTTTTTGTGGCTAGATGTTATTTGAGATTTACTTTGTATTACAGGAGTGGAAGTACCATTGCTGAATATACTCTCAGTGCTCCTGTTAATGACACACAAATTGAAAAAGTAAAAAATGGAATATTAAAAGAAGTGGGAAAACTGTACCCATGGGAATTTGAGAGTAAGGAAAATCCTACAAAATTTGTGGCATGTTTTGATTGTCGTATTTATGTTGTCCTACATATATATATATATATATATATATATATATATATATATATGATCTGTATGTAAAGACAATTGTATAATCATTCTCTGTTCTTTGTGTCATATGAAGGTGAGACAGAATTACAGGTGAATCCAACAGAAATATTTCCTGGGGAAAACGTGGCTGTCACATGTGGCCCTCCACCAAATGATCTAAATTTTACTACAACCTTGTATGTAGAGTGGACAAATAATGGCATTGTTATAAAAAAAGAAAATACTTCCACTGGAACATCAATATTATCTGTGCCAAATTTTGTTTCATTAAATGACGGTAAGAAATAAATCTTGTACATTGTAGCCAACAGTAACGTTCCCAAATTACAAGTAATGCCAAGATGTTTTCTTATTCCACTAAGTTGTTATAACAATGTGGCTGTGAATATTTGTGTTAGAACACAAAAATATTGCAATCACACCAATGGTTTATCTTGACTAATCATTACAAAAGAAATGGAAAAGCAGTCAATGTAATTTGAAAAGTCAAAGATACTTTTTTTAAGTTGGCTTGAAAAAAAATGCTCATAAGAGCTGAGGAATGAGTTTAGACAGATGGTATGAATGGAAAAAAAGATTCCCTATTGGTTATGTTTACTTGTCTAGAGTGAATATTAGTGAGACTTGTGTAGGCCTTAAAATGTTTAAAAGACATTTGACATTGCTGATGCAAACTCAGAGCCAAACAAGGCCAGTAGTTACATGGATTCTAATGTGAGGTTGACAGAGGGAAAAAAGATAGCCAGAGCACAAGGTAAAGATGCAACAACTAAGGAGATCTAATGTGAACAGCAGGGTTTGATTGAAGCTCTTTGCATCCCTTTGACAAACATGGACATGTGGCATTGAGAAATAAATGGACAGTGAATGCCAGTAACCAGTTTAAAGTAGTTGATACCAGTAGGTCTGGATGGTGAATGTATTTTATTTTAGGATGGAATTAGTATAAAAAATATAGTGACAGATGGATTTGATATCCATTTAAGGAAAGTATACTTGGAGCACTGCATAAGTCTTGAAGCAGTTCCAGCCAGTCTGGTAAGTGGACAGTGTTTGAAGTGTGAGGCTATTAAGGATGGCTTCCTTTGAAGCAATAGAAAGATCGATCAGCTAGATCAGGTGCAGACAAGAAAACGACTGGTGTTAGGTTAGTTTCAAACTCTAGAGACAAGAGTGAATTTCTGAAAAGAGAAGTAAGACAAGGCATCAGCAAAGGTGTTCAGGGACATATTTGGTGTTGAGGAGAAACTGTTGTACCAAGATTAGAGTGAGTCTACCAACCAAATTCATGATTCTAGGGTAACAAGAGCAACCTTTGCTCACAATTTTTACTACTGCTGAGAAATCTCAGAGAATGAGGATTGACGTCTTGGACCATTCTGTCCCCAAAGGATAGCACCTATAATGGTGGGTTATAACGTGTGAAGAGAAGATAGGTGGACTGTGTTCTGAGGGATCTGAATTTTAGGGACCATGTGGATGTAAACCATCTGCTGCTGGAATAATTACTAAAGCCTATAATGGGGTCTGCACCAGAGTAAAGATGGATACAATAAGTACTCTATTCCATGAAGGCAGAAAATGAAAATGATGCCAGAGACACATTTCCATTTTGCAAGCATTATCAACGGTGACTGAATCATGTAGAGAATGCATGTTCGCTGATTTGGTCAAGAAGTTTGAATTTTAGGTTTCAGAGTTTTATATTTTTGTGCCTGTGCCTTTTTTTTTCAGCAACATATGCATGCAAACTAAAACGGGCAGACGGTTCAACCTTCAAACAAAGCAGAAACATAAATTCCAAACCAGAACCTTTCATTTATGTGAACCCAATCAGAACAACAGTGAAATGTAATTCTAATGTGACACTTCAGTGCTCTGTAAACAGTCCTTACAAGGTTAAATTTAATATCTCAAATGATACAGGTAAGCATAAAATAAAAAAGGAAGTCTATGGACAGAAAAAAATGTTAAAAGTTACTTTAACATATGTGTGAGATACAATACAAAAACTTTACTTTGTGAATAAAATTATTAAACTGCACTAATTCAACATTTTTGAAATACAGGTCAGACAATCAACTATAACTATTCAGTCTCTGATCCCTGCTCAGATAGGAACGAAAGTATCATCTGTCAGGTAGAAAACAACACAAATTTCCACAAAAAAATCACTCTGGTAGTAACGTCAAAGGGTAAGTAATAAATCTACTAAAAACTGCATTTTGTACAAACAATACACATTTTATCTAGTTATAAATTAATTGGAAAATCATGTTTCTTTTAGGTCATCATTGTTCAAATGAAACATTTGGTAATGCTTTGCAAGGTGATATGGCTGTGGTGCCCTGTGATGATGATGAGGAAGGAAATAAGACAGCAGTTTGCATGAAAGATCACAGCTATGGAGATATACAAGACAACTGTGTCCTAAAAGTTGTTCACCAGCTGCTCACTCAGTCTGAGGTAGCCTAGTTTTTCTGGCATTCCTGACACCAATTTCAAAAGTAATGGTAGTTGTTTGTACCCTTTTTGTAATATTTATTGTTCCTTAAAATTTACCAATTACTCAGTAATATTATTAACTAGCACAGCATAATTTACCATAACCAAAATCTAATGATAGTTCTACAAAATGGATGATGAAAATTAAAACGTGATGTAATGTAACTTGTAGTGTAGTTTCGTCAAAATAAAATTCAATTTATTTCCTGTATTGTAAATGTGAAATCTAAAATCTGTTTAACAATAACTACATAGCTACACAGATCACTTAATGTTTTTTACAAAAACAATTAAAATTTGAACTAAAGATAAAAATGCAAATCAACCACCCTTACAAAACACCAGCCATATTTACATGTGCAATCAACTGAAATTGAGAAATATGCACCCTCCAACTTTAGAAAGGCATTTGTAGCTGGATTTTTAGAAGAATCAATTTATTTGTTTTCTTTCAGCAGTTCCTTTTTCAGGGGTCACCACAGAAGTTGATCCTTCTCCACCTAACTCTATCTTCTATGGGGCGCCATTTGTAAAGGAGCTTGTGCTCAAAATTCATGCCTAAATTTTGTCACATTTAGCTTCAAACACTGTTTAAAAATGTAGTGTTGATTTTCTGATGTCACTTTTTACAACATTTAGCTAGTTACATGTAATTGTTACAGCTAAATGCTAAATATAAATCTAAATGCTAAATGTTCAATCTAAATATTATATGTTAAATCTAAAAATTATATGTTAAATCTAAATGTTAAATGTTTTATCTAAATGTTAAATGTTATATCTAAATGTTATATGTTATATCTAAATGTTATATGTTTAATCTAAATGCTAAATGTTATATCTAAATCTAAATGTTGAAACTAAATGCAAAATAATTTGTCGCTCTTCACCACCATTGCCGCTTTGCTTAAAAGCCTCGTTTGGACCCGCAATGAATTATGGGATATGGTGAGCTAGCAGCCGCCCGCTAGCAGCCGCCGCTAGCGCTAGATGCTGGGTACCC
>NC_051448.1:20692536-20757999 GCF_001649575.2 Kryptolebias marmoratus | reverse complement strand
TGGCTTTGAAAGTCTCAAATATCTGCTCGGTTCATCAGTACATGACCTTATTACAATATTGTTTTGACACTTTCGGACATGCCTGCTCCGCTCTCCAGCTGTCAGCTGGCCGAGCGTTTCACGTTCCGTACACCGGGGGAGAACGCCTGACTCCTGGCACATTGTTATAAAAACTCCCGCTAGCTTTACCAATGAGTGGAAGATAAACACCGATATTACGTAATATTTAACTGTAAAATGTTTAGTTTACTAAAGTATTTCAACAAACTTCAGCCTAGTGTCAAGCTTTAATTTTGGTACTTCCTGTTTCAGGGATTAAAAATTTGCATATTAGCTAAACATTTAGTTTCAACATTTAGATTTAGATATAACATTTAGGATTTAGATTTAACATATAACATTTAGATTTAACATATAACATTTAGATATAACATATAATATTTAGATTTAACATTTAGCATTTAGATTTATATTTAGCAGGTAGCTGTAACAATTACATTTAACTAGCTAAATGTTGTAAAAGGTGACATCAGAAAATCCACACTACATTTTTAAACAGTGTTTGAAGCTAAATGTGACAAAATTTAGGCATGAATTTTGAGCACACGTTGCTTTACAAACGGCGCCCCATAGTCTTCTGCATCTTCTGTCCTCACTCCAAATACCTCAGTGTCAACTCTAACTGCATCCATATATCTCCTCCTTTGCCTTCCTCTGTCTTTTCCCTGGTAGCTCCATCTCTAACATATTTTATTTACCAATATACTATTATTTATGTATCAATATACTCACTATCCCTCCTCGGCACGAGTCCAAACCGTCTCAATCTGACCTCTCTAACTTTATCTCCCAGCCCTTCAATTTGTGTTGTACCTCTGATGATCTCATTTTTTAATTTTGTCTATCTTTGACTCTCCCAAGGACAACCTCTATATCGTCAAATCTCCCACTTCCCCAGGGGGACGCAGGTTGCTTTTAAGAGCCATGCATCTCCAGGGAGCTACAAGCCCCTTTTGTCTCTCCACTCTGAGGTTTTAGGATGAATAACCTGGGAGATGAGTAATGTGGGAAGCTTTCAAACTGAAAGTTGGTGTATAGATAGAATTCTTAAAGTGTAAATGCACAAAAATATTCAGATTTATGAAACCGTGCACATGCAGATTTCTGCACCCAATATACGTAGAATAAAGCAAAGCTGTATGTACCACTTGGACTGCCCTGTCCCCTCCCATAAACAAGTAAGCAAATTAGTAAAAAAATACATGACAGGCCTTCACCTGGTGTCCAAATAACCATGGCAAAGGCATTGAGCAACGCCAAAAATAAAGATTTTCACTGAATATGAAATAGACGTACTACTGTTAGAGGTGAAGGCAAGCATTAACATTTTATTTAGTAGTTATTCGTCCAGGGTTGGTAATAAAAGGAAACAGATGGAATGGCAGAAGGAAGTAAGTGCTGTTGCAGGATCAGAATTCCGGTCCTTGCCTGAAAAAAAAAGTGCTCTGATATCAAAGTGGATGTCAAGAAATGAGTCGCTGTGCATCGACAGAGCATTTCAGGAATGGTGTACGAGAATGTGATTGATCTTGGCATCATACAAATGAGGCCATCCCATACGGCTGGCATGGTAGTGGTCCTTAGACAATTCACATGCATTTCATATGCATGCTTTTAACTGTATGTACACCTTGCTAGCGTGCAGTCACTGATGAATGTTTTCCATGTACATGTGGAAAAAATAGAAGACATTTTACAGTTTACATGGGATTGAGGTTGTTTCAATCAGTGTGTTATATGTTACGTTGTATGAGTCTGAATGTACTTAAGTTTCATTCCTCTGATTTAAACCATGAATGCTCAAACTCATGAGAAAACATTGTGTTCAAATGCCCCTTGAATTCAGAAAAAGAAATGAAGCATACATGTCAACCCCTTTGGATATCTACCTGTATACTGACCTTTCAAAATTCATAAAATTCACAACATCCTTAGGATTCCCACATGACAAACTTTGTCACAACTTGAAGCATTCAGAGAGCACAAACCTCCACCAAGGCCATAACGTCAATAAAAAGTAATGCGATCTGGATCATGATCTGGCTCACAATCAAAATGTAATCAATTGGGTTGGCTTTTTTTGTGACAACCTCAACTTTTCTTGAAAATTTCATCCAAACTTGTTCATTAGTTTTCATGTAATCTTGGTAACAGACAGACAAACAAATGAAGATAATAAAAAACATCCTGCTTTGTGGAGACAAAGGAGTCACCTGCTGGCATATAAAAAAGGTTTTCTGACCTTGACCTTTGACCCTGTGACCTTAAAATCAATAGGCATCATCCTTGACCCACGAGGTCTCTATCTGTGCAGTTTGACATTCTTACGTTACACGATTGCAAAGTTAAAGCAAAGGATCATCTGTAACCTTGACATTTGACCAGATCGGCACAAAAAAAATCTGAAAATGTCATAAAAATCTATTCTTAACTGTTTGAGAAATCTTGAGCACAGTCAGACAAACACTACTGAAAACATAACCTCTTTGGCGAAGGTAACTATGGAGGACCGCAAGCGCAATAATCAAAAATAAAAGCAGAAATATATATATTTTGCTTTTGCCTTTTCCTTTTCCTTACACATGCCTTTCATCAAGTAATGTTTATATTTTGTTTTTGCCTTTTCCTTACACATTTTCTCCTCCTCTTTAATCACTGTGTGCATTTCTGCCTCAGTATGCAAATGAGGAAGCTGTCTTCTTGGTCCAGCTCCTCTCCTATTGGTCAATAACCAGGAAGGACCAGGATCCATGTGCAGATTGATTGTTCATGCCTGCGCTCTCGGCCATTACAGGAGAATGCCTCATTTGAGAGGAAGTGAAGTCTAGCGGAAATGTCTCAGACAGCTGCAGAAGAGTTAGGGTATGTTGTCAGCTTAGCTGACAGCAACACAGTCAGTAATGACTATTTATAGTTTCCCTTTCGAAACCCCCAGAGCGCAGAGGAGGCGCGCTTTAATACTGCTCACACCTGTGCGCAGTACAGTAAAGAAAAATATAAACATTACTTGATGAAACGCATGTGTAAGGTAAAGGCAAAAGCGAAATATATATTTTTCTGCTTTTATTTTTGATTATGTCTCTTTTGGTCCTCTATAGGTAACAACATAAATATTGTGTTGAATGTAGATACTGTATATACAACTGAAATATACACAGCACAATCCAGGAAACAGGCGCAATGTACAACACATTTTCTAACAAAAGAAATAAAAATTCATAGATAAATAAAGTTAAATTAATAAAAATCATTTAAAACAAACAAAAAAATAATTATGTTTCAATTGTTTTAGGGAGGTGGGAAAAACCTATATATCGCTCACAAATCCAACATTAATGAACAGGTAGAAAATTAATTCAGTTGAGATGAAATAATACTTCAAGACTTTGTCAAGTGCACAATTTTTCCATTAAATGTCTCCTTCGTTCATTAAGATACCTCCCTACCACACTTCATTGTCTTCTTAGGCGTTTCCATTTTTTTTTCACCACTCGACAGCTCAATTGAAAATATCTCAGGTAGAATCACTGTACACAGTTGTAAATACAGTCAAACAATAACCTTTGGCACATGAAAGCGCAAGATTTCATTCTGAAGGAAGTCTCATAATTGCAATATTACTAAAGACTGAGAGACAAATATAAAATCGGACATCCAGTTCTTTGTGTGAATTTACTAGGCAACAATGTTTAATGAAAACAAGACCGTTAGATGTAAAAAAAAAAATTAAAGCTGAGATTTTGAAAATACTGTAAGGCTTTCTCTGTATGTTTCTCTGTATGGGAGGGAAAGCTGTATAATTATTGGACGATCTGTAAGAGTTGACGTGTATGATGGAGTCATATTTCAGTGTATTTGGATGAATTTCGGTATTTTTAAGTTTGGTACTGTTGACTGAAGAAGTTTGCGTGGTGGCACATTGTCATGGTAGGTCAAATGTTTTCATACTTCTGCACACTTTTATGGAACATTTGTTTCATACACACCCTGCATACATGAGGCCCCAGATGAAGTGTGTGCCCCAAAAGTGTGATATATTATAGTTTCAGAAAATATCTCATCAAGGGCAAGTTTCTGTGTTTGCCTCCCAACATGTGTCATGAAGGGGATGGGACAGGTTGTCCATGATGAAGTGCAGTTTGTTTAGTGACCCTACTGTTCAGATGTACTCCCAAATATTTGTATCTGCCCATAATCTCCACTTACTTCCCCAAGATCTTGAAGGCCCTGGTTGTAGGATTTTTTACTCCTGAAGTTGATATCCTTTGTCTTGTCCACGTTCAAGAGAAGATGATTCCTGCGAGACCACTCCACAGAACTGTACTCCAGTTCCCTGTGCTCTGATTCCTGTCTATCTCTAATACACTCCACCACCAGAGTCATCAGAATACTTCTGCAAGTGGCATGACAGAGTTGCACTGAACAGGAACAGAGACAGGATCTTCCCTGCAGTGCTCCTGTATTACTGATCACATGATCAGATAGGGTGTTGCCCAGATACACAAACTGAGTCCTGTCTGACAGATAATCAGCAATCCAGGAGACAGTGGACTCACTGACATCAATCTTGAGCAGCTTGCCATTTAATAAAGCCACTTGAAAAGTCAAAAAACACATGTCTAACAGAGTCCCCACAATCATCCAGGTAAAAGTGAGTATGCTACAGCAAATATATGACAGCATCATTCACCCCAACATGGGCCTGGTAGGCATATTGCAGAAGGTCCAGAGCAGTTTTTGCCTGTGGGTCAAGATGGGTCAGGACCCTCCCCTCCAAGGTGTTCATGTTGTGTGATGTGAGGGCAATCAGTTTGAAGTCGCTATGGTCAGATGGGATGACTTTTTTCGGTTCCGGCACTAGGCAGGATGTTTTCCAATGAACTGACCCCTTTTCCTACATAGGACTCATGATGAAGATGTGCTACAGGGTGCCAGTCAGCTGTAAAGGTCAGGACTTTAGGATCCAGGGGCTGATAAGATCAGGGCCTGTAGTCTTGCTAACGTGTATTTTTTTTTAGTTGTCTTGGCCTGTCCTCACAGTCAAACAGAAGATTGTAACCACTAAAGTTGAGGTTGTGGTTGGAGAGATGTGGTTGGAAGAGTTCAGCAGTGTTGCTAAATAATATTGTTGATGCTAAAGTGTTGGGGGTTGGCCATATTTGTGATTTACCATTGTTTTCATGCTCATGACTGAAGTGTCTGCATGCATGTGTGTCACTGAAATACAAAAATAACACTACCATTTATTGACCTGGCACGGAAACTACATCGAATTCAACGAGCACAACATTACTATTTAAACGTGTAACTTTTTACAATCAACACTGAAAAATGAATATTGTTTTTAGAGATTGTTAACGTGTAAACAGGCCCTGGGATGAGCTCTGCCTGCTGTATGGAGATGGCGAAGCATTGACCCACTGCATAACTGATAGAATTAACTTCTGTGAAGACAACACAATCCCAGCCTGATTGACAACAAGAGGGCCTTCAGATCTGGTGACAAAGTGTACATTTGCACATGACCAATCTCCTGGAAATATGATAGATTTTCTGATGTTAATTGGGAAAAAGTCACACGTTTACATTGTAATGTTGTGCCTGTTGAATTCACTGCAGTGTGTGCCACAGTCATTACGGCTTCCTTTGAAATGTAACAGGGAGTATCTGAAAAGTTCAAAAACCTTTAGTGTCAGAGAATCTGATTGTTGTTGTTCTATAAACAAATGGCTGAAGCGCAACAGCAATGTCCCAGTTTTACTGAAAAACAGCATCATGTAAACTGGGCCAAGTAGTTTCAAAGAAATCCTTCAGATCTTCACTGGCTTCCTGACTCGACCTCCTTACACATATTGTGGAAACAGGAATGCTTCAAACAGCAGGAGCACATTGAAGTGCTACAAGCACCAGGTTGTGATCTGAATAAAACTTGTTTCGTACTCTGCAGGAACTGAGAAATTTGCTTGTTTTCTTGAGCTGTCAGAAAACAACGTTCATTTTGGCCAGTACACTTCATACTTCACGAGAAATTCAAGCACAGAACTCCTTGAGAGTCCTCAGAGTGCCCACCTGTTGCAGGACTGATTGCCTCCTGCCAGCGTCATCACTCTTGTCACGTTGTTTGACCTTTGCAAATTTGTCACAAAGGTAACAAAACTATTTTCAACAAATTCTCCCCTCTGTGCACAGTGTTTGGCCTTCCTTTTTCCACAAATTAGTCATTTGTGTGTCTTTATGTCTTTTAAAGGCGTGTTATATAGATTCTTGTACTTCCTGTGACAGCCTTGGCTCGCTACTCCTCAAAACTATTAAACTTCTGCTCTAGCAGAAAAATAGGAACATAAACATTTCCACTTTCCAGCATTAAACCCTTGCACTCATTTCAAATTTCTGACTGATCACACAAAAATTTCCAAACACTACATGCGCAGATGATGTGTTCAGAACAAGCTGCGAGAACTCCAAAACCAGGGTTGAGAAAAAACAGTAAAGTCTCACAGCCCTGGGAGAGAGAACTTCTTGTGAAGTATGTAGCAGCCTTGACCAAGAGGGGGTAAGGCAACTGTTCTATATGCATCTCTAACATTTGCATACAGGAGGTTCAAGGTTTTATTTTATTGTGTTGCATAGTCTACAAACACATGACAATTTAGGAGAATATAGCCCAAACTGGCATGATTGAAATTGCCAGGATTGGTTATGAAACCCTCCAGTTGGTTGATTGTTTGGCTTTGCGACAGTAGAGTGGATGACGTCACAGGCTGCTGACTAAAGTGGAAGAGAACTCCCATGGCAAATAATATGGGTTCATGCTCACAGCTAAGAGTTCAATGTCTGGAAAGCACAGAGGCTTGTTCGCAACATACCCAGGATTCATCATCACAACAATCCCTCCATCTCTCCTCTTACTGGTCAGCACAGGAGGGCCATGAAGAATGTATAAAAATCTGTAAGGTCTATTCTAATGAGATTTAAACAAAAAAATACAAACAACTAAGAGAAGAAATGTCACAAGTAACTTAGAAAGGAAAAAAAGCTAAAAAAGATGCTGTCACATGCTGCCACTTTCAAGGCAGCATCTAGAAAAAAGTCAGCTATAAATTAAAACAGTTTTTGTAACTTAAAAGTAAACCTGAGATAAAATGTAATACTAAACTTCTTTCATCATATGTGTCAGTTTCTGGATAACTTCACACTCCCAAGATTCTCAGAGGAACTCAAGCATGCAACAGTCAACAACTCTAACAAGATACTTGAATTTCCAGCCAACATTGGTGCCATTGTTAAGATCTTCTGGAATATAGCTAATAGATCTTCATCATTTAACTTCGCAATAAGTGAATATTCAACAAGGGTAAAATACATATTTGTGTTGAAATTAACATTTTCCAAGAAATGTTTTAAATGTAACACATTTTGTTCTTCCATTGTAGAATATCCTTGAAACTGCAGGCATTCTTACATCTGCCAAAGCAAAAAAAGTCATGGGATATTCTCAACAACAAAGATGGTGGCAATAATTTAGAAACAAATATTGGTGAAGTAAAAAGTGCCAGCTCTTCATTGTTGAACTCTTTTGAAATAATATCAACTCATCTTGCTAATGGATCTTTCAGCATTCGGACACCTTATATTCTCTTGAACAAAACTACATTCAGAAAACCTTTCAGTGGCGACTTTATTTCTTCAGTGAAAATAGACATTCCAGAGACAGTGGGAGAAAATAAATCAATAACCACAATAATATTTGATTCCATGAATAATGTGCTTCCTGCAAGAGATGAAGCCAATTCATCAGCAGATGTTATCAACGGAAAGGTTGCTCTAATTCAGCCAGAAGCAGACTTCAAAAATTTATCAATAACATTTAAAATTATAAATGAAACTCTTGGAAACCCTAAATGTGTTTTTTGGAACTTCACCCTTTTTGATGGTCTTGGAGGATGGAGCAGTGAGGGCTGTTCATTGTTATTCAATGGAAATGAAACTGTCAGCTGCAACTGCAACCACACCACCTCATTCTCAATTCTTATGTCACCTGAAAGCCCTGATGACCCTTTATTGAACTCTATTACCTACATCGGAGTTGGCATATCCATGGGTTCTTTGGTCATGTGTCTCTTCACTGAAGCTATATTTTGGAAAACAATAGTAAAGAACACAACATCTTACTTGCGTCATGTTGCCATTGTTAACATTGCTGTCTCTCCTGGTTGCAAACATCTGGTTTTTTATTGGAGCTGCAGTGTCAGATGTGGAGAAGATACTTCCTCCAGCATGTATAGTGGCTACCTTTTTTATCCATTTTTTCTATCTGGCTTTGTTCTTCTGGATGTTAGCCTCAGCCCTGCTGTTGCTGTACCGCCTGGTCAAAATCTTTCATGGAGGATTGTCTGAAAGGTCCATGTTGGCCATTGGATTCTCTTTGGGATATGGTGGACCACTCATCATCGCAACAACAACCATAGCTGTAACCGCACCCTCAGATGAATACATTCAAGAACCTGCTGTCTGTTGGCTCAACTGGAATGAGTCCAAAGCTCTACTGGCATTTGTGATTCCTGCACTTCTGATAGTGGTCATCAACCTCATAATTGTGCTTGTAGTGATTTACAAAATGCTGATGAAAAAGGTTGAAAGGAAGGCTGCACAAGTAGATGAGAGACATGTTCTGGTGATCATCACCAGGACTCTGGCTTTACTCACACCATTATTTGGATTAACTTGGATTTTGGGAGTTGGAACCATGTTTTTCCCAAAAACCAGAGAAATTCATATTGCATTTGCATGCTCCAATTCAATACAGGTAATAGTAAGTCTGTGTTTATGAATCCTGTTGTATCCATTTCAATATTTACTACTTTCAGTGCAGCAAAAAAGTAGATTGAAATAGTTTGGTATCATTGTCTTTAAAGGGTTTCTTCATTTGGGTATGTGGAACACTGATGGAGAAAAGGGTATGTATTTCTCAATTATCTTTTATCTAAACTTTTATTCAGTTTAAATAGTATGTTCCATGGAGAATAACCAATTTGATAAGCTAGTAGCATTTTTGTTATTTATGAATTAACAAGTGCAATCCTACAATGTTGAAATAACAAAATAATCAATATTTGCAGTTTACTTTAAATAACTCCATGGGTTTAAATGTAGTGCACTAATTTTCTCAAAATTAACTTTCCAGGTGCAGTTTGAAATGGCAACTTTACTGGCCACTGAAGTTCAATCAACTGGATAAGATCTTGAATGGTTGATGACACAACTTTTATATAAGTTTTTGTTGGACTAAGGGGCGTGTCCATTTCACTATTTTTTTTACCATTACATAGCCATATATATTTTTTTCACTTTTTTTTATTACCAGGGAAAGAGATTAATATCAAAGCCCTGGATTTTTTAAAGGTTAATTCAATTCTACTCTTGCGAGTCACTATTTCTTGTTGCCAAAGTGTTTGGTTTTGGACTGGAAGGTTGCAAGTTCTTTGGTAGTTTCCAAAACATTTTTTACCTTTATACATTTCCACTCACCTCTTTTTAAAATTGTTCTGGTTGTCTTCTAATGAGCCTAAAAAGTTATAAAAGTGATACCTCTTATCACTTTGAAGAGGATGAATGACATCTAGACTCAGTTGCTGATGATTCCTCCCTGCATTCTGGAGGACAACAATACATATCACTGTCCTAATTCAGCAATTGTAGATCAAATATAATCTAGACCATATTAAGTTCAGATCAAGATTATTTTTAATCCATTTTTGGCCCAGCAAAACTGAAATTGTGGTTCTGTTCCAAACTGGCTCTATATGAACCTTGGATCAGTGTCTGGGACAATGTGGACCCTTGTGGAAACAACTGCCTTTTTCTCAGCTCGAATTTTGACCTACCTTATTGACCCATTGGAATCATGCTGGAACCACCAGACACTTCAAAACAAACATTTGGCAAAAAAGTCACAAAGAAAACGATGCCATCAAAGTTCAGGTATTGAATGCTTCCATATCCCTCACAATAGCCTACAATAACTGATTAATTGGGAATTGATTGTGAGTGCTGTAATACAAAAGCAAGTGTGCTGAATTTGTACCATAAGTTTGACAGAGATTAGTAAAAAATATACCTTTTTACATTTTTGTTCTAACGCCGATCTGCAGCCAAAGATGTGTACACTTTAGGGGTCTTGTTATTCTTAACCCCTGGCTTTTTTCCATCTGCCAATCCCACAGTCTAGACTATATCAACAATTTTAGAGTTTTCTAAGAGAAGATAATTTGGTGTAAATTATAGATAACTTATTAGAAGATAATTTAGTGTAAATTATCTTAAAACGCTTGTGCCAATCTGTTTTCTTTTCACAAGTGGAATAGCAAATAACACTAACATATACATATCCATACATCCATTTTCTTTACCAGTTTCAAACCCACTTTAACATTTGATGTTGTGTTTACATTATTATTTTTTATCTAAAACATTTAGATTGATCAACCAGATGGTCTTTATTAAATTCTAGAAAATGAATTGTGGATTATGCTTCAAATTTATTTAAAAAAAATTACAAATCCATAAAAAGAAATTGTGTGAAGAATAGAAACTTTCAAAGTGCTATTACAGACCTATGTGGCTTTTACTCAATCAGAGCTTGATAATACAGGTTTGTTTGCTATATCATTTCTTATTAAATAATTTTACAACTTTAACTTTTGTGTTTGCATTTTAGTTTTTTGTTTTTTAGGTGATATTTCATTCCAATTGTTTCTATTCACTTTTTGTTATACAACAACTTTATTTATGACATGCTAAATGAACTTGCCACTGACTGAGCACTTGCTATTTTTGGCACAGTGTTCTAGTGGTCAGTGCTGTGTCCATAAAATAAACTTGATCAGTGGTTTAAATTCAGAATATATGGGAAAAACCCACAGATTATTTATTCTTGGTTTTACAAAAAGTCCTTTTAAGAAAGCAGAAATATTGTTCAAATAATGTTTGTACATATTGTAACAATTTGCATTTTTAAAACTTGTTTCTGATACTTGTATGGTCATAGAATAAGTGTTTCTTAAAACTGCATTTGAAGCTTGTGAAAAAAGTATTTTTATTGTCATTTTGAATTAAAGTTTCTGCTCTGTATATGGTCTGATTTTCTCAGTGCTTGTGTATAGAACACCTGGACTGATTACAATAGGGAAACAGCTAAGAGGGTGAGGCAGGAGCTGAGAGTGGAAACTGAAAAGTGACACATGTAAGTAACATTAACACAAGGGGAACAGTCTAGAAAACGCAAAGTTACAGAAACAAAAAACAAAAATCCTCATAAAAATACTGGTTCAAGCAGGCTTTTTGTTGCTCTGATGCACACTAAGCCATAGGCATAGGGTTCAGGAGGGTCTGGACCCCCCAATCTTGGGGAAGTGTCGATTTGTCCCCTCCAATAATTCAATAAAGGAAACTGTGTATTTAAACAATATAAATATAAAAAAGCATAAAAAGAGAAATTCGCCATTAATCTAAAAAAAAAAGGAATTTTTGCCTCCCCCCTCCCTGTTGGCAAATGGTTTAGTCCAATGTGTAGAAGGAGCAACAGCAGTGCCGGTAATGGACACAGGCTCTGGCTGAGCCGCTTGAGGTGGGAAGTGAGCTGTGTGTAACTCACTGCTGCACAAAGTACTAACTTCCAGTAAGTAGCTACTTAAAAAATAGGTGTGAGACATTTTATTTGCTCCTACTTCTGAGTAGGATGAAACACATTAGAGAATTAGACTTTTTTATTCTCATTACTTCGGTAAAACGAAGCTGAAGTTGGCTTCCGATTATGGAAATGGCTAAAGGGCGATTCCACTTAATTTTTCACTTCTTTCAGCACCTTTTATCTTTTCTAGATAAAAAACTACAACACAGAGACACTTTAAACCTGGACTGGATTATTCTAAACGCATAACTGAAGAATTAAAACCATGATTGGGATTTGTGAAACCTTCCTCTGATTTGTGAGCGTTGCAAGTGCCTGACTCGCAACGTGTATGGGAGCCGAAGCAGAGGAGAGACAGAGCAGAGCAGCTGACCGTAGATAGAGAAAAGAAAGAAGCTGCCTTTATCTAACAACTTAAACATACAGCCTTTTAAAATAACAAAATGAAATATGACTATTTTTCTAGAAAAGCCTTGGTTCTTTGAGTATTAAGTTTAAGTTATGAAACCCACCTACTTCCAGGTTAATTAGTTATATCTCTTTATACACAGCTTCCAGAATGTTATTTTGTTCATAATATTTTTAATAAATGCCTTAATTCATAAGAAAATTACTGACGCTATTGTACTGATTAATATTACTATTAAGACTACTAAATACATGTCATTTAAATCAATATTATTACTGATGTGAGGATTTGAGTGTTCTGTCCCCGCCTGCTGGCGAGACAGAGCACTCTTTCCCCCTCAGCTGCAACCCATCTGCTTAACGAGCCGTACCAGTACTTAAGTCTTCAGTTGGATCCAGGTCGTTGCTGGAGCATGATGCCTACTGGGTAGATACTCAAGCCTAAATACTGAAGGATTGAAATTGTTGTGCTATGCTAAGATCTTTATTTTTGCTACCTGTGTGCTTCAGGAATCACGTTGCTGAACTTGTGTAAATACTAACCTGTCTGGACCCTGCGGTTCACCTACCTGAGGACTTACCTGTCGCTAGTGATGGACAAATGAAGCCTCATGAAGCAATGAAACTTTCCAACACTGCTTTCCAAAAAGGTTCATTACTCGATGCTTCATTCATCACTCACTAGTGACATCTGCTGGTGAAACTGTAACAGCTTTGTCACACAGTTGGATCATACTTTAAAAAATTTGTAAATACAATATTGTCACAAAGTTTTCATCAAACTCATGTTAAGTAACAGGAGAATCAATTAAATCATATTTAATTGTCATGTTTTAATTATTAAAATGATTTGTAGCCAATCTAATCCTTGACCATCAGTGGTTGTGTTGGGTTTTCTTTTATGTCATGGACTTATTTGACAATGAAGATATGTTGCACTTTAGTGTATTGGGAATTGAGTGATTGTTGGGGCAGACTCTGAATACTTTGAGCTTGAAACTTGCTTCCTGAAAAACAGAATTTGTTGAAAATCATCTCTTCCTGGGAGTTCTAGTTCTGGTTTTTAATATTACAAATAAAGTTGGCCTCTTCCAGGGGGTTTTATTCTGCTTTTGATGTGTGATTCTGATGTATTTCCTGATCAAACAAAAATAATTAGGAACTTTCTGGATTTTAGGTTAAATTGTTTTTTATTTAGGAACAGGACTTTTCTCACTGTTTCAGGTTTTAGAAGGTTTCTTCGTCAGAAGCAACAGGGTTCATAGCGCTTTTATTTTGAAAAATGATACGCAAACTGAAGCAATGACGTGGCAGATGTAATGCGAGGCCTCGTTTGTTGTTGATCACATGATTTTGCTCAATATGACACAAGCTCCAAAGCGGAGCTTCATTGGACACGCCCCCTTTTTACTCGGTACACGCCTCGAAGCCTGGCTTCAGATGTCCCATCACTACCTGTCGCCAAGTATTGGATTTATCTCCTGAAAAGACTCACAGCGGGACGTCATCATCTCCAAGCCTCTTCTCTCCTCTACACCTGTAAGAAAGAAAAAACAGTTACCAATGAACAAGCAATCATGTGAAAGAATACTATCGGCACCTGACACTCACCTGGCTCCCTTCCCTCTGTCTTTCAGATTCTCCTGGTCGAACTCCTGAACACCTGTAAATAAATTAATTTATCTTGCATCCTGCCTCCGTACCTGTTTTCTGGTTCCGTTCTCTTTGACAATCCTGGTTTATGTCAACTGATTATTCTGTATAGCATATGCATGCAGTTCGGATAAGCTTCCCTCTGTACGTTTTGCATTACATTTCACTGTAACTTTCCCGACCCNACCTTCAATAAACCATAAATAAAAGCTGGTAGAGCAAAAGCATCAGTTCTGTACTAACAAACCACACAAATTTGATTTCCAAAAAAAAAAAAATTGTTCTTAAGAAATTTTCTTGTTTATTGTCCCCCCCAATAATGAGATGGCATTTACGCCCTTGAACTAAGCCAAGTCAGAGATCCCATTTTTAGTTGGCTGCAAGAGTTTGATCAGCTCTATCTGAACATTCACAGGTAATCATTCTAAAATTAATTACTTTGTAGTTCAGTCCAAATTTACTCAGAACCAGCAAATTGCTGAATGATATTAGCACTAACTATGCCTATTTCAAAGACAAACTGTGGACTTGGAAACATAAAAATAGAGATTTAGTTGGTTAGGAATTGACAGCATAAAAAAATGACAGCAAAGATTTTTTTTTCAGTCTCCTACAGCTTGTCCATTGATGAAAAATCTTTGATATCAACAATTTTGTTGGTGATCACACAGTCCCACCTGTGAAGATTCAAGTTGAGCACATTTGGATTAGGTTGTTCAGAAAAAATAAAAATAAAAAATACAGCACCACTGTTGTTTGTTTAAATAGGAGAGCAGTACATCAGTTATCACTAAGGTTCATCACTTCACTTTCATAAATTGTATTTTGAGTGTAGTCTGTTCTATTTCATTCGTTAATAAAGTTTGGGAGGTTTGTGTGTGACTGAAGGGGCTCAGGTTGAAACAGGTTGGTGTGAATAGAAAAGGCTTTTATTTTGAAATGAGCAGGGCGTAGTATTTAAGGAGTTGTGCAGACAAAACGAAATTGGCAATTATAATTCTATAGATGAAAATTAAACAAAAACTAGTGAAATATGTCATAGATTGTCTTACAGTTTGTTCTTGTCTTCCAGGTACAAGAGGCGAGGCTAGAATTACAGATGTTCAGGATTGAGACTATCCACCAAGAGAACACAGTGAGTACTGGTGACAGGTGAGATGAAGGACAGCTGGACAGGCAGGCAGATGGAATCCAAAGGACATTGACTTCTCCTTTTGAGATGAGAGAAGTTTCCAGGAACAGATTGTTCTTTGACACCAAGTCATTGTTGCAGTCTGACTATCAATTGTTCCAACATTTGTTACATTTTTATTTACAATTTTGTAAGTCTGTAAATAATGAAATTGCTAAACCAGAAATGCTTCTCAGAAAGTGGGACAAGATCAACAGGCCCGATGCACGGGAATGCAAATAAGTTTGGTGATATATATATATATATATATATATATATATATATATATATATATATACACCCTTTGCATATTGTGAAGAGACAAAAGTAAAGCTGTTCATAACAGACACACAGGTTTTACAATATCTGAAACAGGTCCTTTGTCAGACTGGCAGCTTAAACAGGATGTATCGTGCCATGTCTCACAACCTTAATCATAAAGTTACATAAAAAGTTCCAGATTAACGGCCCCTTTGTTGAAACATTGATTAGTGCTGTTCCCTCACAGTGAGAAAGTTCCTGAAGTTTTGATCAGTACCGTTCTGTGTGAGGTTTTGCATATCTTTGCATATTCTCTATGAGTGTATATGGGTTTTCTCTGAGAAAAAATAAAAAACATCTATTAGAATGAGCTTGACCAATATTTCCATTTTGTAACTACATACATTGCAAAATGACATTAGCTTTCCCTGAATGTAACTGCTTGCTGTCTGGCAAGTGAAAGCTTTAAATAAAAATCTTTTGTGATCTGGGGATGACTCTCAGCTACTACTACACCAGATTTTAGATAAATGACTAAAAAAACCTGACTAGATTATAGCAGTTTCTGTTTGCTTAGGTTGATTAACCATGTCAGCCACCTTTAATCAAGTTGACTTTAAAATTTATTCAGCTGTAGATTTATTCAGCTGTAGATGTACGTCTGGTGATTACCTTCTGGGAGTTTCATTAAAAACTGTGAAGAGGTTCGTGTTCATCCTATGAACAAAGACAGACAAACAAACACAGCAATTTCAACTAATCTGAAAAAGAATCATGTCACATAAATTGATAAATTCAGTATACTGTGGTTCAGCTAAAGAGAATACCTGTGTTAACTTTAGTTTTTTTTAAAATAAACTAACTTAGAGATAAAAGCACAAGATAAACAGACTGCTCAACAATTTTGTGAGAAAACAAACAAGTCTGTAAATGAGTTTTAGAGCAGATATACAGAATATTTGGATTGAGGCTGTTAAGATTTATGACCCAAGACTACTGAAATCCCTGACTCGGCTAAAATGATATAAATGTTTTGCTGTACTTCGATTTTATTATTTACATAGTAAGTTCTTTCGGCTGCTCCCTTCTTCAGGAGTTGCCACAGCGAGCAAACTCACACAAGCGATTTGGCAACTGTTTTATGCCGGATGCCCTTTCTGCTTCAACCTGGGCTCAAACCTGCAATCTCAGGATTACAAGACCGCAGCAATGACCACCAATCCACCACAGCCCCAATTTTATTATTTACATATTTTATGTTATTTGACTTTATACACTTATTTCTGAAAGCAATACACTTTTGTTAGTTGTTTGTTTATTTGCATTCAATAAACTGAATAAAGTTGATTAGATGCAGCATAAAAAGAATACTGAGAGGGTCACAACTATTTATGGAGGTATTTTAGACAAAATGTGCTAAAACAGTTAACACTTGGTGACCTGTCCAATAATTTCTGATTCTTAATACCCATCTGTCCAGACCTTTTAATTTTTTGGTTTTAGAAAAGAGGATATTGTATTTTCCACACTATAGGGTGCACTGGACGCACTTTCAATGAATGATCCATTTTTGAATTTTTGTTATATGTAAAGCGCACCGGACTATAAGGCATGTGCACCTCCGAATTTTTGTAACTTCATGCGGACCGCGCTTCCTTCAAAATGCACGATTTCGTTGCTCTAGTGCAGTGGTACCCAACCATTTTAGCTCCATGGACCGTTTTATTATCAGACAGTATTTTCACGGACCGGCCTTTAAAGGTGTGGCGGATAAATACAACAAAATAAAATGATACGACCAGCGGCATGAAAACGGGGGTATTTTTTGAAACATAATAAACGTAAATCCAACAAGTACTCACAACTTTGTTAGTTGCGTCCTGGTATTGCATTATCAACATGAATAACACCCTCTCCTCCCCCTAATGTTCTCTGGTCAATATGGCAATGTTTAAACATGCCCTTTAAAATAAGATACACCACAAATATAAAGTGCACAAAGAATGCAACTCACAATAACTTTAAATCAGTGGGAGCCCTGTGCCTGTTTCTCAGTAATGAGACAGTCCATCTAGGGCTTCCAGAGATGTTTGTTTTTTACTCATTTTGCTGCTTGTGGGTTTGTTTTTAGCCGTAACGTATCACGTGACCTAGATAAGTGTTTTGACACGCATCAACAGTGAGTCATAGACAGATGTAGTGGAGAGAATCCGGTCATTTTTTAAAGTAAATGTTGTTCATTCCAGAAAAAACAAAAACAAAACGGAAATACTGTAAGTTAATTATTCTTTCTGTGCAGCCCGGTACCAAATGAGGGACCTGGGGACCTCTGCTCTAGCAGAGCTGGTTCGCCTGTCTCAACATTTATATGATCCCTCTATGAGAGATCACAAAGATATTCAAATGGTTCAAAACTCATGGAAGAATACAGCACTGACGTAAGCGTAAAGTATAAATGCCAACAGCACTTCCTCAGGTCCGCACGCCATGCGTGCAACACTACAAAGAGCGACTATAACTGAGCCTTAATGCTGCAAGCAGTGCTGCTTTGTAGTTTACCAAAGTTGTACTAAAACATCACGACTTCTTACATATATAAGGTGCTCCAGATTATTAGGCGTACTGTCATTTTTTGAGAAAATTGAAGGCTTTTAAGTGTACCTTATAGTCCGGAAAATGCAGTAGTTAATTTGTTTTTTAAATTTGCCTACAACTGTTCCTTCCTGTTTTATAGCTTTTTCTGGAGTTACATCTGTGAAGGAAAAGTGCATAAATTATTCTCAATATACTAACATGGAAATCCCCAATATTTATTACTGAGCTACATATCTGCTTGTGACAACCACAACTAAAGTTAAACAGGAATCTGCCAGCTAACCGTGAGGACAACAAACTTGTAGCTTTGTTGCAGTTGTTTAAATCACAACTACAGAGTCAAATTGCAGTAGATAAAAGGTTTTAAAATAATGACACTTTCACTTCTTATTTTCCACATAAGTGTTTTTTTTAACTAGAATAACAATGTGGACTAAGTTGTTTCTTCTTCTCATTGGCGCTGTCAACATCTGTCTGGTAAATATATCCTTTTAAATTATTATGATGCATTTTTATTAACTATAGCTGAATGAATTTTGTTGAAATTGTAATATATTTTAATACACCGTGTGTAGTATGTTTAAACTGCTAAATTTGGTCACTAATAATTAAAATGAAAAAAGTTATTTTTTTTACCTTTGACACCAAGACGATTTGAGACATTTGCTTGTTTTTGTTCTTGCAGGTGAATTCACAAGGTGAGACTGACTTTATTGTTATATAGATCTTTTTATATATATATGTGTGTTTTCTAAAAATAGTTTGGCCTGAATATTTTGTTTTTGAATAGATTAATTCCAAAGAAATTATAACAGGTTTTTGCATTCAGAGGGCAAACTAAAATCATACTTCTCAACTCATAAGTTACTTTCTAGTATTGTTTATTCTTGATGATACTGTGGGTTGAAAAGGTATTCACCCCTTGGTATTTTCTCTGTTTTGATACCTTACTGGAATTTTAATGGAAATTTATGGGGATGTATATTTTAATTTACATAGTATAGCCTTGTTTTTCATCCTGTTTGGGGTGCTTATGGAACAGATCTCGAGGCGCAGAGGAAGAGGATGTCTGATTTGGGAACTTAAGGATTTCATCTCTGCTTTTTGCAAATGATGGGTATAGAGATAAATTAGTTTCAAAAGTATTCACAAAAGCATACAAGATTTTTATACGTATGTCAAATGTGCGTGCATGAATTGCCTCCTATAGGTGGATAAGTCAACATAAGCGTACAGATCAGCTTGCCTGTGTATGTGACTTGAGACTTTCTTCACACTCCAGATTCACTTATGTAATGCTGCACTCAAGGCTGGTGAAAGGCTGGGACATCTGGGTCTTACCAGAATTACTGGGTTATTGGAAACAACATATTTTTGACTTGGCACAGTAGCTCGACCACTGTATTAAAATCCAAACGCCTACATTGACGTCACTGCCCTTACAAAAAAATCCCACGAAATTCACATGTGATCACATGTGATTCCCATTTTCCACGTGGTTCACATAATCCACAAAAAAAAATCACGTTTTCACATGTGGAAATGTGGGAATCACATGTGATTCCCATGGGATTCATGGGATTTTTTTGTAAGGTTGGATCCAGTAATGTCAATGTAAGCTTTTGTGTTTTAATACTGGGGTTAAATGCCACATACACAGGTGAGCTGATCCGTGCACTTGTGATTACTGAACCAGCAGTCGATTCATGCACACATATTTGACAATTTATATGCGTAGCATATTCCTACTTGTGTAGTTAGAACTGTTGTTGCATTTTGTGACTCTTGTCATATGCATTTGTGAATTGGTGTATGTAATTGTGAATTTTGTGGTGCATTTACAAATCTTGTACAGAATTGTGAATACTTTAGAGCTTAATTTGTCTCCACAGTTATGTTCTGTTGGCATGTCCAAGACATGTTTGCAGTCAAGTGTGACATGGCTGCTATGAAAGTCAGCTCCTTCTGTAAACGTTGTGCTGAGCAGACCCAATCAGACTCATGATGAGTTAAAAAATAAAACTGATTTATTAACAAAAGAAAAAGAAAACAACAGGCTGATGTGGCAGCAAAAACTAAGTAACAAAAACTTAGACAGGTGGCAGGACACACAAGGAAAAAGACATGAGGAAACCAGACAGGACATGTTAGTAACAATGAACCAGTAGGTATATGACAAAAATGAACAGCTTTTAAAGACAGATGGTGATTGGGAAGTGGACACAGGTGAATAATGACAGGAGACACAGGGAGCGAAACTACACATCTGAAAATATAAAACTAAACACAGGGAACAATAAAACTACAAAAGCACAAGAGAAAATAATAACAAAAGAACTCACAAAATACCCAAATCTTCACACCTCCAAGTTGGATGGCATTTTTTTTCAATTGGAAAAGGATGGATAGCTCCCTCTGGCTTGAGGTGTTGCGCTGGTGTTGATTCTGTCAACACCTCTGAACAGGTATGAACAGATTTATATTTAGTATATGCTTGTATGTGATCTTTAGTCTCAGGTCAGCTGCTCTTGGAAACCTTTTTAAAGATTTATCTTTTTTGCTATAATTAGTTGGTCATCTTTGTGGGAAAGTGGGCTGAGGCTGTTGGATGTTAGATGCCTTTAAAAAACAGTCAAGCACAAAATGACATATATGACATATTAGGAATTATTCCTAGTGCTGGTTGGTTATTGATCAAACAATTTGATCCTAACTACAGAAAAATATTGTTATGATAAACTATGAGAAAAGACCACTTTTTAACTGTCACTACAGATGATTTTTGTTTTTACAGTGATAACAACAACACCAGCAACCCCACCTTTCATGACAACAAATAGTATGACATATTACAGATGAATCTGTGTGCCTCTGTGTCTTAAGAGGACTGTAGTATCAAATATTGAAAAAAATCATTACAAGGCACTACACTGTAGAGCTTGTACATTCAGTTCACATTATGAACTCTGCTTTACCTATGTCACTTTCTAAAGTGATCTGGTTCGCTTGAGTCAGTCGTACTTTAGAATTCTACCTGATTCAAAGTATGACTCATATGAGTGTGCAGTGTTTCCAGGGATTTAGCTGTTTTTTCCTGCAAGTCCTCTAATTGGCAGCTAACTTAGTGGCAGTCTGCCAGAGGACATGTAAGATTCGGGTTAACTGAGACCTCTGACTCGTAAATTTTGATTAAAATGAAGGATTCAGGTCATTAACCCAGGGGGAGTCATTAACTGACCAGCTCTAATGGAGCCTAGACATGAATTCAAACTGGAAGACCTGCCTCAGCCTCACCTGCATCATCCAATCGCAGCGTCATGTGCTTCCACTGCAGCTTATCAGCATAAGATCACGCCTCCATCTTAACCAATCAGCGAGCAAGCCTTCGTTTAAAAGGACTACCATCATGGCTTCATCTGTTCACCCGCCGAACTTCAACCCACCTCTACCCCTTCTCCACCGCTATTTTCTCAGCTCCTTCAAGCGTCCTTCCTCTCTTCGACCTCCACCACCAGTGTGGCCTGGGGAAGACGCCTCTGATCGTCATCCTAAGATTCTTGGCCAAGCTTATTGCAATTCAGAGCACTCACGTCTTTTGCCGGTGTCCGAGCGCCGAAATCTTATGTCTTTCATGTATATAATTGCAGCTTTTCTCTGTGTGAGTCTCTCCAGGTTGAAATACATGTAGAATTATTCTAAATGACGAGAGTGACATTCATATTTCCATGGTAAAGTAATGATTTAACTGTATTGGTACAATGCACTTCTTTTAATTTTTTTTTTTTTTCACAGCAACGACAACAACAACAACCCCGCTTTGCACATCAACATACAGTATGACACATTCGGGAGGAATCTGTCTTTTAGCTTCTTCAGATATACACTGAAACTGTTTAGTTAAAAATCAGCACACCTACTTTGTTGGACTTTGTTTGGTTTTATCACTGATTTTTTTTTTCCAAATTCATTTTGGCCAAGAACCCATTTATTGATCAAAAAACTTGTGATAAATAATTACAAAGACCATCCATTACACCACTGCTACTTATTATTTAAATTTTCTTTCCCTATTATAACAGGTCCAACAACCCCACCTTTCTCAACAACAAATGGTATAACATATTACAGATGAATCGGTGTCTTTGTGCCTTAAGAGGACTGTAATATCAAATATTGAAAAACTCTTTACAAGGTACTACACTGTTGAGGTGGTAAATTTGGTTAACTTTTTGGACTCAGCATTACCTATGTCACTCACTAAAGTGATCTGGTTCGCTTGAGTCGGTCATACTTTAGAACTTTACCCGACTAAAAGTTCAACTCATCTGAGTCTGCACTGTTTCCAGGGCTTTAGCTGTTTTTTTCTGGCAAGTCCGCTAATTGACGGCTAACTTAGTAGCAGTCTGCCAGAAAAGCCACTTACTAATCGAACATCTTGGTTCTAACTATAGTAGTAAGCTATTGTGATAAATTATGACAAAGGACAACTTTGTCATCATCTCTACTGATTATTTTTTTTCATTGATAACAGGTTGATTTATTTATTTTCTTTCTTTCACAGTGTTAACAACAACAACAACTCCACCTTCAACATCAACAAATGGTATGACACAATAATGGTGAATGTGTGATTCAGCTTCTTCAGACTGACACTAAAGCTGTTTAGCTAAAAGTCAGCACACCTAATTTGTTGGAGGGTTGTTTTTTTTGTCTGTGTTTTTGCCAATTTATTTTGGCAACAAACGCATTTTTTGATCGAACAATTTGGTCCTAACTACAGTAGTATGCTATTGTGATAAATTATGATAAAGGACAACTTTGACACCATCACTACTGATTTATTTTCATTGATAACAGGTTGATTTATTTCTTTTATTTCTTCCACAGTGTTAACAACAACAACCCCACCTTCGCCATCAACAAATGGTATGACACAATAATGGTAGATGTGTGATTCAGCTTCTTTAGACTAACACTAAAGCTGTTTAGTTAAAAATCAGCACACCTAGTTTGTTGGAGTTTTTTGTTTTTGTTTTTGTCTGTGATTTTGCCCATTTATTTTGGCAAAGAAGTGAAGTGAAGTGAAATTTATTTATATAGCACTTTTTAGCAACAAGGTGACTTAAAATGCTTTACAACACAAGCAGACAAATACACAAAACGGCCCACTAACAGCCAACATGATATTATAATACTAAGGAGGCCAAAGTTACAGAATCGAACACCGAGATAATCTAAATAAGCCAAGATCTAGAACATGACAACGCTAATTAAGGTACAAGATAACTAAGCTAGAACATGACAATGCTAAGGAACAGGATAACTAATCTACTAAAACATGATATCACTAAACTAAGCCACGAAGAATCTAGCTAACAGTGCCAATGCTAAAATAATTAAATTGATAGAAATAAAAACATCAATGTGGTATACTACTAAGAGGTACCAAAGAAAAGGCCCGCTAACAGCCAATATGAATATGATAATGACAAAAAAATAATAATCTAAGAGGTACCAAAAGAAGGCCTGCTAACAGCCAACATCGTATAATAACTAATTGTACAGACTAACGGTACCGAACTATGTAAAAGTACCCCAGGCCTGCTATGCAGCCGAAGTAAGAAAGACTAACTAAGATAATGAAAGATGGAGGGAGGGGTAGGGAAAAAAAAGCAGGTATGAGTATGAGAATGTGTGTGTATGTTTCCAGACGGTAGAAAGGCTGTGTATTGCGTGTGTGTGTGTGTGTGTTTGCAGAAAAGTTCATGAATGTTCACAGGCAAGGAGGGGTGAGGACCTTCTGTTGACATTAATTCCAGGGAGAATTGATAAGACTTTGACCTTCAAGGTCACGTCGGGAAGCCAAATGTTGATAATAACAGAGTTGTTTTGGAACAGGCTGACTTTGTTTTGAGTCTGCCTTGAAGTCTTTGCTGGTACATACTCGAATCCAAAGAGCTGAATTTCAGGTCCAATCTGTTGTTCCGATAGAGCAGCTTCTCCAAGATTTTAACCTTTTCCATATTCTGAGTCCAGAAATTGCATTTAGTCCAGAGGCCATTGTCTTTGATGATGGAATATCAGACAGTTTGGAGTATTTTGTTATTTTGCTCCTGTTTACAGTGTGAGTGCTGGTCAATTCGTGAACCCATCAACGAATTTGACGATAATCCAGGTAACTGCCTTGTCCAAACAGCCGATATCCTAATATCAAAAACCCAAATATGTAAGGAACCTCCACATCTGTAGGTACACAGTCTTCCACTCCTGCCAGTAATCCACTGTAAAGAGAGACCAGCTGATCAGATGCATATTCCTTAAATTTTGGAAATTATGTAAAAAGAGGCTTCAAAAAAGAAAGCAGGGGGGGGTTGATTCAGCTTCTTCAGACTAACACTAAAGCTGTTTCGTTTAAAATCAGCACACCTTGTTTGTTGGAGGTTTTTTTTTTTTTTTGTCTGTGTTTTTGCCAATTTATTTTGGCAACGAACGCATTTTTTGATCGAACAACTTGGTCCTAACTACAGTAGTATGCTATTGTGATAAATTATGATAAAGGACAACTTTTACACCATAACTACTGATTTATTTTCATTGATAACAGGTTGATTTATTTTATTTCTTTCACAGTGTTAACAACAACAACCCCACCTTCGCCATCAACAAATGGTATGACACAATAATGGTAGATGTGTGATTCAGCTTCTTTAGACTGACACTAAAGCTGTTTAGAGACAGAGAGAAGAATATGTCCAACTTCCACCAGGGCAAAAAAAAAAAAAAGAAGAAAATAAGAACCCATTTTTTGATCGAACAACTTGGTCCTAACTACAGTAGTATGTTATTGTGAAAAATTATGACAAAGGACAACTTTGACACCATCTCTACTGATTATTTTTTTTCATTGATAACAGGTTGATTTATTTTTTTTATTTCTTTCAGTGTTAACAACAACAACAACCTCTCCATCGACATCAACAAATGGTATGACACAATAATGGTGAATGTGTGATTCAGCTTCTTCAGACTGACACTAAAGCTGTTTAGCTAAAAATCAGCACACCTAGTTTGTTGGAGGTTTTTTTCTGTGTTTTTGCCAAATTATTTTGGCAAAGAACCCATTTTTTGATCGAACAACTTGGTCCTAACTACAGTAATATGCTATTGTGATAAATTATGACAAAGGACAACTTTGATACAATCTCTACTGATTTTTTTTTTTCATTGATACCAGGTTGATTTATTTATTTTATTTCTTTTACAGTGTTAACAACAACAATCCCACCTTCAACGTCAACAATCGGTATGACACAATAATGGTAGATGTGTGATTCAGCTTCTTCAGACTAACACTAAAGCTGTTTCGTTTAAAATCAGCACACCTTGTTTGTTGGAGGTTTTTTTTTTTTGTCTATGTTTTTGCCAATGAAATTTGGCAAAGAACCCATTTTTTGATCGAACAACTTGGTCCTAACTACAGTAATTTTCTATTGTGATAAATGATGAAATTGAACATCTTTTACACCACCGTTTCAGATTTATTTAACTTTTTCATTATTTACAGGTCCAACAACCCCACCTTTCTCAACAACAAATGGTATAACATATTACAGATGAATCTGTGTGTCTTTGTGCCTTAAGAGGACTGTAATATCAAATATTGAAAAACTCTTTACAAGGTACTACACTGTTGAGGTGGTGAATTTGGTTCACTTTTTTGACTCAGCTTTACCTATGTCACTCACTAAAGTGATCTGGTTTGCTTGAGTCGGTCATACTTTAGAACTTTACCCGACTCAAAGTTCAACTCATCTGAGTCTGAACTGTTTCCAGGGCTTTAGCTGTTTTTTTCTGGCTATTCCGCTAATTGACGGCTAACTTAGTGGAGTCTGCCAGTAAAGCCATTTACTAACCGAACATCTTTGTCCTAACTACAGTAGTAAGCTTTTGTGATAAATTATGACAAAGGACAACTTTGATACCATCTCTACTCATTATTTTTTTTCAATTTATAACAGGTTAACCCTCTCAAGGCAGGCGTTGCAACAACATATTTGATTTTTCCTGTTACTAAAACTTAATTTATCCTGAGAAGGATAAATAATTTATTTTATTTCTTTCACAGTGTTAACAACAACAACAACTCCACCTTCAACATCAACAAATGGTATGACACAATAATGCTGAATGTGTGATTCAGCTTCTTCAGACTGACACTAAAGCTGTTTAGATTAAAATCAGCACACCTAGTTTGTTGGAGGTTTTTTTCTGTGTTTTTGCCAATTTATTTTGGCAAAGAACCCATTTTTTTAATCGAACAACTTGGTCCTAACTACAGTAATATGCTATTGTGATAAATTATGACAAAGGACAACTTTGATACAATCTCTACTGATTTTTTATTTTCATTGATAACAGGTTGATTTATTTCTTTTATTTCTTCCACAGTGTTAACAACAACAACCCCACCTTCGCCATCAACAAACGGTATGACACAATAATGGTAGATGTGTGATTCAGCTTCTTTAGACTAACACTAAAGCTGTTTAGTTAAAAATCAGCACACCTAGTTTGTTGGAGTTTTTTGTTTTTGTTTTTGTCTGTGATTTTGCCCATTTATTTTGGCAAAGAAGTGAAGTGAAGTGAAATTTATTTATATAGCACTTTTTAGCAACAAGGTGACTTAAAATGCTTTACAACACAAGCAGACAAATACACAAAACGGCCCACTAACAGCCAACATGATATTATAATACTAAGGAGGCCAAAGTTACAGAATCGAACACCGAGATAATCTAAATAAGCCAAGATCTAGAACATGACAACGCTAATTAAGGTACAAGATAACTAAGCTAGAACATGACAATGCTAAGGAACAGGATAACTAATCTACTAAAACATGATATCACTAAACTAAGCCACGAAGAATCTAGCTAACAGTGCCAATGCTAAAATAATTAAATTGATAGAAATAAAAACATCAATGTGGTATACTACTAAGAGGTACCAAAGAAAAGGCCCGCTAACAGCCAATATGAATATGATAATGACAAAAAAATAATAATCTAAGAGGTACCAAAAGAAGGCCTGCTAACAGCCAACATCGTATAATAACTAATTGTACAGACTAACGGTACCGAACTATGTAAAAGTACCCCAGGCCTGCTATGCAGCCGAAGTAAGAAAGACTAACTAAGATAATGAAAGATGGAGGGAGGGGTAGGGAAAAAAAAGCAGGTATGAGTATGAGAATGTGTGTGTATGTTTCCAGACGGTAGAAAGGCTGTGTATTGCGTGTGTGTGTGTGTGTGTTTGCAGAAAAGTTCATGAATGTTCACAGGCAAGGAGGGGTGAGGACCTTCTGTTGACATTAATTCCAGGGAGAATTGATAAGACTTTGACCTTCAAGGTCACGTCGGGAAGCCAAATGTTGATAATAACAGAGTTGTTTTGGAACAGGCTGACTTTGTTTTGAGTCTGCCTTGAAGTCTTTGCTGGTACATACTCGAATCCAAAGAGCTGAATTTCAGGTCCAATCTGTTGTTCCGATAGAGCAGCTTCTCCAAGATTTTAACCTTTTCCATATTCTGAGTCCAGAAATTGCATTTAGTCCAGAGGCCATTGTCTTTGATGATGGAATATCAGACAGTTTGGAGTATTTTGTTATTTTGCTCCTGTTTACAGTGTGAGTGCTGGTCAATTCGTGAACCCATCAACGAATTTGACGATAATCCAGGTAACTGCCTTGTCCAAACAGCCGATATCCTAATATCAAAAACCCAAATATGTAAGGAACCTCCACATCTGTAGGTACACAGTCTTCCACTCCTGCCAGTAATCCACTGTAAAGAGAGACCAGCTGATCAGATGCATATTCCTTAAATTTTGGAAATTATGTAAAAAGAGGCTTCAAAAAAGAAAGCAGGGGGGGGTTGATTCAGCTTCTTCAGACTAACACTAAAGCTGTTTCGTTTAAAATCAGCACACCTTGTTTGTTGGAGGTTTTTTTTTTTTTTTGTCTGTGTTTTTGCCAATTTATTTTGGCAACGAACGCATTTTTTGATCGAACAACTTGGTCCTAACTACAGTAGTATGCTATTGTGATAAATTATGATAAAGGACAACTTTTACACCATAACTACTGATTTATTTTCATTGATAACAGGTTGATTTATTTTATTTCTTTCACAGTGTTAACAACAACAACCCCACCTTCGCCATCAACAAATGGTATGACACAATAATGGTAGATGTGTGATTCAGCTTCTTTAGACTGACACTAAAGCTGTTTAGAGACAGAGAGAAGAATATGTCCAACTTCCACCAGGGCAAAAAAAAAAAAAAGAAGAAAATAAGAACCCATTTTTTGATCGAACAACTTGGTCCTAACTACAGTAGTATGTTATTGTGAAAAATTATGACAAAGGACAACTTTGACACCATCTCTACTGATTATTTTTTTTCATTGATAACAGGTTGATTTATTTTTTTTATTTCTTTCAGTGTTAACAACAACAACAACCTCTCCATCGACATCAACAAATGGTATGACACAATAATGGTGAATGTGTGATTCAGCTTCTTCAGACTGACACTAAAGCTGTTTAGCTAAAAATCAGCACACCTAGTTTGTTGGAGGTTTTTTTCTGTGTTTTTGCCAAATTATTTTGGCAAAGAACCCATTTTTTGATCGAACAACTTGGTCCTAACTACAGTAATATGCTATTGTGATAAATTATGACAAAGGACAACTTTGATACAATCTCTACTGATTTTTTTTTTTCATTGATACCAGGTTGATTTATTTATTTTATTTCTTTTACAGTGTTAACAACAACAATCCCACCTTCAACGTCAACAATCGGTATGACACAATAATGGTAGATGTGTGATTCAGCTTCTTCAGACTAACACTAAAGCTGTTTCGTTTAAAATCAGCACACCTTGTTTGTTGGAGGTTTTTTTTTTTTGTCTATGTTTTTGCCAATGAAATTTGGCAAAGAACCCATTTTTTGATCGAACAACTTGGTCCTAACTACAGTAATTTTCTATTGTGATAAATGATGAAATTGAACATCTTTTACACCACCGTTTCAGATTTATTTAACTTTTTCATTATTTACAGGTCCAACAACCCCACCTTTCTCAACAACAAATGGTATAACATATTACAGATGAATCTGTGTGTCTTTGTGCCTTAAGAGGACTGTAATATCAAATATTGAAAAACTCTTTACAAGGTACTACACTGTTGAGGTGGTGAATTTGGTTCACTTTTTTGACTCAGCTTTACCTATGTCACTCACTAAAGTGATCTGGTTTGCTTGAGTCGGTCATACTTTAGAACTTTACCCGACTCAAAGTTCAACTCATCTGAGTCTGAACTGTTTCCAGGGCTTTAGCTGTTTTTTTCTGGCTATTCCGCTAATTGACGGCTAACTTAGTGGAGTCTGCCAGTAAAGCCATTTACTAACCGAACATCTTTGTCCTAACTACAGTAGTAAGCTTTTGTGATAAATTATGACAAAGGACAACTTTGATACCATCTCTACTCATTATTTTTTTTCAATTTATAACAGGTTAACCCTCTCAAGGCAGGCGTTGCAACAACATATTTGATTTTTCCTGTTACTAAAACTTAATTTATCCTGAGAAGGATAAATAATTTATTTTATTTCTTTCACAGTGTTAACAACAACAACAACTCCACCTTCAACATCAACAAATGGTATGACACAATAATGCTGAATGTGTGATTCAGCTTCTTCAGACTGACACTAAAGCTGTTTAGATTAAAATCAGCACACCTAGTTTGTTGGAGGTTTTTTTCTGTGTTTTTGCCAATTTATTTTGGCAAAGAACCCATTTTTTTAATCGAACAACTTGGTCCTAACTACAGTAATATGCTATTGTGATAAATTATGACAAAGGACAACTTTGATACAATCTCTACTGATTTTTTATTTTCATTGATAACAGGTTGATTTATTTCTTTTATTTCTTCCACAGTGTTAACAACAACAACCCCACCTTCGCCATCAACAAACGGTATGACACAATAATGGTAGATGTGTGATTCAGCTTCTTTAGACTAACACTAAAGCTGTTTAGTTAAAAATCAGCACACCTAGTTTGTTGGAGTTTTTTGTTTTTGTTTTTGTCTGTGATTTTGCCCATTTATTTTGGCAAAGAAGTGAAGTGAAGTGAAATTTATTTATATAGCACTTTTTAGCAACAAGGTGACTTAAAATGCTTTACAACACAAGCAGACAAATACACAAAACGGCCCACTAACAGCCAACATGATATTATAATACTAAGGAGGCCAAAGTTACAGAATCGAACACCGAGATAATCTAAATAAGCCAAGATCTAGAACATGACAACGCTAATTAAGGTACAAGATAACTAAGCTAGAACATGACAATGCTAAGGAACAGGATAACTAATCTACTAAAACATGATATCACTAAACTAAGCCACGAAGAATCTAGCTAACAGTGCCAATGCTAAAATAATTAAATTGATAGAAATAAAAACATCAATGTGGTATACTACTAAGAGGTACCAAAGAAAAGGCCCGCTAACAGCCAATATGAATATGATAATGACAAAAAAATAATAATCTAAGAGGTACCAAAAGAAGGCCTGCTAACAGCCAACATCGTATAATAACTAATTGTACAGACTAACGGTACCGAACTATGTAAAAGTACCCCAGGCCTGCTATGCAGCCGAAGTAAGAAAGACTAACTAAGATAATGAAAGATGGAGGGAGGGGTAGGGAAAAAAAAGCAGGTATGAGTATGAGAATGTGTGTGTATGTTTCCAGACGGTAGAAAGGCTGTGTATTGCGTGTGTGTGTGTGTGTGTTTGCAGAAAAGTTCATGAATGTTCACAGGCAAGGAGGGGTGAGGACCTTCTGTTGACATTAATTCCAGGGAGAATTGATAAGACTTTGACCTTCAAGGTCACGTCGGGAAGCCAAATGTTGATAATAACAGAGTTGTTTTGGAACAGGCTGACTTTGTTTTGAGTCTGCCTTGAAGTCTTTGCTGGTACATACTCGAATCCAAAGAGCTGAATTTCAGGTCCAATCTGTTGTTCCGATAGAGCAGCTTCTCCAAGATTTTAACCTTTTCCATATTCTGAGTCCAGAAATTGCATTTAGTCCAGAGGCCATTGTCTTTGATGATGGAATATCAGACAGTTTGGAGTATTTTGTTATTTTGCTCCTGTTTACAGTGTGAGTGCTGGTCAATTCGTGAACCCATCAACGAATTTGACGATAATCCAGGTAACTGCCTTGTCCAAACAGCCGATATCCTAATATCAAAAACCCAAATATGTAAGGAACCTCCACATCTGTAGGTACACAGTCTTCCACTCCTGCCAGTAATCCACTGTAAAGAGAGACCAGCTGATCAGATGCATATTCCTTAAATTTTGGAAATTATGTAAAAAGAGGCTTCAAAAAAGAAAGCAGGGGGGGGTTGATTCAGCTTCTTCAGACTAACACTAAAGCTGTTTCGTTTAAAATCAGCACACCTTGTTTGTTGGAGGTTTTTTTTTTTTTTTGTCTGTGTTTTTGCCAATTTATTTTGGCAACGAACGCATTTTTTGATCGAACAACTTGGTCCTAACTACAGTAGTATGCTATTGTGATAAATTATGATAAAGGACAACTTTTACACCATAACTACTGATTTATTTTCATTGATAACAGGTTGATTTATTTTATTTCTTTCACAGTGTTAACAACAACAACCCCACCTTCGCCATCAACAAATGGTATGACACAATAATGGTAGATGTGTGATTCAGCTTCTTTAGACTGACACTAAAGCTGTTTAGAGACAGAGAGAAGAATATGTCCAACTTCCACCAGGGCAAAAAAAAAAAAAAGAAGAAAATAAGAACCCATTTTTTGATCGAACAACTTGGTCCTAACTACAGTAGTATGTTATTGTGAAAAATTATGACAAAGGACAACTTTGACACCATCTCTACTGATTATTTTTTTTCATTGATAACAGGTTGATTTATTTTTTTTATTTCTTTCAGTGTTAACAACAACAACAACCTCTCCATCGACATCAACAAATGGTATGACACAATAATGGTGAATGTGTGATTCAGCTTCTTCAAACTGATACTAAAGCTGTTTAGTTTAAAATCAGCACACCTAGTTTGTTGGAGTTTTTTTTGTCTGTGATTTTGCCAGTTTATTTTGGCAAAGAACCCATTTTTGATCTAACAACTTGGTCCTAACTACAGTAATATGCTATTGTGATAAATGATGAAATTGAACATCTTTTACACCACAGCTTTTTTTACAAGGTACTACACTACTACTAGATTGCTTTGATACTTACTGTGTTACCTTATTTCATTACTTAAAGTGTTCTTTCACTGTAATTTATTTTTAAAAGACTACACAATAAGACAATAAATTCTTTGGAGATTAGGAAACAGTTTTTTCTCATATTCTGTCACTACTGGTTGTTTTTTTTATTTTTTTCATGTATTTTCACAGTGACACCAACAACCCCACCTCCCACATCAACAACTGGTAGGACATGATGGGGATGGATTTGTGTTTTAACTTTTTCAAACAGAAACTAGACATGTGTTTTGACATTAATCTTCAAAGCTAATTTTGTTTTTTATTTATATTAACAATATTATGGCAAAACATTTAATAAGAAAGTTTAATACTAAGTGTACTATCATGATAAATTATGATAAAGGACGTCTGTTAGACTGTCACTGCTGCTGTTTATTTATTTGTTTTGTCCACAGAATTGCTCACAACACCAGTTTACACATCAACCAGAGGTATGACCTATTAGGCAATCCCTCCAGGATTTTGCAGGCATTTTTTGTGACTGTTGCGGGCTAAAATGTCTGATTTCGTGGGGCATTTTCCTAAAAGTTGCGATGAAAAGATGCAATTTTTTTTTTTTACTAAAATCCATAAACAACCATAACTTTTAATATATAAACCAAAAATACTTACTAGTTTTGTAAGATAATTACCAACAAACATTGAAAAGGGACTTTATTTGAGAACTTTGGAAGCTTATAAACTGACATTCATGACCATTTCTGGATTGTCCCTCCTCTGCAGCTCTCCTCACATGTTTTGCAGACACAAAGTGTTTGTCGATGGATAACTTGCGTTTATGTGTGATGATTACACTGCAGGACGTGCAAAACAGCTTCCCCCCACTCTTGTGCAGCTGGGTAGGAAACTGGTTTGCGCGGTCCTTTGCTGAAATCTTTGTGGGCAAATGTGAAGCATTAGCACACATTTTCGCTTCGATCGCTGCTCCTGCACGCTCCCGGCATTCTGATGTTAACAGGATGTGACGTCATGTGTCTTCTTCATGAGTTATTTGGGGTTTTGTATTCCACACTACACAAACCCACAAAGAAGAGACTAGACCGCAGAAACGGTGGCGAATCACTTTAGAAACAATACATATTGGGGTAAAGTTGCAGTGTTTTGGGCAAAGTTGCAAAAAGTTGCGATTTTGCAGGATTTGCTTGATTTTGCGTTAATAGTTGCGATTGCAACATTGCAAAATCCTGGAGGGTCTGATTAGGGATGGAAGTGTGTGTGTGTGTGGGGGTGTGTGTCAGCTTCTTCAGTTGGACTGGGGAATTGTATTTTTACAGTAATCATCAAAGCTAGTTGTATGTATTATCTATTTATTCATTGCAAAGAACAATTTTTTTGATCAAGAACTTTGATTATCTTGACTTTGTGTTTTAGGGTGTGTGTGTGTGTTGGGGTTTGTACGAATATTTTTTTACAGTAATGATGACAGCAGAATTAATCGTGTTAATGGACTTGATAAATAAATGAAGGATTTTACAAAATGACACAAGTGAAGTTCATCTTTCATGTGTCACACCCGTTGAACCGGGCATGACAAAAATGGGAGACAGACGAGCCGTTCCACGTGAAAACATTTTATTCAATGAACCATCACAAGCTGAGGAAGAAGTGAACAAACACTGCCGCCCACTCCAACCAGATCTACTCTGGAGGCCAAACCAAAAACACAGGCTGTAACCAGCTGGAAGCTGGCTTTTAACACCAGCCCAGGTGTCCTTAATCAGGCAGCTAAACCATCCACCTGCTCCCTGAAAGAGAAAAGAACAATGACACCTAGTGGACTAGAGGCGGTCATCACACATGACACAGCAGAGTATATTAATGAAGCCTAGGCGTAAATTCAAACTGGACGACCTGCTCCAGCCTCACCTGCATCATCTAATCGTTGCGCAGTGCACCTCCTCTTCAGCCCATCAGCATCAGACCGTGGCTCTATTTCAGCCCATCAGCATCTGACTGTGCCTCCGTCTTATCCAATCAGCGAGCAAGCCTTCATTTAAAAGGACTTCCATCATGGCCTCATCCGTTCACCTGCTGAACTTCAGCCCACCTCCACCCCTTCACCACCCCTAGTTTCCCAGCTCTTTCGAGCTTCCTTCCTCTCTCCGACCTCTACCACCAGTGTCCGGCCCAGGGAAGACGCCTCTAATTCTCAACGTGAGCTTCTCATCGAAGCGCATTGCTATTGACGGCACTCACCTCTTCTGCCAGGGTCCGAGCGCCAAAAACGTCATGTCATTCATGTCAAATAAAACTATTTAATTGCAGCTTTTCTTTGTCGTGAGTCTCTCCAGGTTGAATTGTCTGTTACATTGTCGCTACAGTTTTTTTTTTTAGTGATAACCACAGCACTAACAAACACATCTTTCCCATCAAAAGAAAGTCTGACATGTTAGGAACAAATGTGTGTTTCACTGTAACGGTCCTTGTTTCTGAAGGCTGAAAAAAGCATCAAAATACAGTTGCAGTTTATTTGTTCTGCCATAAAAATTGTGGATTGTGGAAGTGTATTATATTCTCTAACTTAGAGGCAGCTGCAGACTGCAGAGTTCACCAAATATGGAAAAGGAGCTCTGTTCAAATGTCAAGAGTGTTCTTCATGGAACAGTGGTGGTGATAACAAGATGTTTCCTGGAACACAGGAAACACACTGGGTCTATTTTGTAGCTGGGTTGAGCAGGACTCAGTGTCGTAGGAGTTATGTAAACTTCTGACCAATCACGAAATGGTCAGAAGTACGTAATAGACACCAGTGCAGTTCATCTGTTTAAATACGCCCAGTTTCAAAGATACTTCGGTTCGGGATTCTTGTGGATTTTATGATGACAATGAGATGTGACAATTAAAGAGTCCCCCGTGTTCTGGCACTGAGGAGAGAGAGAGTGGCACTCATTTATTTCGGTGTAAGAACTGCCTTTAGATCCCACAGGATACGCGTCACTCCTTTTGCATGAATTACTGAATCAGTATATGAGTGACATATTGACAATATATGAGTTTCACTTTTTGAACTGAATTACTGAAATAAATAAACCTTTCAATATTTTCATTTATTGAGATTAACCTATATGACATCTTAACCCTCCTGAAGCCCTTGTAATTTTGGGTTCATATGACCCAAAGGTTTACGGGAGGATGAATGCGTTTGTGCCAGCCTCTTCAGATGGACACAAGAAATGTACACTGAATAAAATCTGCACATCTAGTTTTATGTTTTGTTTGTTTGTTTATTTTTTATTATTTTGTTTTGCAGAAAACATTTATTGATGAATAACTCTGATACTGACATGTTTATTTTTATCATTGTGTTTTCAGGACCCAAATCACCAAAGGTGACAGTGCATAAACAGAATTTTACCCTGCTCAAGGATTTTAATGATTCATATAATATTCAGAGTGACAAGTTTTACATCTTCATTAAAAACTCTGTAAGTCCTAAATTTTTTGTCCTCGCTTCTCAGTTTTATCAGTGTCGTTGAACCAAATGCAGAAAAAGGTATATTTATTCCTGGTTTGACTGTTATTGTGTCCAACAGATTGAAACAACTTGTGAGCGAACTGTGTTACAGAATTGTTCTGCGCAGAATCTAACATTTAGGTAAGTCAAAAATTTATCTCAATTTTTTATTTTTTTAAATGGTAAAGTTGTGGAAAAATTTAAGAATTTATAATTTGTTCAGTTTTACATCATATGGATAAATAAAAGTTGTTTGTATGTTTCAATTTAGTTTTTACCTTATTTGCTTGTTGCATTACTAGTTCATTTGAAATTCTGATTTTCAGACACATTCAAACTCATTATGGCAACTTTTTAAGGAAATTCATTAAGAATATTCTCTCTAACAGCTTTGCCATATGGTATGGTTAGTTTTCAGAATTTTGAACACTTTCGCTCAAGATAATTTACATTAAAGCTGAACGCAGCCCACATGGGAACTGTATGGACATCAGCTCAGACCCTGTAAATGCAGCTCTTCAGTTGTCTGTGGCTTCTTCAATCATTAATCCCAGAGGGGGAAGTGGAGGCTTTTAACCTTTAGCTATCACTGAATGTTTTTGTTACAGTCTTTCAAAATACCCAGTTACTCTGACACAATAGCAGCTTTTTGCATTTCTGTGACATTGGTTTAAATACTGTACTTCTTACGACTTCAGTAAGTGATGTTGTTTATCTCCAGACAAAGCAGTGAACCTATAAGCTGAATGTTTCAACACTCATTTTGCTGAAACATTTTCAAAACTGCTTTTGAACTGCAAGGTTAAAAGTTTTAATTGCTTGCATTGTTTTCTTAGTGAGCCAGCTAATTAATTATTTAAACAAAAAGCCACAAAGATATTCATTTTTCCCCTAGTCACTCTGCAGATCTTCTGTTAATAAGATGGCACATATTTCAACCCTCCTTTATATAAGAATAATGTCATTTTGTGCAACTTGGTATGAGTGTTAAAGTGGGGTTTTATGGAAAACCATCAGGGTGTCTAAACAGATGCAATACAAATTTACTTGACTCACACTTTAATATGCACCATATCCAAATATGTATACTTTGACTTAGTATTTCTGTTTTAGTTGCTTAGTTTAGTTGCTGTATTGACAGTAAACTATTTAAAACATTTGTTGATTAACCTGTTTTTTTCCCAGATGTATGGAGAATGTCCTTTTATGTTGCTCAGTATGACCCAGTATCACTCTTTGTCACTAGATTTTAATTGAGATCTACTTCTGTTCTACAGTAGTGGAAGTACCATTGCTGAATATAGCTTCAGTGCTCCTTTTGTTGATGATACACAACTTAAAAGCATAAAAGCTGGAATATTAAATGAAGTGGGAAAACATTACCCTTGGGAATTTGAGAGTAAGGAAAAACCAAGTCTGTGGCATGTTTTGATTGTCGTATTTATGTTGTCATACACATATATATAAATATATGATCTGTATGTAAAGACAATTGTATAATCATTCTCTGTTCTTTGTGTCATATGAAGGTGAGACAGAATTACAGGTGAATCCAACGGAAATATTTCCTGGGGAAAACGTGGCTGTCACATGTGGCCCTCCACCAAATTATCTAAATTTTACTACAACCTCGTATGTAGAGTGGACAAATAATGGCAGTGTTATAAAAAAAGAAAATACTTCCACTGGAACATCAATATTATCTGTGCCAAATTTTGTTTCATTGAATGACGGTAAGAAATAAATTTTGTACATTGTAGCCAACAGTAAATTACAAGTAATGCCAAGTAATGCCAAGATGTTTTCTTATTCCACTAAGTTGTTATAACAATGTGGCTGTGAATATTTGTGTTAGAACACAAAAATATTGCAATCACACAAATGGTTTATCCTGACTAATCATTACAAAAGAAATGGAAAAGCAGTCAATGTAATTTGAAAAGTCAAAGATACTTTTTTTAAGTTGGCTTGAAAAAAATGCTCATAAAAGCTGAGGAATGAGTTTAGACAGATGGTATGAATGGAAAAAAAGATTCCCTATTGGTTATGTTTACTTGTTTAGAGTGAATATTAGTGAGACTTGTGTAGGCCTTAAAATGTTTAAAAGACATTTGACATTGCTGATGCAAACTCAGGGCCAAACAAGGCCAGTAGTTACATGGATTCTAATGTGAGGTTGACAGAGGGAAAAAAGATAGCCAGAGCACAAGGTAAAGATGCAACAACTAAGGAGATCTAATGTGAACAGCAGGGTTTGATTGAAGCTCTTTGCATCCCTTTGACAAACATGGACATGTGGCATTGAGAAATAAATGGACAGTGAATGCCAGTAACCAGTTTAAAGTAGTTGATACCAGTAGGTCTGGATGGTGAATGTATGATTTTTTTAGGATGGAAGGAGTATAAAAATGAAGTGACAGATGGATTTGATGTCAATTTAAGGAAAGTATACTTGGAGCACTGCATAAGTCTTGGAGCAGTTCCAGCCCGTCTGTTAAGTGGACAGTGTTTGAAGTGTGAGGCTATTAAGGATGGCTTCCTGTGAAGCAATAGAAAGATCAGCTAGATGAGATGCAGACAAGAAAACGACTGGTGTTAGGTTAGTTCCAGACTCTAGAGACAAGAGTGAATTTCTGAAAAGAGAAGTAAAACAAGGCATCAGCAAAGGTGTTCAGGGACATGTTTGGTGTTGAGGAGAAACAGTTTTGCCAAAATTAGAGTGAGTCTACCAACCAACTGCATGATTCCAGGGTAACAAGAGCAACCTTTGCTCGCAATTTTAACTACTGCTGAGAAATCTCAGCAGAGAATGAGGATTGACGTCTTGGACCATTCATGTCCCCAAAGGATAGCACCTATAATGGTGGGTTATAACGTGTGAAGAGAAGATAGGTGGACTGTGTTCTGAGGGATCTGAATTTTAGGGACCATGTGGATGTAAACCATCTGCTGCTGGAATAATTACTAAAGCCTATAATGGGGTCTGCACCAGAGTAAAGATGGATACAATAAGTACTCTATTCCATGAAGGCAGAAAATGAAAATGATGCCAGAGACACATTTCCATTTTGCAAGCATTATCAACAGTGACTGAAACATGTAGAGCAGAGGTCCCCAACCCCCGTGCCACGGACTGGTCCGTGGGTCATTTGGTACTGGGCGGCACAGAAAGAATATTTAACTTACAGTTTTTACGATTTTTTGTTTTGTTTTGTTTTTTGGAGTCTGAACGACATTTATTTTAAAAAATGACCCGATTCTCTCCACTACATTCGTCTGAATTAGTGTTGTGTCGTACATGAACGAGTCGTTCAAATGAACAAATCTTTTGAGTGAATGAACTGAACCAAATTACTTTATTCATTGATTCATTCGTTACTTAGTTCAGCTGAGTTCAGTGGGTGTGGAACTTCCGCGTTCTGTGACTCACTCATGACATAAATCTATACAGCACAGCAGCGTGCGCCGTGAGGGATTTACTCAGTAAAGGTACTGCTGATTCGCGCATGTGCAGAAATAGCATACTGCCACCAAGATGTGATAGACATCATAAAAAGTGGACCCCGCATGGGCTGTAGGGGCACAGGAAATACGGCCGCCATCTTGGAGTGGGCAGCCTTCTTATTTGGTTAAAGCAAAAGAGCAGAAGATGCCTCAGCACTGCGCAGCTTATTTCTGTTCAAATCATTGGACTGTTGATGTCAGGGCTCAGGGGATAACTTTTCACAACTAAGATGAACATATTATAGTTTGAATTTTATTTTGTCTTTGTCTATGATCCGTACCATTGAACGAACCGCTGATTCTTGCATGCGCAGAAACAACGTACTACGGCCGAGGAGGGATTTGTATAATGAACAACACTTTCTGTCTGAAGGATGTTGATGTTGGTCTCTCTCTGCATCTTTGAAATATGTTTGTATGTCTTATAAGCCCATGGGGGCAGGGCACCTTTTATGGTGTATGGCAAAAAAGAAACAAATAAAACTAACTAGCTGACTAACTAATAAACTGTGTGAACTGAAGGATTTGGTGAACAAATCTTTTGAACAAACCATTTTAATGAACTGATTCTAGTGATTCAGTTCACTCAAAGGAGCTGCTGTTCCCATCACTACCACACCAAGCCCCAGGGTCCCAGATAGAAGGCAGGCCTTCACAGAACCCAGCCTCTAACACACCTGAGGAATTGGAGAAGGTGAACCCTTCCGTGAATGTATTTAGAGGTGCTGCTGTGTATCAGATTTATATAGGGGTTATATAGGTTGCCCCAGCCAGATTGAGTCATAGTTGCTAAAAACTTTACAAGACCGACTGACTTAAGTAGGTGTAGCAGGTGTAAAATATGGAATAAACTATTGTGCTGCATGACTGGCTTTACTTTCACTCTTACATGTAACTTTATGACATGCAAATTTACAAGTGGATTGCAGATATTGTCTCCAAGTGTATTTTGGGTAAAACTCGTACACCAACGTCATCATCAGTCGTTTGGCAACAGATTGCAAACTAGTTGGAGTATTTTTACAGACTAAGCTAACATGAGTGGCATTTTATATAAGCAAAAAAGTAGAGCAGCAAAGCGAAAACAAAAGAAAAAAACAAGAGCAAGGAAAAGCCAAGTTATAAAACTGGACACATATTTTGTTCGTCGTCCTGGGGATAAACCAGACTTTTTAATTGGATTTGGGCTCGCCAAAACTGCCAGCATGGCGGTATAGCGATGATTTACCGCAGAAAGAGAAAAAAGTGGATATTAGCTAAGTGGCTGGGCTACTATGCAATGTTATCCATAGAGAACGAGAGAGCAGAGAAAATGGACGTACGCAGCATTGGGTCAAGTTCGCGGAGCACAAGGCTCGTCGTATGCCTTTCAAATAGTGGTGAGTGGGCCCAAATTACTTCATATTGAAACTGTTTGTGAACATGTGGGCCGCTGTGCCAGTTTTACTAAACTTTAACGCTACTGATACAGTTGAAATCGATGAAGTGGGGGTCAATGATCCGATCGGGATCCGTGGTGCTGAACTGCTTTGAATTTGTGTTAAATCATTAGTGACCATGTAGCCTAATGTTTTTGTTGTTCTCTTGGTTTTTTTATGCTTCATGTACAAAATGACACAGTTGCCGAAGCTTGTAAGCCCTGCTGTTGCGGGCATGTGTGTGTTGTAAAATGATGTTATCATGAGCTTTATTATTTGAGTATAAAGGGCCCGGTCATTTGCCCTGCTCCCGGCCCAGCTCGGATTTGTTCTGCTAGTGGTTACCGCTAAAAACAAACCCACAAGCAGCAAAATTAGTAAAAAACAAATGTCTCTAGAAGCCCTAGATGGGACCGTCTCGTTACTGAGAAACATGCACAGGGCTCCCACTGATTTGGTGTTATGGTGAGTTGTTTTCTTTGTGCACTTAATATTTGTGGTGTATCTTATTTTAAAGGGAATGTTTAAACATTGCTATATTGACCATAGAACATTAGGGGGAGAAGAGGGTGTTATTCATGTTGATAATGCAATACCAGGACGCAACTAACAAAGTTGCGTTTTAAAATGTTTTTAAAAATACCCCCGTTTTAATGCTGGTTGTATCATTTTATTTTAATGTATTTATCCACCACACCTTTAAAGGACATAAAAATACTGTCTGATAATGAACCGGTCCGTGGAGCTAAAAAGGTTTGGGACCAGTGATGTAGAGAATGCATGTTGACTGCTTTGGTCAAGAAGTTTAATTTTAGGTTTCAGAATTTAATATTTTTGTGTCTGTGCCTTTTTTTTCAGGAACATATGTATGTAAACTAAGGGAAGGCAATGCAACCTTCAAACAAAGCAGAAACATAAAGTCCAAACCAGAACCTTTCATTTATGTGAACCCAGTCAGAACAACAGTGAAATGTAATTCTAAAGTGACACTTCAGTGCTCTGTAAACAGTCCTTACAAGGTTAAATTTAATATCTCGAATGATACAGGTAAGCATGAAACAAGAAACAAGGAAGTCTATGGATAGCAAAACAAGTTAAAAGTCAATATTACTTATATTTGTGTGAAATACCATACAAAAACTTGAATTTGTGACTGAAATTATTTAACTGCACTAATTCAACATTTTTCAAATACAGGTCAGAAAATCACCTATAACTATTCAGTCTCTGATCCCTGCTCAGATAGGAACGAAAGTATCATCTGTCATGTGGAAAACAACACAAATTTCAACAAAGTAATCACACTGGTAGTAACGTCAAAGGGTAAGTAATAAATCCAACAAAAACTGCATTTTGTACAATTAATACACATTTTATTTAGTTATAAATTAATTGGAAAATCGTCTTTCTTTAGGTCATCATTGTTCAAATGAAACATTTGGTAATGCTCTGCAAGGTGATTTGGCTGTGGTGCCCTGTGATGATGATGAGGAAGGAAATAAGACAGCAGTTTGCATGAAAGATCACAGCTATGGAGATATACAAGACAACTGTGTCCTAAAAGTTGTTCACCAGCTGCTCACTCAGTCTGAGGTAGCCTAGTTTTTCTGGCATTCCTGACACCAATTAATAATTTCAAAAGTAATGGTAGTTGTTTGTACCCTTTTTGCAACATGTATTGTTCTTTAAAGTTTTAAATCATCCCAATGGGATTACAAATTTGCAGATTACTATTATTAACTTGATATTATTACCTTGACAACCTGCACAGCACAAATTGTTGGTGACCATAAATGAACCAGAATATAGGGATACTTCTACAAAATGGAAGACGGAAATTAAAACATTTGATGTGGTGTAACTTGTTGTGTAGTCTGATCAAAATAATTTTGAATTCATTTTCTATTTTGTAAAAGTAAAATCTAATATCTGTCTTACATTAACTACATAGGTCCACAGATCACTTAATGTTTTTGTACAAAAAAAATTTAAATTTGAACTAAAGATAAAAATGCAAGTCAACTACCTTTACAAATTAAGTCAGTGGTATTTAAATGACAGTAGGCTACACATAATTTATATATTTACTGTAGCACTGTGCAATGATGGTGAGGTTTACTGTATGGAATATCATTTTTTTCTCCTGTCAGTGATTATGAAGGATCTAACTAGCCTCACTTCCGCCTACTAAAACCATCTAGGAAATCAAGAGATACCAAATTACCATGATACCTGCTAGCTTACCAGATGAATAGGATTTTAATTAAAATCCATCCTAAGTGAAGTGAGAAAGGAAGACTGCCAATCACTGCATCATTAACTGGACCACATGGAAGCCCCAGGGGGAATTAGGACGCTTTTAGGAGCCGTGCATCTCCAGGGAGCTCCAACCCATTTCATCTTTCCTCTCTGAGGCTTTAAGATGACTAATCTTGGAGGAAGGCTACCTAAAACCTATGTTAGCTCAGCTCATTTGTTTTTCCTGTAACCAGGCAGAGAACATGTAGAGCATTTTGGTCATTGGTATCGTTATAAAATTGTATTGTATTGTATAGAGTAAAATTAAAGGAAAATTTACCAAGGACACAAAAAGGAGCCCAGGAGTCTCAATCAAAGGTCAACTGCTTGCAGGCAGACTTTATTAAAAATTGAAAAACAAAAAATCAACAAAGTGCAGTGAAGATGAAAAATTATATATTATTTTGTCCTAACACTAAAAATAGAAGACAAAAAAAATTGACTACTTATAATGTAAGTCCTCTAATGGAATAATAATCTACTGCAAAAAGCCCCCCAAAAGCCTGTTTGCTTCTACTCTTGTAATTTATATAACGTACTGTCATGAAAAGCAAGAGTAAAAAAAAAAAAAAAACACACAAAGGCATACAGTTGTCTTCTTTCCCCCTGTGTACTCCTCAGTGTCCATGGCCTTGCCCTATCTCTAACGTCAAAATAAAATAGTATACACACAAAAATATTCAGATTTTAAAAACTGTGCGAACGCATGTTTCTGCGCACCTTTCCGTCCTACATCCCAATTTACATGGAATAGAGCGGAGCTGCATGAATCGCTTGGACAGCCCTGTCCCCTCCCATAAATAAATTTTTAAATTAGTATAAATATTGTGAATCTCCAGGTGACACACGAGCACAAATACACCAACATAAAATGAATACACTTTTAAAAAATTTATTTATGTATTTATATACATACACATACACGCACAGTCAGTTTTTCTGTTACACATATGCTTACCCCCATCCCCCAACACACACACACACACCAATTTACAAACAGTCCTGATGATTGAAAGTCACACAAACAGGTTACTATTATAACAATGTGGCCTGCCTACTGTGATGCTAGATTCAGTCTTGATTCAGTAAAGTAAATCATGCAATTAGGATTCTCATTTTGGGATACCCTTTTTGTAGAGCAAATCTGTTCTGGCACATGTAGGCAGCCATCTTCTCTATATGGTATGAATGATATGCCATAGCAGGACAAAAACAAAGTGGTATATATACAAGTGGCACAGTGGAGCAGTGGTTAAAGCAGTCCCCTCCCAGCAAGAAGATTGCAGGATCAGGAAGTGAACCCCTGGGACCTTTCTGGATGGAGTTTGCATGTTCTCCCTGTGCACATGGGGGTTTATTCCAGATATTCCAGTTTCCTCCCACAGACCAAAAACAACGTGTCAGGATTTGGATTTTGTTTTTTTCTTTGTGGTTTTGTATTAAGCATCATTGTTTTCATGTTTTGTCTTTGTATTGTTTCTGTCTCTTGTGTTCATGTCATTATTCACTTCACCTCAGCTTATCATTTGTTTATCTGCCACGCCCATCTCCACCTGCCAGTAATTGTTATGACTCACCTGTGCCCACTTCCCATAATTATCCTCTGTCTTTAAAACCCGGTCAACTCCTCCACTTACTCGTTGGTTTATTCTGTGTTTTGTCTCGTCTTCAAAGACTTGCTCTTGGCAAGAAATGAGTTGCTACACATCAACGGAGCATTTCAGATGCAGCGTAGGGGAATTTGATATATCTAGGCATCATATGGATGAGGCCATCCAATACAAAACGGCTGGCATGGTACAGCTCAGGGATGACTGAGAAATACCCTGCCTGTTGTCCAGCTCCCTCTGAAAGGAAACCCAGTGAGGCGATGACTTGAACTGGCATGGCAATGCACAGCACCTCCTAGTTTTCCTCTGTAATGAGGGGGCCAGTTCGTCGCCGAGTTCCAAAATAATTGCACAGGGCAATTTACATACACAAGAAAAATACAAAGAATTAAGATAATAAAAGTGACTTTAAAGGTACCATCTGTAATATTGTAATAAAACAAATATGCAATACTAATCTTTTTTTACAGTTTTTGAATGACTTAATACTGCCAAGATTCTCAGAAGCACTCAAGAATGCAACTGAGGAAAAATCTAATGAAGTACTTGAGTCTCCGGCCAACATTAATTCCATTGTTAATGTATTCAAGAATATAGCTAACAGATCTTCATCATTAAACTTCACAATAAGTGAAAATTCTACAAGGGTAAGTGACGCATTTGTTTTGAAATTTACATTTTCCAAGAAATCTTTTAAATCTAATACATTTTGTTTTTCCATTGTAGAATATACTTGAAACTGCAGGCATTCTTACATCTGCCAATGCAAAAAAGTCATGGGATACTCTCAACAAAAATAGTAACAAAAAAGGAAAAACAAGTAATGGAGAAGTAAAAAGTGCCAGCTCTTCATTGTTAAACTCTTTTGAAATAATATCAACTCATCTTGCTAATGGATCTTTCAGCATTCGGACACCTTATATTCTCTTGAATAAAACTACATTAACAAATACTTTCAGTGGCGACTTTAATTCCTCAGTGAAAATAAACATACCAAAGACTAATGAAGCAAACATATCAATCACTGTAATAACATTTGCTTCCATGGATAACGTCCTTCCTGCAAGAGATGAAGCCAATTCATCAGCAGATGTTATCAACGGAAGGGTTGCTCTTATTCAGCCAGAAGCAGATATCAAAAATGTATCAATAACATTTAAAACTACAACTGAAACTCTTGTAAACCCTAAATGTGTTTTTTGGAACTTCACCCTTTTTGATGGTCTTGGAGGATGGAGCAGTGAGGGCTGTTCATTGTTATTCAATGAAAATGAAACTGTCAGCTGCAACTGCAACCACACCACCTCATTCTCTATTCTTATGTCACCTGAAAGCCCTGATGAGCCTTTATTGAACTCTATTACCTACATCGGAGTTGGCATATCCATGGGTTCTTTAGTCATATGTCTCTTTACCGAAGCTATTTTATGGAAAAGAATAGTAAAGAACACAACATCTTACTTACGTCATGTTGCCATTGTTAACATTGCTGTGTCTCTCCTGGTTGCAAACATCTGGTTTTTCATTGGAGCTGCAATGTCAGATGATGAGAAGAAAATCCCACTTTTGAAAATCCCATCATGTATAGTAGCCACATTTTTTATCCATTTTTTCTACCTCGCTTTGTTCTTCTGGATGTTAGCCTTAGCCCTGCTGTTGCTTTACCGTCTGGTCATACTCTTTCATGGAGGATTGTCTGAAAGGTCCATGTTGGCCATTGGATTCTCTTTGGGATATGGTGGACCACTCATCATTGCAACAACAACCATAGCTGTAACCGCACCCTCAGATGAATACATTCAAGAACCTGCTGTCTGTTGGCTCAACTGGAATGAGTCCCAAGCTCTACTGGCATTTTTGATTCCTGCACTTCTGATAGTGGTCATCAACCTCATAATTGTGTTTTTGGTGATTAACAAAATGTTGACAAGAAAGGTTGGAGAGAATGCTCCACAAGAACGTGAGAGGCATGTTATGAAGGTTGTCTCTAGGACTCTGATTATACTCACTCCATTCTTTGGATTAACTTGGATTTTGGGAGTTGGAACCATGTTTTTCCCAAAAACCAGAGAAATTCATATTGCATTTGCATTCTCCAATTCAATGCAGGTAATAATAAGTGTTTATGCATGCTGATTGTATATATTTCAGTGTTTACTACTTTTAACATAGTGAAAAGTAGATTGTAATAGTGAATGTGTTACTATTGTTTTTAAAGGGTTTCTTCATTTGGGTGTGTGGACCACTGATGGAGAAAAGAGTATGTATTTCTCAATTGTCTTTTGGCTTCCATTTCAATTATTTTAAAATAATATGCTCTATAGACAATACCCAATTTGAAAAGTTAGTACCATTTTTTTATGAATAAACAAGAGCAATCTTACAATGTTTATATAATAAAATTATAATTTTTGCCATTTACTGTAAATAACTCAGTGTTTAAAAGCAGCGCACTAATTTTTATGAATTAACTTTTCAGGTGCAGTCTGAAATGGTAACTTTACTGGGCATCCAATCTCAATCAACTGGATAAGCTCTTAAATAGTGGATGACACCACTTTTATAACTGTTTTTGTTTGACTAAAAGGTGTACCCATTTCACTGTTTTTTGCTCTAATTTTTTTTTTTTTAGTTTTTTGTTATTACTGTCGTTGGACGGTAATTGTTCCCTTCAGTTTACTTTCAAAAGGTAAAAAAACAGCCTCAGTACCCGGGTATTACCCAATTACACCACAGTTGGTCTTAGATAAGCTGACTGCGTGGGTTGCTTAACCCAGACAAAATTACGGGTGTCTTCCCTAGGATTCACCCGCTTCTCTCGTAGGAGAATTTATCCAGCAGCTGAGAATAAATAATCCTTCAAGCCCCAAGGTTAATGACCGACCACACCCCAACTTTATGATGAACTGCTGTTAGTCAGTCTGGTTTCTTCAAGATCTTGGAAATTAAGACCTCAGGGGGATATTTTAATAAAGCTGTGCTGAACCACATTTGCAAAACCTCCCAATATTTACATAACCAAGCTCCTTGAATCCATGACTTTGTGAGAATAGAGATTAAGTGACTCATCACAGAGTATTGTCTTTCTATGCTTTGCTATAATTAATTATGATATGTTGCAGTGTACAGCTTTGCGGCATAAATCAGTAGCTGAAAAGGTTTAAAATCACTTCAGTAGAATACAATTTTCCAAGCCATAATAACAATTCATAAAGTTTCCCAAATAATTTACTTCTCCTCAGGCTACAGCTGTAGAAAATTTAAATATATAAAATTTTGGTTAAGATGGAGAAATGCGAGTTTAATTTCCTACCATCCTAGGGTGAAAGTCTGCAGTTTTGTCAGACGAGCCAAATTGGCAGATTAACCCTCGCAGTACTGTATCCGTAAAGAGCGCCTCTAATCCAGAGCTTGACCCCTTGGCAATCCGGGCTGAAACCTCTGACGGACGGGACTTCCTTCTTCGGATTTAGTCAAGGTCCTGTTGGTTTTCTTCACATGAGACAGCACGCATAAATCTCCCTGTTTCTTGTCCCCCTGCAGTTTCAGCACCTGGCTGCACTATGTGCAGGATTTTTATCTCTTGTAGATTTCTCAGTGTTTGGATAGCAACTCCTTGGAGATGGGTATTTCCTATCCCAAGTAACTTTCTCTTTTACCCTAGTAACTGCCTGGATACAGACAGTGACTTCCGATGTCCACACCGTCTCTTCTTACGGCAATTTCCCCATTCTGTCTTTTACTTTTCTGCTGTGGCCTTACACTTTTTAAAGTACATATTTTATAACAAATCACTCAATGACAATCATAGCATATAATAAATAATCAATGACAGAATAATCACCTAATACTGATTATAGCTTGTAAAAGATAAGTACAATCTATTACCTGCTCAATTGTTCAATAAATGATTACTTGTTTATTACAGAAAGATGTGATTATTAATTTTAACATTCAACTTTGTGATTCACAGTATAACGTTTTTTGATTTTTACTTTTAATTCAATGTTCAGCTTTCTGTACCAGTGATAGCAGACACACACACACACACACACACACACACTCACTTTATTGCAGTCTTAAGCAACATCCTTTACTTGCACTGGCCTGAGAGTGGGTTTCGGGCTGATCTCAACTCACATTCCTTGACATTACCAGGGAAAGAGATTTACTCCAGAACCCTGGATTTTTGAAAGCAATGACTGTTAATTCAACTTTACTCTTGCCAGTCTCTATTCCTTTTTGCCAACGAAGGTTGCATATTCCTTGGTAGTTTCCAAAAATTGTTTCTTTTACTTTTATATACGTCCACTCACCTCTACTTCAGATCGTTCTGTTTGCTTTGAAATGACCCCAAAAAATCTTAAAAGCAATGCCTTATTAGTACTTTTCGCATTCTGTAGGACAATACACATCACTTTCTTGATTCAGCATGTGTGGATCAACTTTAATCTATACCATAATAAGTTAAGATCAAAACTATTTGTTATGCATTTTTGGGTTCATAAAACTAAAATTGTGGTTCTGTCCCACAATGGCTCTATAAACTTGGATCATTGTCTGGGACAGTGCCAGTCTGTTTTCTTTTAACATGTCATATAGCAAGTAACACTAAAAAAGCATGTCCTTTGCTGTCTATTTCTGATCTCCTCGATGTTCTAGTCTCTATAGTTTCAAATCTACTTTAAATTAAAAAGATATGTTTATTATTAATAGACTTTTTTTTTTTCAAAAAAAGACATTAATTTGGCATTTGATGTCATGTTTGTATTGGGATTGGTCAACCAGATGCTCTTAGACTTAATATACAAAGTGACTGCATCTTTGTAGATGCTGCCTTAAATGTATATAATAAATAAATTCATAAAAAACAAACGGAGGAGCTTAGCCTTTTTCTAAGTGCTATTAAAGACCTATGTAGCTTTGATTCAATCAGAGCTTGATACATCAGTTTTGTTTATTGTACTTTATTATGTCTTACAAAATAATTGTACTACTTGTTTATTACTTTTGCATTTTTACTGGTTTGTGGGTAATATTTAATTGCAGTTGGTTTTATTCACTTTTTGTTGCACATCAACTTTGTGCCCAAACAGCAAGTTCTCTGTCAGTGTCAATGTTATTTATTTAGCATGTTATAAACAGTGTCCAAGAGGTCATTGCTGTGTCCATAAAATACACTTGATAAATGGTTTAAATTCAGAATATTAAAAAAAAAAACATAATTTGTTGGTATTATTACAAAAAGTAACCCAAGAAAGCAGGGATATTGTTATATATATATATATATATATATATATATATATATATATATATATATATATATATATANGGTTTTCACATACTTTAACCATTTGTATTTTTACTTTCCCAATTTTTTTATGGTTGGATTACAATCCAATACAATAGAATTGCTTATAAAGCTTGTAAAAAAATAGTCTGTATGTTTATTATTATTTGAAATTAAAGTTTTTGCTCTGTAACCGGTCTCGTTTTCTCAATACTAAAATTCTGAATGCACTAACAATAAAATATGAACTTTTCTAGTTACAATGGATGTTTTTTTTTCTTTTTCATAATTTGGCAGTTGCCTCTTCAGCCTAGTACATGGTGTCCTGACTGCATTAAATCCACATCATTACACAACAGGAGGAGAGGAGGGAGCAACATTAAATAATCAGAGGAGGGAGGGATGGAGCTGGGGGGGTGGAGGGAGGGAGGAACAAGAGAATGACAGCGACGGTAGAGGAACGCCCATGGATACTGTTTCAGATAGGCCTCTGTCTGCCGTAGTCCTGATAGTGATGGAAAGTTTTATCAGCCGGCCTTGGAACCTTGCTGGCACAGATCCACGGGTGTCCTGTGGTAGAAGAGCATTGAGTTTACATAACATTCAGGAGAATTTTGAGATAGTCAACCTTCCAAGGCCAACTCAGTGGAGCCAGAATTGTTTTTAGGTCAGGCTGACGCCGTAATTTCAAGCCGGCCTTAACACTGGTACATTTCAATGGCGAATCCAAACATTCAAATTAATGTGGTAATTTCCACTGGGCCGAGTTGATTCCATTCGGTCAGCGAGAGAAGAAAAAAGTGTCCATCCTCGCCGAGTGCAGGAAAAGAAAAAAAAAAACATGCAACATAGCTGCTTTCACCACTGTCTTGTAAACCTTTCCTTTGACCCTTGCTTCCACCCTTTTGTCACAAATCACTCATGAAACCTTTTTCCAGCCACTCCATCATGCCTGGACTCTCTTCTTCTCCTCTTTACCACACCCTGTTTTCCTGAACAGTTGACCCTAAGTACTTGAAGTCCTGCACCTTTGTGACCTCTGCTCCTTGTAGCCTCACTGTTCCACCTGCCTCCCTTGCATTCAAACACATGTACTCTGTCTTGTTATGGCTGACTTTCATCCCTTGTCTTTCAAGTGCATACCTCCACCTCTCCAAATTCTCTTCCCCCTGTTCCCTGTTCTCACCACAGATCACTGTCACCACAGGGATTCCTATCTAACCTCATCTGTTAGTCTGTCCATCACCAGAGCAAACAAGAAGGGCCTCAGAGCCGATCCTTGATGCAGTCCCACCTCCACATTGAAGCTATCTGTCACTCCTACAGCACACCTCACCACTGTCCTGCTGTCTTCATACATGTTCTGTACCAGGTTAACGTACTTCTCTGCCACTCCAAATGTCCTCATACAACACCACAGCTTTTATGAAAACTATTTCAAAAAGGTACTGTGTAAGAATAAAAGGAAGAAAGAGAAAACAACATACCCTTTAGTTATGAGACCTTTGGTAAACACTTTCTCTGTGAATAATCAGGATGTGAATGATCTTTTTTTCTTACAAAACCATATCTTTAGTTCAGCAAATGGAAGCAAAGGCACTTAAAGGTGACATACTGGTGTATAAACCCTTCAGTCCCTCAAGATGTTCTCTTGATGCTTATTCAGTCAATCCAGTCAAGGATGCAATGAAAAACTTCTCCAAGATGCACTTTGAATTTACTTCATCAAGCTAACAGAGAAAATGTTTTCTACCTCAGCTTCTTCATTAGGGACTTCTTGATCTGATGCAATTTATAGGGGTCTTTGCATACAAGCGTCTCGGCATTAACAAGTATCAACTCATTAAGCAGAATGTAATTTTTGAAGGAAGACACCATGGATGTTCTGAGTTCTCCAGGTATTCCTGAAGTTTCTAATCCTTAAAATAACACCAAAGCTAATCCACATGTCCATAAAATATAAATACATGTAAGTCTAGTGTTCCTTAACTTCCAGTAGTTCAAATTTGTCCTCTGTGGAGGATATTTGTAAACCTGAAGGACCCACTTCTTTTTTTTCAAAGGTTAAGTGGCTGTGTTGATCATATTAATTTGGTTTAACTCCCAAAAGTTTTGATGTATGCAGATGCAATTATCCAGTTATTTCTTTCTGAGAGTTTTATTAAAATCTGTCCATTATTAAAGATACTAGGGGTGTAACTGTAAGGATTCAGAGTTTCTGTCTCCGTCCTGCTGGCGGTGCCAGTAACTCTTCCTCCACAGCTGCAACCTTTTACCCTGACAAACTACACCTGTATTTAAGCCTCTGGCTGGTTCCAGATCTTCGCTGGAGCATTGCGCCTTATGGGTCAGGATCTCAGCCTAAGACCACTGATTTTGAAAGCTCACGGCTACGTTAACTCTTTGTTGTTTCTCTCTTTTTGCCTCAGGACTTGCTACCCAGTTTTTTGTAAATACCTGCTTGCCTGAAAATCACGGTGCACTTAACTGTTGTTTTGATTCCGGATCCTCTTCCTCCTGGACAATCACCAGTGGACACATTTTCCCCTCCACGCTTCTCTTCTCACCGAACCTGTAAGAAAGGAACATTACTTCACCTCTGTGTCTGGTTTTGGCTCTCACTCTTATGACAGACTCTGATTTATGTCAGTAATGGTACGCTAAAATCACATTTCGGTTTGGTTCAGTTTTAAGGAGGGCTCAGTTTGGTTAATTTTTGGTACAAAAAAAAAGGGCTTAAAAAATGTTTATTTTGAAAAGACGCCAAGTAAACATTACAGCGTTTGTATAAAAATAAATAAAAGCGACCCATTTGGATGGTTTAAATAAATGCCACTCTTTACAATAAATAAACTATATTAACAATAATAAAAATCTTAATAAATACAATAACAAACTAACTAATCAAGTTTCAAGTCTCATCCATGTTTTCTGCCAAAAGCATAGATCTAGTTGCAGTGACAATATCTCGAGCAGTGGAGAAAACCTGCTTACTAGCAACAAAGGTTGTAGGAATGGAGAGGTAGCACTTTGCTAATTTTGCTGTGTGGCTGTATTTGGCCTCATTGCCCTTCCACCAAAGAAGTGGGTCAGCTTCAAGGGAAGGGCACTCTGAAGCTCTGTACTTACGAACCTCATCTTGGACATGCTCCGAAAGGGACTTGCTACTTCCCACCTGTCCTTGGAAAAGTTCACCAAAGAGTTCAGTCATTACAGATTTCTTCATCATCATCATCAACTTTATTTATATATCATTTTAACACCAGCCATAGCTGGAACAAAGTGCTGAACATCAGTAATAAATAAAATAAGCATAAAAATAAATAACAAGGCTAAACACACAAAAATGAATTAAAAACTAAATTTCAAACACAATAAAATAACACAGTTAAAGAGATAAAATCAATACCAATAAAAAATTAAGTAAAATCAAGTCTCAGTTGGGTTAAAGACCAGTGAGTAAAAATAAGGTTTCAAACGAGTTTTAAAAATGGACAGAGAAGGGGCCTGTCTCCTCTAAGCTTCCACTTACACTTGGGAATGATCAGGAGCAGCTGGTCAGCAGACCTGAGTGACCGAGAGGGAAGAAGCTCTGTTAAATAAAGAATTTTAAAATGAACTCTAAAATACACGGGCAGGCAGTGGAGGGAAGCCAAGACGGGGGTAACGTGTTCTCTCTTACGTGTTCCTGTTAAAAGATGTGCAGCAGCGTTTTGAACCAGCTGCAGACGTGTGAGTGAGGACTGGCTGACTCTGAAATAGATGGAAATTACAGTAATCCAGCCTAAATGAAATGAAGGCATGGATTACTGTTTTAGACTGTAGCCTTGCAAGAATAGGTTTTATCTTTGCTAACTTTCTCAAATGATAAAAAGTAGACTTGACTGTGGCCCTTATTTGACTCTCAAGTTTAAAGTCACTGTCCATCTTAAAACCAAGGTTTGTAACTGTGGACTTAACATACGATGGCAGGGGGTCTAAGTCAACTGGAGGGCTCAGACGTGCTCCTCTAGGTCCAAAAGCAAGTACCTCAGTCTTTTTTTCTTTAAAATGCAAGAACTTTAGGGCCATCCGTGCTTTATGATCCTCAAGACACAATAAAAGAGGTTTATTGAATCAAGCATCAATTCACCTTAAAGGCACATAGATTTGGCAATCATCAGCGTACCAATGAAAGGAGATGCTGTCTTTTCTGAAAATTGATCCTGGAGGAAGGAGGTACAACGAAAAAAGCAAAGGCCCCAAAATTGAGCCTTCTTAGTCAGAGGTGATCTGGTGGATGATTTTCCTAAAGATGAAGAAGACTCAGCTGCTATCTCAGTGACATCCTCAGACTGCAAACAACACAAAGAAGTAAAAAATTGAGTTAATAAGATTATAATTTTAAATAAATTAAAAAAGTCATTTAGGACTTCCGGTGATGATGTCACGCTAAGAGGAGCTCCTGGATAATTGTTCCCTAATTATAAGATTAACTTTAATTTTTTAACCAATAGTGCTGTTTTTGGGAGGGAGACGCCTAACGGAGCGAGCTACAATAAAACAGTGATGGAGATCACTGATAAACCGAGACCCCACAGAAATACCAAGCTAACAATGAGGCGGCTAACACTGACGGAAACATGGAGGAGGCGAGTGTGGGTGTAGCAGTGGATGTAGCCACGCTGGCCACGGAGATAACTTCAAAGGTTGCTGCTATCATGGAAGATAATCTCTCGACACTCTCAGCCAAACTGGAGAATATTGCTGCAAAATTAGAAAGTAATGCACGGAGACTGGAAGAAGGAGAGGGCCGTATCTTGGATGCTGAGGACAATATAGCCGGGCTGCAGAACAGAATGCTGGCTATGGAGAACAAGTTGGCCGCCACACTTACCCGGGTGGATGACCAAGAGGCACGCTCACGCAGAGACAACATACGGATCTTCGGTGTTAAGGAGGGTATTGAGGGGAGGAATCCACTGGCCTTTTTCGAAACATGGTTACCAAAGCTTCTGAATCTCGAAAACTACAAAGGGCAGAATCCAGCTGTACAGATGCCACAGGGCCCTCGGTCGCCCCAGACCAGGAACTCCATGGGTTGTCATTATGAAACTACATTACCCAACCGACAAAATGAAGATCCAGTGGGAAACAAGGATTAGAATACGAAGGGAGCCAAATTATTATTCGTCAGGACATCCCACAAAATGTCATCCAACAAAGAAGAAGTTTCAACTCTGTATGCCAGAAGCTGATCGCAAAAAATGTCAGGTTCCGGATGCAATACCCCGCCACACTGCACTTCTCTCTCAACAATAAAGAGTTCTCCTTCAATACAGCGGAGGCCGCCACTAAGGTTCTTGAGGCAATGGATCAAGTCTCGTGAGTATGTGGATCACATAAAATGGGTGGACCGGTGCGGCATTGCTCATAATGACAGCTCAGCTCTGAAACTTTATTTACATTTATTGTCCCGTTCCCAAGCGGCATTAAAATGGGCATTCTACTTGTAATTATAAATATTTCTTGGTTCGATTAAAACAATGGAAGTTTGTTCCGGGGGCATGTAGGCGACTCATTGCTGCGTTTTACTGAGGTGGATGCGAACTGTTGGGTGCACTCTCATGCGGCGTTGTTTCCTCCCAGTGCCACTGGTTCCCAGGATGATGGATGAGATGTGGAGGAGGAGGATCTCGTTCAATCTGAAATCAATGTTCATAAAACTGTTAAGTTCATTATTGGGTGCTACTCTGTATAAACTCTTCCTTTGGTGCCATGGACTGGAGAACAGTGGCCTTCAGTGGGGAGTATCATTGACACAGAAGCTTTTGTTTCAGTGCTCATCAGAGTTGTGATAGTTTTTAGAGGTTTAAGAACCTCAGTCAGTTCCTCTGCCATAGCCACTTCCTCTTCATTGACGGTGTAAATGTCTTTGTTCTTGAGAGCTTTTTCAATTGGTGCAGAATATATGGCTGCTTGCTGCTCCAGATGTAAAGTAAAAAAAAGTAAAAATGTATTTGTATAGCACATTTCAGCAGCAAGGCATTCAAAGTGCTTTACATCATAAAAACATCAGTAGAATCATTACAATAATCAATAATAAATAAAATAAATAATCAAAAACATTACAATCATTAAAAACACCACACAGTATATCATCAGAACATTAGAATCATCACATAAAATCATAAAAACGATTTAGCAGATATACTTGATAATCATAAGCAGATGGTCAATATGAAATAAGATATTTTGATGTATTTCAATCATGGCATAACTGGAGTTCCAGCAGATGGGAACATCTTGAATGAGTGTGTGTTTTGGAATATTGATCATTTCTTGCTTGCACTCCAGGATGTGGGCAGCTGTGGTACTTATGTGAAAAAAATGGAACAACCTTCCTGACTTTGCCCAATAATCTCGATACCTGATTAATGCTTGGTGCCTCTTGGGAAGCCAAATTATTCGTATGTGCAAAACAGCCTAAGGACCCAGCCCTGCTCCCACTCATCTCCCATCTCCATCTCCTACTCTGGCATAATATAGTGTATAATTAAAATTAAATAGCTCTCTGTTGCCCGCGATGTCCATTCATTTGTGATGAGAGACAAAGTGGACACACTCGATAGCTTGTTGACAATATCAGTTTTGGCTTTTTTATAAAGTGATGGTTCAACTTTTTGGCTGAAGTGTTGACGTAATGGGATGTCGTAGCAGGACTCAAGAACTTTAATCATATGCTTAAAGCCAGTGCATTCAACAACAGAATACGGACATAGATCATAGCTATAAAAAACTCCTATAGCTTGTGTTATTGCTTTGAACCAATCTGAATTACCTGATAAAAGTTGTTCAAATGCTGCTGTTATCTGTCTTTGCATCAAGCTGCTTTTCTTCCTAGTAGAAGAGACATTCACATTCGGATGAGGTTGTTTCAAGTGTGTTAACAAGTCCGTGAAACAATGTTGACACACAGCTTTGGATTTGTCCACTCGTCTTTCCCCATCGCAAGTTTTTTTTTTAAATCACTGTCTTTTTATTAAGGTTTTTTTTCCTTTTATGCATACAGTTTGTGAATACAAGGAAGTGTTTATCTGACACAGACATAAAATTATATACAGAAAATTAATCCCTACAAAGTAATCCCATTTAGCCCACCCAGATCACTGCCCAGTAGGTCCACGCACTACATTCCTATCCCTGACAGAGACAAAGCACATTTTAATGAAATGAATTAATCTAGAGCATTATTGTATATTTTGAAATAAGTCAAGAAAGGGCCCCCATGTTTTTTCAAATTTGCCAGTAGAGTGTTGAAGAGAGCATCTAAATCTTTCCAATTTCAAACACGACATAAGGTCACATAACCACTGCTTGTGAGTTGGAGGAGCAGCACCCTTCTACCTGGTCAAAACTGTGTGCCTCACTAACAGTGAGCAGAATACCAGTGCATGTCTTTTAGAGGCTGGCAAAGGCAACCCCACACCACTGAAACCAAAAAGAGCTAAGAGAGGGTCAGGTGTTACTGCCACTCCGGCCAATCCAGACATCATACGGAAAACATCTGTCCAGAACTTGCCAAGGGTGGGACAGGACCAGTACATATGAACCAATGTGGCTATGGCAGTTTTGCATTTGTCGCAGTATAGGGTGATTTCTGGATAGAAACGAGATAGTTTGCTTTTGGAAAGATGGGCCCTATGTACTATTTTGAACTGAATGAGACAATGGCGTGCACACAGAGATGTTGTATTCACCAGTTTAAGTATAGAGGCCCATGTCTCATCCAGTATAGTCATATTCAAGTCCTCCTCCCATAAAGTTTTAAGTTTAGGTGAGACAGGCTCCCTCATAGTCAACATTTTTTTTGTAAAGCCACGAAACCAGCCCTTTACGAGTCGGGTTCAACAATAGGATGCTTTCCAACAGTGTATGCTCTGGTAAAGAAACTGAGCCTGGAAAGTGAGACTGAATAAAGTTTCTGGTTTGCAAGTATCTAAAAAAATGGGATTTAGGTAAACCATATTTATTGCTAAGTTCCTCAAAGGATGCCAAATTCTTATCTATGAAAAGGTCCTTAAAATCAGTAAGCCCCTTCCGGTACCACTCCAGGAACACCCCATCCTGAACAGATTTTTAAAAAATGGTTAAGTGCAATTGGACTTAAGAGAGAAAAATCTTGAAGTTTAAAGTATTTCCTAAATTGGCCCCATATTTTCAGTGAGTGTTTCACTACAGGGTTTAAAATGGGGTTAGATGAAGCTAGTGAAAGTGGGGAGCAGAGCACTGCCAGAATGGATATGTTGTTGCCACTGTGTAGCTCCATAGCCACCCAGTCAGGACTGTCACCCAGGATATGGTAGAAATACCAAAACACTAAGCATCTAAGATTGGCGGCCCAATAATAAAACCAGAAGTTAGGGAAGGCAACCCCCCCCTGCTGTTTAGGTTTTTGGAGTTGCAATTTATTAAGCCTTGGGCGTTTACCCTGCCAAATGAAGGATGAAAAAATGAAGTCCAGTTCATTAAAAAAATTATTAGGAATAAAAATAGTAATGCCTGAAAAGGGTATAGAAATTTGGGTAGTATATTCATTTTAATTGAGTTGATACGTCCAACAATGGACATGGAAAGAGGTGTCCACTTTGTGAGGGATCCCATCACTTGTTTCAGCAGTTGAGTCAAGTTCTCTTTGAAGAGGTTTTTATATTTTTTTGTCACTGTGATACCCAGGTAAGTGAATTTTTGTCTTTCAATTCTGAACGGCAGGTTAGCAAAGTCTGACATATTAGCTTTATTACCTATGGGGATTCAAAATTAACATTCTCAGAGATCCACTCTTCCAGTAGGTAACAACCTCGGAGTCAGAGAAACAGAACTACCTGTATCAAACTAACCACTGCTCCTGGTGGGCATGTAGTAGGTATAGGTCCCCCCGCAATGATATAGACCTTTGAGACATACTTTACTGGCCTCCATGAACACTATAAAAAAATAGCGATGTAATAAAATTTAAAGCAACCACAAGAAATAGCGTGGAAAGAGGCTCCAGACATTGTTGGGACAGAACAAACAGGTATTAATGGAGCTGACCATCTATTCATAAAGTCCAATACCAACCAAAAGGATGGCAAGAAAAAGTCCATTGAAAATGAGGTAACATGACAGCAGGCTATTTTTACAGTACCTATTGTGCCCTGAGGCAAAGCAGCCCCGCTGCGTTTATGGAGTGAGCCCTCTGCAAAATGTTGTTCCTTTATTGGTCTTCCTGTGATTTTGGAAGCCTCTTGATGAACTGTTGAGCCTCCTCCACCGAACCGAGACATTTTTTGGCACCACTGGATTGCGTAATGCGAAGACGGACTGGGAAGAGAAGAGCGGCTCTCCAGGTCCGTCACTTTGTCTTTTAGCTTGGCATTGTCTTCCCGGAGAGCAGCACACGAATTCTCGAGGTCGTCCACTCGCTGGCCCAGATCTTCTGTTGCGAGCTCTAAGGAGGAGACTCGCTCTGCCTGTTCCTCCAGGGTCTGCCGCATCTGGTCTAGCTTGGAGCTAAGCATGTTGGCAGAAGATTTGACCTCAGATTTCAGATCCTCACTGTGCTGTTGAAGCAGTGCGATGATAGCCTCTAGCGTTAAGCTAGCGTCCTCCTTCTTACTTCCTTTCACGCTCTTACAGGCCATCACTAGTGGAAAGTTGTTTTATAATGTTTTGATTGAAAAGCATTTTTTGCAGTGATTAAAATTTATGTTTTTTACAACTAAGGTTTTAGAAGCTGTTGGATGTACATGTCGTTCATTTTTATTTTTGTGCCTTCTGGTTCTCATTTCATATTCCTTTACTGATTTTTGCACTTATCAACGATTCCATTTTATTTTGTTGTTCAATTTGTCTTTATGTTTATGATTTATGATCATAACCATTTCATCTTATTTTCATGCTTTCAAATTTTGACATTTTGTTTCCTTTATGGGTTTTTGCACTGTGGTACAATATTTTCTTTGTGTTTCAGCCTTCAACAAATACTAATAAACAGGAGGGAGATGTTAGGGTTTTTTAATATTACCAACTTTTGTGCTTATGTGCCAAACATGCCTACGTGTCACACTGATTGTCAGAAGTATTAATTGACATTTGATCATGCTTACAACGGCCAGCCAATCAACAAGACAATAAGACAACCAGCAATGAGATCTAAACATGGGGTTAACTCATTTTTATTGTCAGGGTGATGGGAAGAGAAATGAATGTAAAAATAAATGTATGTTTGCTTTTTTAAACCTCATCTTTTCTGCAACATCAAAAGATCCGATGAGAGAAACTAAGTGGTCAGGTGAGATTCCTCTGAAAGGAGTGAATACTAAAACTTCATTTTTCTCAACAGTAAATATTCAAAGAGCACTATCCAAGATGTTTTTGTATTGATGGGTGGCGTAGAATTGGCTTTCTGTGGGGTGAATTTAGTTAAAAGGCTGGATTTTTCCGGAGCAGTCCGTTGCTACGTCTACCCTGTCTGCATGGCAAACCGGAAGTCCTCCCCATTGCGAGTTTTAACAAGAAAGCCATAATGTTCCCAAACAGGAGACCGCAAGGAGATGGTAGGGTCTTCAAGTTCTGGCTTGTTTGTTGCCATAATGGTCCGATTTATCATGCCTGCTACTCATGCTGCAAGACTCTTCAACAATTAATAGCTCCTGTGCTGAAACACGCTTAGGAACTTTAGTTCTGCAGCACATAATCTCTCACTAATAAAATTATTTAATGAGTGAAAAAAAGACTGAAACGGTACGCCTGTGGACCGAACCGAACATGCCGTACCGAAACGATTCAATACACCTACATATTCTGCTAACATCAAACAAACAGAGAGGCAATTCCATTATCAAATTATGAAAGAAAGAGTTTTGTGTAAGGAATACTTATGGGGAAAACATCAGTTGTATAAAAGCCAGCACACACTGAACTAATACCTTTGTAGTAAGCTTAAACTTAGCAAGTTTGTTCTCAAAATGAGCTGAAAAAAAAGATATGGTTTTACTGTTGTTTATTCCTACTCCAGTCTTTTTGTTGCCTCATGCTGGTGGCTGCAGGTATCAATGGAGTGAGGAATGTTATGTCAACCACAAAGTATTTTTTTGTACACTCTGGCAACACTGTTACCATTAGCTTTTTGCACAGATTTATACTTACAAACCCTATATATAAAAATTATTCAAGTCTTTCTGAAAGTGCAGGTATGAGGATTACATTTTTATTCTACTCTCCACTAACTATGTTGCAGGAAGAGTTTAAGAGGGTGTTTTTCTTTGCTGGGTGGGGCTGTCATTTCTGACAACACCAGGCACAGTTATTGTCCAATACTCCTAATGACAACATGAGTATTTAAGCAGAGCAGAGTCACAACTCGGTAAATATCACTTGGTAACCACTCATATTTCAACCCTTCATTCTCAGAAACTCTAAGAAACATTTTGTACTTACATTTATCTGTGCTCCCCCGCAAAATCCTTTGAGTGCTCCCGAACTCCTAGTGGAAAACCCTTTGTGGAAAATCTCTTTTAGAATCCTCTGTGTGTTCCTTGGTCTCACCATTGATCGAGAATGAAATTGTGCCATGAGGCTTGCAGAGTCATCAGTGTGTAGCAATCCATCCATTGTTTTTTTACCCACTTCTCCTTTTCTGGGTCACAGGGAGATGGTGCCTACCTCCAGCAGTCACTGTGTGAGAGGCAGTGGACACCCTGGACAGGTCTCCAGTCCATCACAGGGCCACATATAGACAAACGAGACAAACAACCATTCACCCTCTCTCACACACCTAGGGAAAATTTAGAGTTGCAATGGCATTCCAAAACAGCTTATAAAGAAGAACATAACCTCTTCAGTGCTGAACATTTTCAGTACAAATTTTCTTTTGTTCCAACACCCACCTGCAGCTGAAAATGTGGACATGTTAGGAGTCTGGCTATTCTTAACCCCTGGCTCTCGTCTATCTGTGAATCTCACAATCTTCTTTCTTGAAAACTCTGGCACCAGTCTGCTCTCAGCTGACGTGAAGGCTTGCCGTAATTTCAACTTGGCAGACTCACCCAGCTGTCCAGCATCACTCATCGCAGATCCTCGCTTGCAGCTGCCAATTAGCATCCAGATTTGGAATATAAGGCTCCCCATCCACAGGTCCTCCTGCTCGCCAGACAAGTTTCATCCAGCCACCTCCCCCATCTCCACCCTCGCTTCGCAAGCTCCTCTGGACTCCCCTTCCTTGTCCTCCATGCCACCACCAGGTCCGGGTCCCGGGGGAAGACTACCCTAATCTCTCACCCTACGTTGATCATCCAAGCTCACAGTGGTTCTCTGCAAACTCGTCTTCTGCCGGGGCCCGAGCGCCAAAGACTTCTAGCCAATAAAACACTCTAATTGTCTCCATCTCTCAGTGTGAGTCTCTCCTGGTTGAAAGATAACTGATTACGTTTAGAATTACCTCAATTCAAGATGGCTACCTCAGTTAATCCACCTTAGCAACACTAAAATGGCTATAAAACTCAGTCATTAGTTGTTGTGATAAAATTTTAAAAAGGCTGTGGTAATGAGCTACGTTAAAAAGTAGCAGATTACCGGCCCCTTTTGTGGAAACAGTTATTAGTGCTGTTTCCTCACAGTGAGAAAATTCCTGAGCTTTTGATCAGTGCCTATCTGTGTGAGGTTTTACCTATCTTTGCATGTTCTCAATGAGTATACATGGGTTTTCTCTGGGCACTTCTTTTCTTAAGCGTGACTGTAATAGTTTCTGTTTAAAAGACAACTTTTCTTTTCTTGTCTTTTAAAGACATAAACCTGCCTTTTCAATGAGCTTGCTCAAATCAAGGTGACTTAAAATGCACTTCTGACTAATCAGTTTCACTCCAATTTGCACCTTGATGTATGAGGCCAAAATATCACTTAAGGACCAGGCTAACAAAAACCATAATTACCCTCAGGAGGGAAGGGAAAGAGAGTATTTTGCATGTGAGTTCCGCTTGCAAAAAACTAGTATTACATAAATATTGAAGACAAAATATGAAGCTGAATTGTTTTGTTTGAATTGAGAAAGCTCCTTGAACTTGAAGTACTCAGAGAACGCCACAGAAAAACTGTTTCTGTGGCGGTTAGTTTATGCTAATAGCACTCTGTAGCACCGGCCTGAAGGTAAGAGTCTAAACAGTTTGTGTCCAGGATGTGTGGGGTCTACAGAGATGTTCCTAGCCTTTTTGTCTATGTGAAATGGTGATTCAGAGGAACTGGAAGTGATCCACAGTGGACACTGTGTTTTTGAGGATGGTGAGTGAAGTGAAGTGAAATTTATTTATATAGCACTTTTCCATAACAAGGCGATTCAAGGTGCTTTACAACACAGAAACAACAATCAGGTACATAATCAAATACAGATTAAAACATCATATCAAACATCATAAAAACATTATAATCAAATATAGAGATACAGAAGTAAAAACATCAATCATGTATAATCTAAATGAAATATAAGATAATCTAAATAAAATAATGAAACTAAACATATCTAAACATGAGCAAAATAGTCAACAGTCAAAATAGTAGCTAAGATAATCTAAATGATAAAGTTAAAGCTGAACTAAACAACAATTAGGAATCTAACAATCTAACAATATCTAAAATATGAGCTAAGATAAACTAAACAAAACTAAGAGTACAGGAAGGCTAAATAAGCTAACATAAACTGAAATATGATAATGCTAAACTAAAGGTACAACATGGCTTACTAATAGTACCAAAGGCCCGCTAAACAGCCAACATAAAAAATGCTAAGATAAACATGATATTGCTAAACTAAAGGTACAAGAGACTTTCTAATAGTACCAAAAGGCCCGCTAAACAGCCAACATAAGAATTACTAGAATAATTAGACTAAGGTAGTGAAGGAGGAGAGGGAGGGAGTGAGATGACAGAAATGACTCAGAGACAGCGGAAAGTGTGCGTGTGTATGTGTGTAGAGGCGGTGGCAGGCAGTGTTGTGCGTGTTGTATGAGTGTGTGTGTGTGTGTGTGTGTCTGTGTGTGTGGGTGTGTTTGTAGAGAAGTCCATGAATCATGTCACAGAGGCCATTGTCTGTGATAATGTGATGGATTGTTTATCAAACAGCCCAGAGCAGATCCACAGATGTCCTTAGGCAAGGTAGGGGGCAGAGCATCTTGTTTACATAAAATCCGGGGACAAATTGAAGATAGTTGGCCAAGGCCAGCATCAGGGGAGCCAGATTTACATAACAATAATTGTTTTGGGTCAGGCTGACTTATGTTTTCCGTCTGCCTTGTCGTCTTGCTGATACTTCTCAATGGCGAATCCAAACAGCCAAATTCCAGGTCCATTCCGCCTGATTCGAGCGAGCAACTTTCTCTAAGATTAAACCCATTTCATTCCTGAGTCCCGGAACCGCAATTTAGTCTGCAGTCCTGTAACTTGCGATTCTGCTCCCGTAACAACACAGTTTGAGTGTAGACCACCGAACCCACCAAACGAATTTGACGATATGTCACGTAACTGCTTAATCCAAACAGCAGAAATCCTGTTATCAAAAACCCAAATATGTAAAGATCTTCCATGTCCTCCACTGACAAAATCGATAGACAGACAATATTCCACTTCCTCTAGGAATCCATTGTGTATCCAGCAAATGATGTCCCATCTGCAGGGGGTCCAGCAGGGTAAACTGCAGGGGGTCCAGCAGGGTAGATGTGTAGATGCAGCTTGAAAGGAAATGCTGAGAGGATCACAACTATTTATGGAGCTCTTTTAGGAAAAACATGCAAACATATGTAAAGCTTGGTGACCTTTTCAGTTTTCTGATTCTTAAATGCCTATCTGTCCAGACTTTTGAATTTTTTGGGTTTTAGAAAAAAGGAAAGTTAATTTGGATTTTAAATTTGCCTGCAACTGTTCCTGCTGGCTTTTTGCTTCCTCCAGGGCTACATTTCTGAAGGAAAAGTGCATAAATTATTCTCAAAATGGTAAAATGGAAATCCCCAATATCTAATACTGAGCTAGATATCTGCTTGTAACAACCACAACTAAAGTTAAACAGGAATCTGCCAGCTAACCTTGAGGACAACAAACTTGTAGCTTTATTGCAGGAGTTTAATTCATAACTGAAGAGTCAAACTGCAATAGACAAATGGTTTTAAAATAATGATACTTTTAACTTCTTATTTTCCACATATGTAAGTGTGTGTGTGTTTTGATACCAAAATAAAAATGTGGACCAAGGTGTTTCTTTTTCTCACTGGAGCTGTCAACATCTATCTGGTAAATATGTCATTTTAAATTATAATAATGCATTTTTGTTAACTATAACTAATAAAAAAAAATGAAATTGTAATATTTTTACAATTATATTATATAGTTTAATTTACAGTACTTTTGACACCAACACTAATTGTGATATTTGATTGTTTTTTTTTTTCAGGTGATTTCAGAAGGTGAGATATTTGACTTTATTGTTATATACAGGTGCTGGTCATAAAATTAGAATATCATGAAAAAGTAGATTGATTTCAGTAATTCCATTTAAAAAGTGAAACTTGTATATTATATTCATACATTACATACAAACTCATATATTTCAAATGTTTATTTCGTTTAATTTTGATGATT
>NC_051448.1:20667608-20691428 GCF_001649575.2 Kryptolebias marmoratus | reverse complement strand
ACTGAGTGCTGTACATGCTCATACTTTTCATGTTCATACTTTTCAGTTGGCCAACATTTCTATAAATCCTTTGTTTTTATTGGTCTTCAGTAATATTCTAATTTTCTGATATGATGAATTTGAGATTTTCATTTGTTGTCATTTGTAATCACCAAAATTAAACGAAATAAACATTTGAAATATATGAGTTTGTATGTAATGTATGAATATAATATACAAGTTTCACTTTTTAAATGGAATTACTGAACTCAATCTACTTTTTCATGATATTCTAATTTTATGACCAGCACCTGTAGAGGCTATGTATCACCAAGTTAAAGTACTGCCTGATGAAAGTGACCTCCTGTGAACCTCTGGTGGTCAGATGAGGATCTGCATGAACCTTTACAGGAATACAAAACGGTTGTACATTTGTTTGGGGCCACATCCTCCCAGCTGTGCCAACTTCGCCCTGAAGAAAACAGCCGAAGATGTTAGAGACAAAATGGCACCATCTGCAGTAGGGTTTAGCACGGATAAAGCATTTTTGACAAGCACGAGCATAACTTGAGTAAAACTCATCAATATCCGTACTTGTCCTGAAGGAAAATGGTCTTTGGGTAACTCACTATTTTCACAATCTGTGATTGGCTAGTCACAGAGTGCTCGCCCCTCCCTACACACACATACAGCTCTGCAGCGATAGCTGGGCCTCCCGGCTTGCACACACAGACACAGACAGTGACTGATCTCTCTGTGGTTGGCTCGACTGTAGCTCACGTTGCTCTCTTCAATCAGCACTCCTTAGGTTTTCTTCAGCTCCCCTCTATTTTGGTTTGTATGATATTAAAAGTTACTTGGTGAACTTTTTTTCATAGCATATGCGGTGCATTTGACAAAACAGAGCTAAAAATGGCTCGTGTCGCGTTGGTCACTGCCTCCACTCCGGTTGGGGTTTTTTTTTTTTTTTACTGTCTGCTTTCCCTAAGTTTGGCTGGTGGTATATCAGGCCCACTTCCAGGTTAAGCCCCACCCACTCTGAGTACAGATACGGATATAGATCATTTAGATGGTTTAACACATACAGATAGTAGTGTGCTCGCTCATCCCTAATCTGCAGTCAAAGCAGTTGTGAACGATTTTTATGTTGATGATTGTCTCCTGTCGGTATCAGATGATTTTCAAGCCTGTGAAATGGTCAGTCTCAACAGCTGTCTCTGAAAGTGGAGGATTCCATCTAACAAAATGGATGAGTAACAACAGATCTGTTCTCAGTTCAATTCCTGAAACTGAAAAAGCAAAATAGATTAAAGATTTGGATCTCAGTCGTGATGTGTTACCTGATGAGGGGGTCCTAGGAGTCAACTGGTGTGCTGAATGACGTGTTTAAGGTCAGGATCAATGCAAGACACATGCCACAAACAAGGCGTGGTCTCCTCTCATTTGTCAGTGCCATATATGACCCATTGGGTTTCCTGTCTCCCATCATTCTTCCAGCCAAAATCATTCTTCAAGAGCTATGTGGCTAAAAATGTTCCTGGGATCAGGACATACCTCCTGAAATGGCACAAAGGACACAGAAATGGCTTTCTGATCATACAAATCTCCATCATTTTACAGTGAGTAGGTGCCCGAAACCAGCAGGAATTGGAAAAATTATCTCTGTGCAATTACATCACTTTGCACCATACTTGCCAACCGTCCTGCATTGGGTGGGACAGTCCCGCATTTAGCCCCCCCGTCCCTTGTCCCACATCAGCCTGTGCGGGACAGCCAAAAGTCCTGCATTTGGCCCTCACCCGCCACACTTAGTAATTCTCATGCAAAAAAACACATGCACACGGCCTTTTTTGTCACGTTAACGCTATATTTAGCGAGTTTTCAGATCCCTCTAGCATTTTTTTAAAGCGACTAGCGACAAATCTAGTGACTTTGGCGGCTAAATTGGAGAAAGCACTCATTCTGCAGCGTACTGTAAGCCCCGCCCACTTCCCCAAGCACTGACAGCTGTCAATCTCACAGCAGAGAGGACACCTGCTCCACTCTGTGTCCACAGTGGCGCTCCCGCGCGCGCCCCCTCGAGCAAGCGCGGGAGCGCGATTGTTTTCGTGTGAGTCGTGTTGTCATCTGATGACAGAGAGCTAAAGATGGAGAGGCAGAAAGATAAAGATGTAGGCATGAAAGAAAGCTTTTCAAGAGGAGGCCTGGAAATGTTCAGGTTAGCTAAAGGTACTAATTACTAATAAATAACAAGTTATAGCTGTTTACTGATCAGTATTTACAATATAACAGCTGAGAGGACGGAGAGAAAGATCAAAACTTGAGAGCCCTGATCTTAAGCAACTATGATATGTGTTTAATTGAAATTAATTGATCAGAATTCAGGAAAATCATGTTGAATCTATGATGTTTGTGTGTATTTCTGGGAGTGGATTTTTTGCAGGATGTTTTAAAGACATGATCAGCTGATGAATAGATAAGTTGTGTCTGGCAAAACATTTTATATACAACTGTATATATTTGGGCAGACAGACTTAAACACAGATAATGTAATACTTAAAATGTGAATGTATGTGTGTGTGTATGTGTATGGTTGGGGGTAGGGGGAGTGAAGGGGGGGTCATGCTATGTTGTCCCACATTGACATTCCCAAAGGTTGGCAAGTATGTTTGCAGATGCAAGTGAAAAGGGCTATGGAGTTGTGACTTATCTTCAGATAGTAAATAGCAGTGAAGTAACACACTGCTCCTTCATTATTGGAAAGTCCAGAGTTACACCACTGAAACAAACAACAATTCCAGGACTATAATTACCAGCGACTGCTGTTGCAGTGAAAATGGACAAACTTGTGAGAAAAGAGCTACAAATGCCTCTTGAAGAGTCTGTGGTTTGGTCAGACAATATTTACTGTGATGAAGTACATTTCCAGCAAGAACATCAAATTTAAAACATTTGTGGCAAACAGAGTATCACTCATCAGACACAACACAAAACCAAGTCAGTGGATGTACGGTAACTCTGAGTTAAACCCAGCTGACCATGCGTCATGAGGAATGAATGCAGATGTGTTCCTAAAGTGTCACAACTGGATCACTGGACCAGAATTTCTGCCAAAGAACAAAGAATACTGGCTAGTCTCACCAGATATGAAACATACATTGAAAGACGATGTGGAAGTTAAAAGTACGGTCTGTGTGAATGCTACAGAAGTGTTTGAAGATCTCACCTAGTTCATCAGTTATTACTCAGACTGGCATAGATTAAAAAAGGCAGTGTCTTGGATGTTAAAGTTTAAGCAGCTGCTACATGACCTGAGCCAACACCACAATTGTCTGATGTCACAAATAAAGGATTTCTCACATCAAGGAATGAAAACTGAAATGGTTGAAAAACAAATACAGCAGTTCAGATCAACATTGAAAGGATTATTGCAAACAGCTGCAGATGTTGCAGAAGAAGAAACTGTGATCATCAAGCTCTGTCAAGGTCCAGGTTTCAGTGATGATCTTACAAGTCTTCAAAAGGGTGATAAGCTGAAAAGATCCAGTCACATTGTCAAACTTGATCCTGTTCTCCAAGATGAGATTTTAAGAGTTGGAGGAAGGTTGCATCAGTCTGCTTTGCCTGCAGATGTTAAATATCCTGTGATTCTTTCTAAAAATCACCATGTTTTAACTTTGATTCTCAAATACATACATCAAGAGACTGGACACAGTGGAAGAAATTAGACTTTGTCAAGACCGAGAGAAAGGTTTTGGATTCCACAAGCAGATTCAGCCATCAGAAACATACAGTCAAGGTGTGTGACATGCAAAACAATTCCAGCAAAACCTGGAGAGCAAAGAATGGCTGATTTACCACCAGATCGATTGATACCTAACAAGCCTCCATTTACAAATGTGGGAATCGATTATTTTGGACCATTCAATGTAAAGTGTGAATGGAGTACAGTCAAGCGGTATGGTGTGTTGTTCACCTGTGTCACCATTAGAGCAATACCCATAGAAGTTGCCAATTCACTTGCATGCATAAATCCATTCAAGAGATCTGTTGCATGCAGAGGCCAGGTGTCTGTCATGAGATTGGATAATGTGACAAATCTGGTGGTAGCAGAAAAAGAGATGCACAAAGCAATTAAAGCCTGGAATTATTCAAAAATCTCAGTAAACAAGTTCAGTACCTCACTAACATCTTCTGGGAGCGGTGGACAAAAGAGTACTTACCTCTTCTACAAGAGAGACAGAAATGGACAGTAACTAGACAAAATTTGAAACCAGGAGTACTCATAGTTGATGAGACATTACCAAGAAACTCTTGGCTGATAGGAAAAGTTTTAAGGACTGTTCCAGATTCAAATGGACTTGTTTGATGTGTGTTTGTTAAAACTAAAAGTAGTATCTTAGAAAGACCTGTGGTTAAGTTATGTTTGTTGCTTGAAATGAATGTTTAAAAGGTGAATGTTTAAAAAGACTGAAATATTTACAGGACTGAGTGAATTTGGGTTTAGTAAACAATTAACTTTAATGTAGAAGATAAATGAATGCACATGTTATGTGGGAATGTTAAGTTACAGAAGTTTACAACTGAGTTATAAATTATGCTTTCTATATAGTAATTGTTATCCATTAGCAGTAACAATTAGGGGCCGGAATGTAAGCTTCATTTATGGTAAAATATAATTTGAATTTAATATTCAAAGTTTGAAACATTTTGTTTTTGTTTAGTTTTGTTTATTAGTCAGAATTTGATTTGAGTTAATTTGCCGACCTTTTAGGCTTCCGTAGCCTCAGACAGGAAGTGATGTTCATGTTGAATGGGAAATAGAAGAATTGTAAATAAACGAGCTATGGCAGAGCGACACAGTTGTTTTACCGTTGGCCTTTGTTTTAAGAACAAGGTAAACAGACAAATTTTGATCCTACACCAGCAGACATTGTTCAGTGACAAAACCAGCAGAACTAAGGTGATGGTCTTCTTGTAATGAAGTGGGTGGAGCTCCACTTGGGTTGCTTGGTGAGGGGCTGGGCTTGGCTTGGGGTTGCTAGGTAACAGGGATTGTGATGAAACAAAGTTTTTGAAACAGGTCATTTTGCAGACACCAGAAAACATTTACTTATTGTCAAAAAATGACTTGGTTTGTCCTGTAACCAGAGGGTTGCTGGTTTGAGCCCCCGCTCTGTCAGTCTTAGCCGTTGTGTCCTTGGACAAGACACTTCACCCACCTTGCCTAATGGTGGTGGTCAGAGGGCTTGGTGGTGCCGGTGTGATGGCAGCCTCACTTCTGTCAGCCTGCCCCAGGGCAGCTGTGACTATAATGTAGCTTACTGCCACCAGTGTATGAATGTGTGAATGAATGGGTGAATGATTGTAGTGTGAAGCGTTTTGGGGTCCTTGGACTAGATAAAGCGCTATAAAGTGAAAGCCATTTACCATAGATACCAAAATGGAAGTACAAAAACATGGGTTCCCTTTAATTAAAGGCTAACAACCCACTTGTTTAGAGTTGCTTTTAAACAATAAGAAATGAAACACTGACCAACATATTTGATGTGTACTGGTATCTCAATTGGTTTCTGAAAATGTGCTATACAAATAAACTTAACTTGACTTGAACCTCAGGGTCTCCTCTTTGCTTTTTGCAGACAATGTGGTTCTGTTTGTGTGTTTGAGACATCTTCACAGCCAACTGAAGCAGCTGGTATGAAAGTCAGCTCTAAGTTGGAGGCCATTGTTCTGAAAGGGAAAAAAGGTGGAATGCTCCCTTTGGATTGGGAGTGAGTCTCTGCCTCAAGCAGGGGAGTTCAAGTAAAGGAGTCTTGCTCCCGAGTGATGGTAGGATCAAGTAGCAGATGGATCAAAGATTAGATCTTCATCTGCATTAATGAAAGCATTGCTCTGGTCTGTCATGGTGAAGAAAGAGCTGAAAGGTAAAGCTCTCAAATTACTGGTTTGTCTTTGTTCCGTTCCACCCCTCAAATATGATCATAAGGTATGAATCGTGACTGAAAGAACAAGGTGCTTGATATAAGCAGCTGAAATGAGCTTCCTCCATAGGGTGCAACCTTACACCCTTGTCACACTAGAGGCAAATGAGTCAAAATGCCTTTGGAATGACAGTTCTTTGTATATTCGTAGGTTCATTCCAAACATTCAGGCCCATACTTGTAGCAGGCTCAAATGTTTTGCTCATGTTCAAAACTTTCCAAGTGTATTCCAAGTGTAAAAATGTTGGACAGCATTCAAAGTTTATTCTAACTGTATTCTGACTCTATTCTAAGTATTCTTATGGGACCCCAACTGCATTCTAAACATACTGATTGCAATAGAGGGAAAACTGAAATGGCAAGCCACTTTAAATCCTGGGAAAGTGTCCCAAATGCACCTCAAGTAGCCAGAATGCACCTCGAATGCATCTTGATTGCTGCCAGAATCTATATGTTAAAACAATCCAAATGCACTTGGAATGCTGTCAGAAACTTTCGGTTGCTGCTGGAATGAGGCTCATATGCAGTTAAAATGTACTGATAGACCACACTACAGAATCACATAAAAATGCAGCCAGCTGTTCACGCTGGTCCAAGGGGTCCATACTCTATAGTGGCTGGACTGAGACTTATGAAAATATTAAATTCAGTAATATTATTCTGGTGGTGTTCTTGGAACACTCAAGACTTTTGTGTTAAATTCTGGGAATATTCAAAGTACATTGTAAGTATTCAAGCTACATTCTGTTTGAATTCTTAGATATTTGAAGTATATTCGGCACCCATTCTGGTAGCATTCTGACTGCATTTGAGTTAAATTTGTATAGCATTTGAGGCACCTTGCAATCCCAATTGAAGGACATTCAAAAGGCTTTATAATTATTCTGACTGCATTCTAAATCTGCATTTTAAATTTTCCTACTATGTTTCAACTACATTCGAAAGCTAACACCAGGAATGTACAAGAATCATTCAAGGCTGGTTCATATGTGTTTTATTTGAATGGCATTCCTACAAAGCAATAAGAATTTTGGTTACTTTTAAAATCACTGCCAGAATACGGTGTGAATGTTGAAAGTTCTTCATTTTGTCTGGTTCTGCTTGATTCCTGCTGATTCAAAATAAGTGTGATGGTGGCATTAGAGATATGGTGGAGGTCCTTCATCCCAGGGGAGCTAAGAGTAGAGCCAATTTGCATTAGGAGTTCAGGTGGTTTGGGTATCTGATGAGGATGGCTCCTAGGAATCTCCCTCTGAATGATTTTCAGGCACATCCCACTGGGAGGAGACCCCAGGAATGACCCAGAACAAGCTGGAGGGATCATGTATCCTTTGTGGCCTGAAATCACTACAGGATCCCCCAGAAGGAGCTGGAAATCAATCAATCAATCAATCAATCAAATTTTATTTGTATAGCACATTTCAGCAGCAAGGCATTTCAAGGTGCTTTACATAATTAAAAAACAAAATAAAAACAGCATGTGACAATGAATAAACAGTAAGAAAGAGAAAAACATTGAAGACATCAAGACCCTGCACTCTAACCCTAATTTAGCCATAAGCAACTCTAAACAGGTGGGTTTTAAGTTGAGATTTAAAGGCACCCAGTGAAAGTAAAAGTGTCACTGGGGATATCTGAGTCTCCCTCCTAAACCTGTTGCCTCTGTGACCCGACCATGGATAAGGAGCAGAAAATGAATAGATGGATAATGTAATTACCGTTTTAAAGATGCAATTTTTTTTTTATTGTCAATCAAGCAAATAAATAAAGATAAAACAAAAGCTGAATCTGCATACCTATTAAGACCAAGGAGAGGGTTCCTTGAATTTCATGCTGTCTCCTACTTGGTGGTGTTGCACTGGTGTCGATTTTGGGTGTCTGTCAGAGCAGGTGTACATGTAGTTGTTGTGTCTTTTTTAGGGGTTGCCACAGCGAGCAAATTCACATGAACGAATGGGCAATTGTTCTACACTGGATGCCCTTCCTGCCACAACCTGGGATCAAACCTGCAGCCTCAGCATTATCAGACCGCAGCACTGAGCGCCAAGCTACCGCAACCCTCCCTGAGCAGGTGTACATACTGATTTACACTCAACGTCCACTTTTTTAGGTACACCTGTCCAACTGCTCATTAACGCAAATGTCGAATCAGCCAATCACATAGCAGCAGTTTAATGCTTTTAGGCATGTAGACATGGCCAAGGCGATCTGCTGCAGTTCAAACCGAGCATCAGAATGGGGAAGAAAGTTGATTAAATGACTTTGATCTTTGAACGTGGCATGGTTGTTGGTGCCAGACGAGCTAGTCTGAGTATTTCAGAAACTGCTGATATACTGGGATTTTCATGCACAACCACCTCTAGGGTTTACAGGGAATGGTCAGAAAAAGATAAAATATCCAGTGAGCGGCAGTTCTGTGGGCGCAAATGCCTTGTTGATACCAGAGGTCAGAGGAGAATGGCCAGGCTGGTTCGAGCTGATAGAACGGCAACAGTAACTCAAATAACACCTCGTTACAACCCAGGTATGCAGAACAGCATCTCTGACTGCATAACACGTTGAACCTTGAGTTGGATGGACTACAGCAGCACAGGCTCACCAAAATTGGACAATAGAAGATTGGAAAAACATTGCCTGGTCTGGTCTCGATTTCTGCTGCAACATTTGGATGGCAGGGTTAGAATTTGGCGTCAGCAACATAAAAGAATGGATCCATCCTGCCTTGTATCAACGGTTCAGGCTGGTGGTGGTGGTGCAATGGTGTGTGGGATATTTTCCTGATACACTTTGGGCCCATTAGTACCAACTGAGCATTGTGTCAACATCACAGCCTACCTGAGTATTGTTGCTGATCATGTTTATCTCTATTATGACCACAGTGTACCCATCTTCTGATGGCTATTTCCAGCAGGATAAAGTGCCATGTCATGAAGCACGAATCATCTCAGGTTTCTTGAACACAACAATGAGTTCACTATACTCAAATGGCCTCCACAGTCACCAGATCTCAATCCCATAGAGCACCTTTTGGGATGTGGTGGAATGGGAGATTTGCATCATGGATGTGCAGCCGACAAATCTGCAGCAACTGTGTGATGCTATCATGTCAATATGGACCAGACTCTCTGAGGAATGTTTCCGCTACCTTGTTGAATCTACGCCATGAAGGATTAAGGCAGTTGTGAAGACAACAGGGGGTCCAACCTGGTATTAGCAAGGTGTACCTGATAAAGTGGCCGGTGAGTGTATATTCAGTATATACCTGTATGTGGTCTTGGGTCTCAGGTCAGCTGCTTTTTTTTGTTGTTTTACAATTTATTTTTGTTCTGTAATTGTATTGTCAACTTTGTGGCTGGGTCTGCTGGAGATTATGATGTCTATAAAATACATTCATGCTGGTTGCAACATAGCAGAATTTTTTTATATAAAAAAATCATTTATATATATATATATATATATATATATATATATATATATTTTTTTTTTTTAAACGAAACTTGAAAGCAAATACCATATGTTTAAGCTGTGGAACCTCATTCATTTATTCATATCTACCAAGGAAATAGTAAAAGCATTACATGTAAACAATCCACCAACATAGCGGGTTGGTTTATTGTTTGTTTCATTGATAGAAACTAACAGATTGAAACTCTTTTTTTTTTATTTTTTTGCTGGGAGTTTACTATCAGGATGCTACGGTGCATGCAGGAGGTGAGGGTTGTGGTTTATTTTGGTTCAGTCATTTACTGAGCACATTTATTTTCAGTCAGCCTGGTGATTACATGAGTAGGAGTGATGGCAAGAGAGGAGCATCCCTCCTTAATTGGAGGGCAAAGTGTTTATTGAAGGAGAAACTTGTAACTTTAAATTGTTGAAGACAATCACTGCAATCTATGTTTATGTTAGTACTGTAAATTTTCAACAGAAACGGAAAAAAATACCAAAAATCACCTGCTGGTTAACTGAAAACTAATCATTCATCAAATTCAGCAGGCTTTCTAACTTCATTCATTACCTCAGTATTGGATCCATTCAGCTTACTCTAAAATTTCATACTGAGAGAAAGCTTTACACCAAGTTTCATGATTTATTTTATTGATTTTGGGGGGCAAACACATTTAGTGATTGAGGACATTGAAAAGCTTGACTTTATGTGTGTCTGTATGTATGTGTCCACATTCCTGCTGTGAGGTCAACAAAAAATGATTCATAGTAAAGGGCTTATTAAAAGATGGGACAGTAAACAAAATGACAGATGACTTTGTTATGGAAGGTGAAGTTCATTTTTTGATACTAACTGCACTATCACACTCTCATGATAAATTATGATAAAAGCACACTTTTCATGTTTTTCTTACACTGTCACTTTTGTTTTATTTGTTTTTTTTTCCACAGTGTTAGTAAAAGGACAAACAACCACAGCTTTATCAATAACAAACAGCCATAACATGTTAGGGATGTATGTGTGGGTTTCAGTGTCATTAAAGGATGGAGGATTCTAAAATATGACAAAAAGAAAGTTTATCTTCCATGACAAATAAATAATTAATTTTAATTTATTTGTTTTGTTCTTCACAGTAACAGCAACATCAACAATCCCATTAACCCTGCCTTCCACATCAACAAATGGTATAATGCATTTGGGATGGTGTTTGTTTCAGCTTCTTCAGTCAGACTATACAATTGTATTTTGAAAAAAAATTTTGTATCATGTATTTATTTATTTGGCTAAAAATACAATTTCTGACAAACAATTTGGATAATATCAGAATCATAATACTAATCATAATGCTGCACAATAATAACTGTGCTATCTAACTATCATGAATAATATTAATATTAGGACACTTCTTATTTTATTGTTACACAGTCACTGCTGCTGTTTTTTCATTTTTTTTTATTTGTTTGTTTTGTCACAGTTTTTATAACAGGACAAACAACCACACCTTCTTCAATAACAAACTGTCTGACATGTTGTGGATAGATGTGTGTTTCAGTGTCCGAAAATGGACTGTGGTTTTAAGAAAAATATTCATACATTAAAAGATGGAGGATTATACTAAATTACTTTTGGAAAGTTCTTCTTCTGTAACATGTCATTATACATGATGACAATGAACACATTTCACCAATGCATTTTGGTTTCTTCATTTTCACAGAGACACCAACAACAACATCTTCCACAACAACCAGTGATATGACCTATTAGTGATGGATGTGTGTGTGTGTGTCAGCTTTTTCAGACAGATTTTAGAATTGTGTTTTTGTAGAATTTTTTTAATTAATGGTTTATATTTGTTTTTTAATTTTTGAAAATGAACACTTATTTTTCAAAAACCCAACACAAATACAACAATAAAAAGTATAAAAACACACGAGTTACGTTCTTTTTTTAGTGATTAAACAATATATCACTTTTTGTACCATCTTTAATAGTGATTTTTTTTTATTTACAGTGATACCAACAATAACACCAACTACCCCACCTTCTACATCAACAAACGGTATGACACAGTAGGGATGGACGTTTGTGTGTCAGTGTATTAAGACAGACATTGTTACTGTATAATTAGACAAATCTTTACACACTAGAACAAGGAGGAATATACAATATGACAACAGTGCATAGTAAAGTAATTTGTTTTTTTTTCTGTACAACAACTCTATTGTTGATTTTTTTTATTTTTATCCACAGTAACAACAAAAACAACCAAGGCTTCCACATCAACAAATGGTATGACATGTTAGGGATGGATGTGTTTCAGATTTTTCTGTCAGACTCTAGAATTGTTGTTTTCTGTGTTTAATATCTTTTGCTATAAACAACACATTTATTGATCGAGAAATATGATACTAAGTATACTATTAGGCTCATTTATAATAAAGGATGTCTCTTAGACTGTCAAGACTGCAACATTTATGGGGTTTTTTTCACAGAAATATCAACACCACCAGGTTCCACATCAACCAGAGGTATGACCTATTAGAGACGGATGTATGCCTGTCAGCTTCTTCAGTTGTTTTTTAATGACCTTAGTGACGTCCATCTTTGATGACACAGCAGAGTATATTTTCTTCTGTCACTATGTCACTACTGTTGTTGTTTTTCAGTGATAACTACATCAACACCAACAACCCCACCTTTCCCATCAACAAACGGTATGACACATTGAGGTTGAATGTTCAGTGTACAGTGAGGCTTGTTCAAGGCAGGTCATTAGCCATTTGATGCTAATCCAAGCATCTCAGCTGGATCCAACTCACAAAGAGATGTCTTAGGGACATATTTCAGTCTGTTGTTCAGCTGAATAGGAACCACTCAAAATCCCCAGGTTCTGTGCTATCTGATGCAGCGTGTTCACTGTAGCACAACACTGTACAGTTTCATCTGGAAAAGTCAACTGCACGTTGTCTCTGTTGTCATCAATTCATTGGACATAAGTCAAAGAATGTCCAAAGTATTCCACACATGGAACATCTCTTGAAAGCAGCCACTATTCTGTATTTCCAGAGAACCACTCAACAGATGCAGTATTGATGAAATTGGGAGTGGCGTATTTACTGTTAGCACTTAGGTCCAGTATCAACCACACATATGTGATCTCCGCCATTAATGGTGACCAAAACCATGGGTTTAAGATACAAAAAGCCGCCTGCAAATTCTGGGCACCTCTTAGGCATCAACCTTTCCTCTTAAGTTTTCAACTGTGCCTTTGCCAATTGTATTTCTAATATTTTTTAACTCATTTTCATTACTATCTTTTATCCATTTTCTGATCTATGTGATGAATGATATGTACACTCCACAAATCATAATCCATTTTTCACAAAACCACAACTGAGACCAAGCATTTTTCTCACTTTCTCTAAAACATGAGAGCTGAAACACACAAGATAACATGGGGGTTGTTAATTACAGCACCTCTCTACTATCCAAACACCCACTAACACAAACACCGCCCCCATCACACCCTGTCGTAAATGTTTTTACAACAGGTCATCCCCTCAGGATCAGGATGGCAAACAAAGATCTTCTCCAGAGCTCTTCGAAAACTTTTGGGAAGCCTGTAAAACTCCTCCAGTTACAAAACCCAACTCAGTAAAATAATTAACTTTGAACAGGTGTGTGTTACTGCTCAGGCATGGGGGTGGTTTCATTATGCCTGCTGAATCTTCATTGACATCACTCAATGACATCTGCTTGTATTTGGTTGATATGGGAGCTGATTTGAGAAGAGGTGTTCTTTGTTATCACAAGCTGTTTTATAGTGGGGAAGAAATCATGTAACTGCTTTTCTAGGCCTGCACAAATATATTTCACTAATTTTAAACTAAAAAGCATTTGTTTAACATTAAATTGTTCAAGAACAATTTTGCTCATTTTATTAAAACAAAAGTAAAAGCCTACAGCTTTGATCAAATTAATCATCTTCTCTATTTGTTAGTTTTTTTAGTTCTATGCATCGAACCAACTTTCAATCTTTCTATTCAGCTATTTTTCTTAGCCTTTTTGCTCATTTTAAACACTTCTATTCATGTTACACTACATCATACCACATAATTTTAAACCAAGTAACTATTCTTCTATTTCCTATTTTATTTCTACTTCTATTTTCTATCTTTTCTTTTATTTATTTTTGTCTTTATTTATTTTACTTATTTTCTGACAGTTTTAAATCCATTCAAACCAAATTTCACTAAGAACCAACTCCAAAGAGCCAGATTTACAACAAGCACATACACTCAACATTTTATCAGCCATTATATTTCATACACATTGGTGAATGGTGAAATACCCGATTTTCAGATCTGACCAAGAAGCTTCTAGATTCCTCTAATGTTGGAAGCCGCTTGATCACTGGGGTTACAGCCAGTCTGTCAATCATTTTAATTCACTTTGCTCTGGAACACCTTAAAACTAAAAAATTCCTTCTAAGTAGTCCAAAGCCCCCAAACACAGCAATGATCAGCCTGTCTGTGGAATTCTTAGAAAACACAGATACAAATCGTGAAAGACACCTATTGCTGCAAAAATCACCCACACAATGCAGAAAATAAAAATCGATTCCTGTGTTCATTAAAATATCTCCCTCTCATCGTTTTCTTTGCAAACTTCCCATTTTCCATACTTACACACACTTCCTATGTTTTTCCTAGCTTAAGAAAAATGAGCTGGTTTAACCCTTTTTTTTTGTTCTTCTTCTTCTTGTGCTTTTGTAATCTAAAATTCTAGTTTCTATTTGTTCACAAAGATCTAAATTAATAAATCATTTTTAGGCCACAGTGAGCTAGAAAGAGACAAAAAAGTTATCTGTATGGTAGGCCTTTAAGACTACCCAACTGCTTGTCGCCCTCAGGGTGCAGCTGCTGCCTTTTAGACAATGGAGAGAGAGAAAAGAAAGGGAGGATGTGTGTACGTATCTGTGTGTGTGTGTGCGTGTGTCTGTATGTTTGTTTGACTCCTTGTTCCTTCTCTTTGGCAGGAGAAGAGAAAAATCAATTGGTTTTCAATTTTAAAACAACTAATTTTAACACAACAAATCTAACAGACATGTCAACACAGAACACAAAATACAAACTGTGAAGTGAAATTATAATATAGACACTCCTTACCAGTTAGAATAATGTATTAATGTTCTGTAATTCTATTGATTGTATTAACCTGAGGATGAGTGTAACTCTGCACTGGTGATGTGAGTTTGTAGTGTACGTGACTGGCCGTACCAACTACGAAGATAAGAAGGTCTGGAGGAGTCAGCTAATTAGGAACCGAAACCCACTCAAAGAAAACCACCTGCAGAAGATGGAGAAAAGCAAGTCCATATACAGAGTTCCGGAGAGATGACCGAAGGAGGATGGGCCAGTTCTTTGTTCAGGTTAAAATGCTATGTTTTAGTGATTTAGCTCAGACATCTTCTTGTATTCCTGCTGTGAGCTGGTAAAGAATGTCTCCCTTAGTACTAAGGCTAATAAATCTTTTAAACTGAAGATACTGCTTATGACCATTTTTGACTCCTGGTTTCTCTGTGCATTTTCCAGTCCGTCGTGAGGAGAGGTTTTTTAAAGTTTTGAGTTTCATTTAAAACCAAGACACAAACAATCACAAAACAGTATCCAAAAGGAACCTATTAATCTGATTTGTTGACGTAATTGTTAATTTGCTGATGCTATTTAATTCCCAACTAATAATTTAAATTATAAAAAGGCTGTAGTTTTATTTGGGTCAACTTAACCAGTTACAGTTGTTTCTTCCTTAGTTTTTTTTTTTTTTTTTTTATTACTTTTTTCTTTTTCGGCACCTCTCACCACCATTAGAAACTGGCCTCTCGTTTTCAGCAATTTAAGCTGGAGGACTTTTAATAAGGGGTCATCTTGACTCCCACCCGTACACGGTTCTTCAGCTCCAAACCTGGTGGTGAAAGATGTCGAATCCGTCTCAACGCAACAAAACATTCTCATTTGTTAAAGAAAAAATGACGGAGTTGAATGGATTTGTGTCATTTTATAATGGTCATTTAATTTTACTTCCTCCTTTTTCTTGCTGTCTTCACTTTTATATATATATATCCTGTTTAAACTTCTTTACATTCAGTCCCCACTTGCTCACACAGCTTGGCTTTTTAGCTCATTCCTTGTAACTCACACTTTCTCCATCCCCCACACCAACTGAGACAATGACATTCTTTCACTTCCTCCTCCTACTAGTCAGGTTATCTTAAAACTCTTTTGACGTTTTTTAAGGGCTGGTAGCATTTTCACTCTATTTCAAGTGAGGGGACCTTTTAATTCCTAAACCCGAGACTGGGTAGCTTTTAACGGAATGGTCTATTCCGTTCGGACCTTGAAACCGTAACAGTTACATCTTAAACCTCTTTTTTTCAATTTGGGAGTCTCTCTTACCAATAGAACTTAAAGGGTCCTGAATTTCCAGAGTGTTCTACTTACTCAGCTAGGCGGAACCGCCCTTCCGCCTTATCTCGTACTCTCGTCAGAATACAAGTGGACCGCTTGCTCTAGGACAAAAATGAAGGTCTATCAACCGACAGCTCAGACCGCAAGGGTCTCGAATCTGAGGCTTTTGATCCTTTTTTAGAGACTCGTTACCTTTCAATTAGTCAAATTCTCTCTTATTTTCCTTGTATTTAAAAGGTCCCTGACCTTCAGGGTCCCAGACCCCAGGAGTTTCAAACTCCTCTATTTACCCTTAGCTCCCATTCACTTGCCTCCTTTAATTTACAGACAGCTCTTCAAGGAAATTAAGTTTTAATTTGGTTTAACGGACGAATAGTGCAGAGTTTGTGTATGCTCATACAAACAGGTTCTGCTTACCTTTTATTTGATGGCACCAATCCCTCAATGTCAGAGTAGAGCTGTCACCTGGTCAAATGGTAGTCTTTTCCAATCCCTGATGAAGCCCCCAAATTGTTGAGGCATCTACCTTTACCTCCCCGAGTTGGTTGTTGGGAAAGACCTTCAGGAGATGTTACCTTAAAGTTTAACACATTTATTCAAACACCATTAGTCAATATTCATACAATTATAAAACCAGATGCATCTGGGAGATGTCGAGATAATATATACTACCGTTCTCTCCCCGAGTTGGTTGTTGGGAAAGACCTGGAGACGTTACCTTAAAGTTTAACACATTTATTCAAACACCCTTAGTCAACATTCATACAATAATAAAACCAGATGCATCTGAGAGACAATCAATGGGAATGAGACACAGATCATCTTGAAAACTAGTCAAGCCATCAACCCAGGATTGTCTGAAGAGACAAAGTATGTTTGTCTGGTTTTATTACTAGGCCCCCTTCCTCCAGAGGGTGGATCACTGCCTCCCTTCTCTAGAGGTCAAAGGGCAACTTCTTTCCCCCTCCTTGCTGGCACATCCGTTGCTCACATTCCAGGGTGTCTACCACCTATCTCTCTCTTTCCAGATAAACTAAACAACTACTTGCTAAAGCTTTTAAAATGGTGGCTAAATATAAAATGGTGATAAACACAAATCAGATAAAGATATAATAATCGAATGTTAAAATAAAGCATGGGAGAATAAATACAAGGCCTTCTATTCCACAAAGGATAGTGGGGACCCATCGTCTTCGAGAAAGAAATGTGTCCAGAAAACAATCCTGAATGATCGTCATCGGCGATCACTTAAATGTTTGGAGAATTTAAATCTTAGAAAACAACAGTAGAACTCTGGTCTACTTTAAATAGTGAAAGTAAGAGCATTTCCGCACACTCAATGTGAAGGGAACTCAAGGGAATGGAACTGAACAGCTTTGTAGCCTTAAGAAAACCACTATTCAGTGAGGCTAACTGGAAAAACAGGCTCCAACCTCTCTCTGTAGGTACTTGGTTGTGACTGACTTCCTTGCGGCCTCATCCTGGTTGCCATTTTTCTGCAATATACCAAGGTACTTGTAGCTGTCCTGGACATCTGCAATGTTGCCTTCGGGTACTTCAACCCCTTCAGTTGTGATCAACTTGCCTCTCTTGGACACCATTCGACTGCACTTATCAAGTCCGAATGACATACCAATGTCCTTACTGTATATCCTGGTGAGGTGGATCAGGGAGTCGATGTCTCACTCAATCCTGCCATACAGCTTGATGTCATCCATGTAGAGGAGGTGACTGATGACTGTTTTACTTTGGAACTGGTATCCATAGCCACTCTTTGCAATCATCTGGCTGAGGGTGTTCAGGCCCATGCAGAACAGGAGTTGGGACAAAGCATCACCTTGGTATTTGATGCTGACTTGTGCAATTGGCCTCTAGAGTTGTCGTCTACATTCCCATTGAGTTTTCAATGAAGGCTCTTATTATCCTGTAGTATCCATGTGTGGGGCATTGAGTCACAGGCTTTCCTGTAGTCAGTCCAGGCAGTGCACAGGTTAGTGTGTCTGGTCTTACAGTCTCGAGCTACAGTTCTGTCGACTAGTAGCTGGTGCTTGGCTCCCCTGGTGTTGGTGCCAATTCCCTTCTGTGCCTCACTCATGTATTGACCCATGTGCCTATTCATCTTAGCCACTATTGCCCCTTTTACACGGGCTCTAAAGGTCCTGTCTCCACTCTACTCCGCTTGCTTTGCGTACGTTTCCATCTGCATTTTTTTTAGGCCGGCCCCTGCTTTTTTGGTCCTTGCTTCGGAGTAGGGCCAGCCGGGCCGGCCCTGCTTCGTGGGTGGTGCAAGCTTATCTCCTGTTCACTCATTGGTCATGGGTGTGACCAAATGCAAGCACAAAGAGCGAACAGTAGGAATATAAACAACAGCGTAAGCTTACCCTGCAACGTTTATGCCGTCTGTCCCCCAGCTGAAGGCGTTGTAAAGCCTGAAATCTCCGGCTGGTAACAGCTGTCCTACTCCGTGCAACAATCTCAGCATCCAGAGCAGAGCATTTCTTCCACTGCGCCTCTCTTCCTGAAGTCTCAGGAGCATCCCCATAAGTTTGAAAAACAGCAACAACACAGGGCCAATGTTGTCCATAGTGCTTCCGTTGTTTACACAACTTGCAAGTTTTCAAGTTCTATTGGTCTCTGTGATGTTGTCAGTAGGGACACTTAGCAGTGCTTCATTCACATCTACTAGCAGACTTTTAGAGGGTACATTGTTGCTTAGCCTTGGCAAAGAGTTCATGTCAAAGGTTTTTAGCAAAAAATAAAAATAAAAAAATAATAATAAATATATATATATATATATATATATATATATATGATGTGTGTTGCAAAAAAACTGGCTTTCACTGGTTCAAGCAAGGGATTCTGTGGGTGTAATGCTATCTTAATGTGTAAGCATGTGGCAGCCATCAGTAAACTGCTCATGATACGGCAGGCCTTGACAAAGCCAATTGAAGGCAGCTGAGCCACTGGTTTTCCTCTGTTTCTTCATTGTACTTACCTCTATTTTAGGACATATCTAACAATAACAAAACTTTTAAAAAATGTTAGCAATAACAACAACAAAACTATCTAGGTGCCATATAAATATTTTACGGTAAGGTATTTATATTACTTATTATTTGTAACAATAGGGCAACATATATAGTTCCAGTCCAAAAATCTAGAGTAGGCAGTTTGTTTGTCTTGAAAAATTCAATTCATCATGAGAAAAAGAAAAAAGAAAGAAATAGAATAAAAAATAACCGATGTCCCATTGATAATTAGGTTGATATGTTCTTTGACGTAGGTTTCACTTTAACCTCCCAAGACCCAATTTTTTGTTTGGTATGCATTTTTTTAATGCGGTGTCCTCATATGAGGACGCAGAGTCTAAGGAGGTTAAAAATAACAACAACAACAACAAAAAAAAAAATTTGTCCTGGGTTACTTTACTGTTGATGTATTTTATTCCTAATTTTTACAGTGATACTAACAGCACCAACAAAAAACATTTTCCACATCAACATGACATCAACAATGAATGTTTGTGCCAGTTTTTATCCGATATCAATAGAAATTGTAAATAATTTTTTTTAGTCTCCACAGTTTTTCTCTTTTACACTCTAATTAGTGATAGATTTGATAGGGTTGAATGTGTTTGTGCCACACTCTTTCGGTGGATACTAGAATTATACATTGAATAAAATCTGCATACCTTGTTTTATGTTTTGTTTTTCTTGTCAAAATATTTTTGTTGCTTTTTCAGAACCCAAATCATCAAATGTGACAGAACATTTAACTAAAGGGAATCTTACCATAATCAAGGATTTTGATGACTCTTACAATGATAAGAATAATAGTTTTTACATCTCCATTAAACAGACTGTAAGTCCTATACTTTTACCCCGCTTCTCTCTTTCAGTTTTATCAGTGTTGTTGAACCAAATGCACCAAAAGTGATATTTATTCCTGGTTCGACTGTTATTGTCTCCAACAGATTGAAACAACTTGTCAGCAAATTGTGTCACAGAAATGTTCTGTGCTAAGTCTAAAATTTAGGTGAGTCAAAAATGTAACCCTTTATTATAATCTCCATACAAATGTTTTATAAATGATCGATGATTGGGGGGGCATTTATAATTTTTTTGCACAATTTACACAATAAAGCCAAAATAAAGGTTTTATGCAATTATTTTTACCTTTTATGGTAGTTCATACAAAAATCATATTTTCAAACTAATTAAAACTGAATCTGTCAACCTTTTATTTATTCATTAATCTTGGTGGGAATAACTGCTTTAAATAATTTGCATCAGAAAAGTTGCATCAGATTCAATCATGCAGCAGCATTATCAATGTCAACACCATATTGGTTTAACTGGGCATGTATTATTTTCTTAGTGACCTGACATGTTGTACATAAAGGAAATTCTCTCTAAAAGCTTTGCCATGTGATATGGTTAGTTTTCAGAGTTTCCAACACTTTCACTTGAGATATTTTATACTAAAGCTGAACGCAGGCCACATGGGAACACAGGAACATTGGTACAAGCTCAGACCCTCTAAATGCAGTTCTTCAAACTTTTCTATAGTTTCTAGAATTATCAATCCCAGAGTGAAAAGCTGAGGCTTTTATCTACAACTGAATGCTTTTGTTACTGCTTTTCAAAATATTGCAGCCAATGAACCTAGATGAATGAACAAAATAAAATAATAATAATAAAATAGTCGCACTAGAAAGTGCAGTTAGCAAAATGCAATTAAAAAAGTGTGCTAGCTTCTGGATTCCAAGACTCTGCCACACTTACATCTCAGCATGTTGTTGGTGGATACAACAAACTAATTTGCGAAACACCCTTTAACACTTGCAGTCTTTTTCGTTATTCTGGTAACAGAACCTACATGTCATGTTTGGATCAATTCCTCTGACACAGTAGCAGCTTTTTGTATTTCATTGACATTTGTATAAATACTGTACTTCTTCCAACTTCAGTAAGTGATGTTGTTTATCTCCAGACAAAGCAGTGAACCTATAAGCAGAATGTTTCAACAATAATTTTGCTGAAACATTGTCAAAAAATCCTTTACAAAAATGCTGAGTTTTAATTGCTTGCATTGTTTACTTAGTGACCCAGCTAATTATTTATTTGAACACAAAGCCTCTGTGAAGATATTTATTTTTCCCCTAGTCACTCTGCAGATCTTCTGTTATAAGACGGCACATATTTCAACCCTATTTTTTATATAAGAATAATGTAATTTTGTGCAACTTGGAAAAGATTGTTGAAGTGTTTTTCTTTTTCTGGAAAAGCATCAGGGTGTCAAAACAGATACAATACCAATTTACTTGACTCACACTTTAATATGTACCATATCCAAATATGTGTACTTTGACTTAGTATTTCTGTTTTAGCTGCTTACTCCTTTTGAATATTGACTGTAAAATGTTTAAAACATTTGTTGATTAAGCTGTTTTTTACCAATATTATGTTGCTCAGTATAACTCATTATCCCTCTTTGTGGGAAGGTTTTACTTGAGATTTACTTCTGTATTACAGGAGTGGAAGTACCATTGCTGAATATACTCTCAGTGCTCCTTTTGTTGATGATACACAACTTAAAAGCATAAAAGCTGGAATATTAAATGAAGTGGAAAAACATTACCCTTGGGAATTTGAGGGTAAGGAAAAACCAAGTCTGTGGCATGTTTTGATTGTCGTATTTATGCTGACATACAAATATATGATCTGTATGCGAAGACAATTGTATAATGATTCTCTGTCCTTTGTGTCATATGAAGGTGAGACAGAATTACAGGTGAATCCAACGGAAATATTTCCTGGGGAAAACGTGGCTGTCACATGTGGCCCTCCACCAAGTGATTTAAATTTTAGCACAAACTTGGATGTAGAGTGGACAAATAATGGCAATGTTATAAAAAAAGAAAATAATTCCACTGGAACATCAACATTATCTGTGCCAAATTTTATTTCATTGAAAGACGGTAAGAAATAAATCTGGTACATTGTAGCCAACAGTAACATTCCCAAATTACAAGTAATATTTTAATATTCCTTTTAAGTTGTTTGCCCAATATAATAAAATTATTTGTGTTAGAACACAAAACCATTGTCATCACACCAATGGTTGATCCTGACCAATCAATACCAAAGAAATGTATCTGAAGATGAGACAAAACAAGATGGAATAACTTGACTTGCATGTAAACTCTGTGGTCAAGTCTTCATTCTTTTATTTGAGATGGCTGTCAAAAATCAAGCCCTTCTTGTTTAGACAACACCTGGAGACTCTGATCCATGCACTTATCATGTGACATCTGGATTGTTGCAACTCTTTTTTCAATTGGAGTTAGCCAGACCTTCAGCTCTCGTCTGCAGCTGGTATAAAATGCTGCTGCATGATTTTTAGCTGGTACAAACAAACTAGAACACACAACTTCCTTCACTGGCTTTCTGTTCAGTTTCAAATCCCTTTTAAAATTCTTTTTTTGCTGTTGTTGTTTTTAAGTCTTTTAAGGGTCTTTCCCCTTCTGATTTGTCTGAGCTGCTTCACCCTTACATGCCATTGCAGGCTCTTAGATAGGCTGACCGTATGCTTTTAACTGTCCCATAGACATTTTATAAATCCAGAGGGGACCAGGCCTTTGCAATTCTGACTCCTAAAATGTGGAATGAGTTGCAGGCAGGTTCCATCTTTAGCTGCTTTTAAAACTTGTTTAAATATACACTTTATCTTCTTAGCTTTTAACCCAGAGTGACTTATTGTCTGTGTCTTAATCTTTTACCCTCTTAACCTGTACTATTTTTTAAAATTCTTTAGCTCCTTTATATCACCTTATAGCTGTTTTAATGCTGTTCTCATTGTCAGGGATTGACTGACAATTCATCTGTTGAACTTTGAAAAGGCAAACATTTATTTATTTTATTTTATTTAAGTTGGAACAATACAACCATTGCTTCGTTAAAAATCTGTAAAGGTTGAAATTATTCACAGAAAAAGTAGACACGAGTAGATTTATAAAAAGATAATTCTACTCCACTCTGACCCACTCACTACAAGGGTCTACATCACCACAATGTGACTTTTAAAGGTTTATTGACAAAAGGTGATTGAACAAATGTAGAAGGGTGAATCTGAGGTTTCTAAAAGGGACAGCTGGGGAAACTTACTGCTGGAGGCCAGAAGACAGAGATTCAGAACAGAGGTTCTGTCTGAGGAGATGGATTACCTGAGCCAACTTGGAACCTTGAAAAGTTTGTAATGAATAATAGAACTGAGGAAATACTGTCCTTGAGGGAAGTCATTGAGATTGTTACAGATGTACAGACAGTATGCATGGGATTACCAGTATACAGAATTTTTGGATGATGTGATAAGAGACAGTAAATCTGGAAGACATAGAAGCTGCTCCAGTTCAAAAGAAATGAAATGGGTAGAGTAATATTCTGGTAAAATATCAGATATTAGAAGGACTTGATTTTAAAAAGTTTGTTAAATCAGAATTCTGTGGCATGATTCAAAGTTTTAGGTTTTGATGTGAGACATTCACTTCCAACTTGGTACAACATAATTAGGGGGTCAAAAAAGCTGAGGAAGGAGTCTAGACAAACAGTATTAATTGAAAAAGAGACTCCTAATTGGTTGTTCAGAGAGTGGAAATTAATGAATTTTGTGTAAATCTCTGAAACACAAAAAAGGATCGAACTTTGACATTGTTGAAGCAAACTCAGAGCTAAAGAAAGGTAATAAAAAATAACCAGAGCACAAGGAGAAGATGCAACAGTTGAGGAGATATAATGTGAAAGGAGGGCTTTAATTCAAGCTCTTTGCAGCCCTTTGATAAACATGGACAGGTAGCATTGAGGAAAAAAATGAACAGTGAATGCCAGTAACCAGTTTTTTTTTTTTTTTTTTTTTTTTTTTTTTTTTTTTTTTTTTTTTTTTTTTT
>NC_051448.1:20662626-20664962 GCF_001649575.2 Kryptolebias marmoratus | reverse complement strand
CCACCCCAAGGGCCCACAAGGCCAGCCCCCAAACCACCCACCTTCACTATGTGACGGAGCCGATTAAGGGAGCCCAAAGAGATTGATCCAATGTGTCGGCAGATGCTGTTTCAAGACTAATATGATCTAACAGAAGATTTTTATACTGATTAATGCTAAGATTATTTTTATTTTTCCAATTTAGAAGTATGGTTTTTTTTGCGATGCATAAGGCAGTGAAAATCATGCGACATGTATTTTTCTCCAGGGAGATGTCTTCAAAGGAAGCCAGTAAGCAAACAGACGGAGAAAGAGGAATATTGCATTTCAAACATTTAGACAAGTCTTCACAAACCTGGACCCAGAATCTCTGAACGGGTGGACAGAACCAAAATGCGTGGATATAATCATCAGGGATATTGTCAACGCACTGTGAGCATTTGTTAGATGATGTAAATCCCATCTTAAACATTCGTTGACCCGTATAGTGTACCCTATAGAGAACTTTATACTGAATTAATTGTAAATTGGAGATTCTAGTCAATTTAAATGTCTTTAAACATATTTGAGACCAGGTGTTTTGGTCAAAATTGATTGATAAATCTGACTCCCATTTTTTTGTAGGTAGCATTATGGAGTCGTTAATTCTAGACAATTTCTTGTATATTTTAGAAACTAATTTGGGGGATTTGAGATTAAGGAACTCTAACACACAAACTGGTGTTTCTATCAGAGTTTTATTATGCCAGTTTTAGAATGCCAGTAACCAGTTTAAAGAAGTTGATAACAGTAGGTCTGGAGGGTGAATGCATGATTTTTTTAGGATGGAATGAGTATAAACGGTGACTGAATCATGTAGAGAATGCATGTTGGCTGTTTTAGTCAAGAAGTTTAAATTTAGGTTTTCAGAGTTTGATATTTTTGTGCCTGTGCCTTTTTTCAGGAACATATGTATGTAAACTAAAACGGGCAGACGGTTCAACCTTCAAACAAAGCAGAAACATAAATTCCAAACCAGAACCTTTCATTTATGTGAACCCAGTCAGAACAACAGTGAAATGTTATTCTAATGTGGCTCTTCAGTGCTCTGTAAACAGTCCTTACAAGGTTAAATTTAATATCTTGAATGATACAGGTAAGCATAAAATATAAAAGGAAGTCTATGGACAGAAAAACATGTTAAAAGTTACTTTAACATATGTGTGAGATACAATACAAAAACTTTACTTTGTCAGTAAAATCATTAAACTCCACTAATTCAACATTTTTGAAATACAGGTCAGACAATCGCCTATAACTATTCAGTCTCTGATCCCTGCTCAGAATGGAACGAAAGTATCATCTGTCAGGTAGAAAACAACACAAATTTCAAAAAAGTAATCACACTGGTAGTAACGTCAAAGGGTAAGTAATAAATCTACCAAAAACTGCGTTTTGTACAAATAATACACATTTTATCTAATTCTAAATTAATTGAAAAATCATGTTTCTTTTAGGTCATCATTGTTCAAATGAAACATTTGGTAATGCTCTGCAAGGTGATATGGCTGTGGTGCCCTGTGATGATGATGAGGAAGGAAATAAGACAGCAGTTTGCATGAAAGATCACAGCTATGGAGATATACAAGACAACTGTGTCCTAAAAGTTGTTCACCATTCAGTCGGAGGTAGCCTAGTTTTTCTGGCATTCCTGACACCAATTTCAAAAGTAATGGTAGTTGTTTGTACCCTATTTGAAATACGTATTGTTCCTTACATTTTTAAATTATCCCACTGGGATTAAAAAATTTACCAATTGCTCAGTAATATTATTAACTAGACAACCTGCGCAGCACAAATTATTGGTGACTATAAATGAGCCAGAATTTAGTGATACTTCTACAAAATGGACAATGAAAATTAAAACATTTGATGTAATGTACCTTAATGTGTAGTTTGATCAAAATAATACTGAATTCAACAATTACAACTATATTGTAAATGTGAAATCTAAAATCTGTCTTACAATAACTACATAACTTAACAGAACACTTAATGTTTTTGCACAAAATCATTTAAAATTTTAACTAAAAAAAAAATTGGAACTCAACCACCCTTACAAAACACCAACCATATTCACGTTTTCATAAAACAGCTGAAACACTGGGTGCCTTTAAATCTCAACTTAAAACCCACCTGTTTAGAGTTGCTTATGGCTAAATTAGGGTTAGAGTGCGGGTTTTTGATGTTTTTCTCTTTCTTACTGTTTATTCATTGTCATGTGCTGTTTTTATTTTGTTTTTTAATTATGTAAAGCACATTGAAATGCCTTGCTGCTGAAATGTGCTATACAAATAAAATTTGATTGATTGATTGAT
>NC_051448.1:20635823-20660081 GCF_001649575.2 Kryptolebias marmoratus | reverse complement strand
AGGCCATGGTCTTGAGCCGGAAAGGGGTAGAGTGCCTTCTCCGGGTCGGGGAAGATGTCCTGCCCCAAGTGGAGGAGTTTAAGTATCTCGGGGTCTTGTTCACGAATGAGGGAAAAATGCAGCGGGAGATCGACAGGCGGATTGGAGGCCAGAGAGACTACTGGTAAACGTTAATCAACCAGCACTGAGTGAAGGCTCTGCTGCTCCTTTATTCCCAGGACTCTGATGAGACTAATGAACTCCACCAGTGTAGGCTGCCCAGGTTCTCCACCAAGATCTTCACTGGAAGAGATGCATCACTCACACGCACACACAGGAACCCTGACAAGAACAGACTTAGTGCCGAGTTCACATAAGGTTTTCTCAATTTTAAAACTGATAAAATTAACTTTGGACTTCATGTTAATCCAAAAACGTTGAGAGGAAGAGTCAAACTTTGAGGTGGAAGTGAAAAAAAAAAAAAAAATACTATAATAATTGGAACCATTTTCTAAACTCTCCCTCTTGCTAAGCTGTTTAATTATCTCTGTGTTCATCAGTGTGAGCAACTTTTCTCTGTGATGAAAACTATATATATAAAAAACAGTACACACACAAAGGAGTTTCACTCTGTTTACTTTATTCAGTTCTTAGTTTTTACAGCTCAGACAAACACCAGTCAGAGCACATCACAGCTACAGTGTCTGACTGAATTTACTTCATCCATATTTCTCTTTGTTTTGTTTGTATTTATAAAGGAAAATCTTTGTAGTGGTTTGTGACTTCAAACTTTTAAGCTGTTTTCATAGCCTGTGATAAAAAGTTTTCATTAAAAATTTGGTAAAAAGCCAGTGTTAAAAAGGAAGCCATAAGAAATTAATTAAAGTAAGTTAAAAAATTCCAGTAAAGACTTTGTTCCTTCTGAGTTTCATATTCATCAAATTTGTATTAATAAAAATGTGCATACAAAACACTTCCTTTTGTTTCAGCTAAATTCAACTTTATGAATACTCTTTAAGAGATACATTGGTGTTTTAGCTCTGCTTCCTTGTTGGAGACGTCAATGCAAATCGTGTTTGTAAAAAAAATAATAATAATTTCAACTAGCTTTATCCTAACTCTGCCCAACATAAGGCTACATTTAATGCAAATGTGTGCACTTTCGTTCTAATGTGGATAAGCTCCTGACAGTTATGAGTAATGTTGTATATTAAACTCTTTTATATGCAGTAACAGTGATCGAGCCCAGGTAAGAACATTTACCTTGTGTTTGTTTGGTTTTTTTGTTTTGTTTTGTTTGTTTTTTTCTTTTGGCGTTTTGGAAGATCTGGACAGAGACAGTTTTAACTGTACAGCATGTCTTTGTGCATCTGGCATGTGTGTAAATAGCATCTAAAATACTTTAATGTAAAAATTCTGTCTAAATTTATAATCATACAAACTCATGTATCCTTTTATGCCTAAACTTTCTAATCAAAGTGCCTCTGTTAATGTTACAGTGGTGACCATCACTTTGGCAAAGTTCATATAAAAATTTTAACTTCAAGTGCATTGGGACTGTAGGAACCTTTTCAGGCTTTTTCTATCATTACAGATAACCCCCTTACCTTTCCATGCAGAAGGAACTGTTGCTGTTTGTAACTACTAGATTTTCTTTAATTAAAAATCAGGCTTTTATGTCTCAGGGAACATTTCAAAACTATTTTATTTACAGCTACTGCAACCTAAGAGCCCTTGAAAACGCTACTTTGATTTATCATTAACATAGGCTGAACCAGGGCCGTAGCTACCATAGAGGACACTGAGAACCGGACCTCAGTATTTTTCTACTGTGTATATTATGAAAAAATTAATCAAAACAACGCTTTTGAATGGCATGGTTCTCTGCGTAGCTCCACCAGTTTACTGTAGGAGGCGCTGCAACTGTGTGCAGCTGCAGCCAAACTCAATGTCTATGAAGAAGAGTGCAGCTTTGCTACCTTACTGCTAAAATAAAGACCAGAAGAAGAAGAGCACCACTTACAGTGAAACACAGCTGTGGTAACTTGCTGAAAATATTCTCCTTCAATTCCACGAAGCTGAAGTTGTTTTCCGATTTAAGCTTCCGATTCAGAAAATGGGTAAAGGGCCATTCCACCCAATTTTTCACTACCTTCAGCATCTTTAATTTACTCTAGTTAAAAAACTACAACACCTAGACACTTCAAACCTGAACCAGATTATTCTGCACTGATTGCAGAACATTTAAAACCAAGTGTGTGATCTGTGAAACCTTAATCTAATTTGTGAAACCTCAAAAAGGGGGGTTTTAGCACTTTTTTGTTTTACATCCGGACCACACTAGAACTGGTCCAGCTCCAAAACCACAACACCTCACTGGTATTTGATAAAAAGGTAAAATCAATGCTAAAATCTTGTGTTCTGAATGTGTTTGTGCAGCGTGAACAATCAACATTGTTCATGATAGGTCATGATAAAGTTAAAGCTATATTTTAAAATAAGATAAAGTTAAAGCTATATTCTAAAAGAATCATGTATAATCTAAATGGAATATAAACACAATGAAGCACAAGAAAAGAAAACACATCAATCAACTAAACTAAGTGTACAGAACTAAACTATGTGTACAGGGAGGGTAAATAAGCTAAAATATGAGAATGCCAAACTAACGATACCGAGCTTTTTAAATGGTACCAGACCCACGAGACATAATAATTACTAACTAAGGTAGAGAGAGAGGGAAGGAGGAGAAGGGGGGAGGTTGAGTGAGAGAGATGACAGAAACAGCGGAAAGTGTGCGTATGTGTGTGTATGTTGTTAGTGTGTGTGTGTGCGTGTGTGTGTTTGCAGATAAGTCCATGAATCATGTCACAGAGGTCATTGTCTTTGATAATGATGGAAAGTTAATCAGTGAGCTCTGGACGGATAAACAGATGTCCTTAGGCAGAGGGGAGCATCTTGTTTACATAGTTCCAGGAGAAATTTCAAGATAGCTGACCAAGGTCAGCCTAGGGGGAGCCAAATTCACAAACAAGCAGTAAATGTTTTGGTTCAGACAGACTTGTTTTCGTCTGCCTTGAAAGTCTTGCTGATACTTCTCAATAGCAAATCCAAACAGCCAAATTCCAAGACCTTTCGAGCAAAGCAACTTTCTCCAAGATGTAGCCCATATTATTCATGAGTTCCAGAACCGCAATTTAGCCTGCAATCCTGTAAAAGGATTGCATCCAACTTGCGATTTAGCTCCCGTAACAACACAGTCTGAGTGTAGTTCGCCGAACCCATCAAACGAATTTGACGATAAGTCAGGTAACTGCCTAATCCAAACAGCAGAAATCCTGTTATCAAAAATCCAAATATGTAAAGATCTTCCACGTCTTCCACAGACGGACTCGATAGACAAACAGGATTTCAATGTTTCCAGGAATCCAATGTGTATCCAGCGAAGAATGTCTTCTCAGGGCAGGCTGGCTCTCCTTTGGTCAGCCTTCCCGTCAAGAAAATTTGATCAATTGCGTTGAGAGACCAGCTGACCAGATCCATAGTTCAAAAATTTTTGGAGGAATATGTAAAAAAGAAGTTCCGAAAAATTACGAAAGCAGAGGGGGGACAGTTCAGGAGACAGAGAGACAGAGAGAAAAGAAACGCGTCAGGGACAATAGGGCCAATGATGTGCACTATGGGAGTAAGGACTGGGTTACATCAACAATCAGCACTAAAGCCGTTCTTGTTTGCTGTGGCGATGGACAGGTTGACAGATGAGATAAGGCAGGAATCCCGATGCAATATGATGGTGTGACAGGCTGGGATTAGTTGAGCTGGATGCAGATGATCTCTGGCAACCCCTAAAAAGAGCAGCTTAAAGAAGAAGAAGCAATATTTATTTCTTATCTTCCTAACAATCTGTGTTTTGTTTCTTCTTTTATCCAAAGTAACAATGTGGACCAAGGTTTTATTTTTTCTCATTGGTTTTATTGGAGGTGTGTGCATGGATCAGGTCAGTACAATATTTTACTCTGATAATTTTTTTTACTGAACTACAACAAAGTTAGACTTTCTGAAATTGTAAAGTAATATAATGCAAAGTGTGTGACCTATTTTGTACAATAACCTGCTTGATTTGTTTACTAAAAATTCAAGAGGAAAAAAATCTGTATTCTATTTTTAGTAAAAAATTAAACCAAACAATTCTTCTGACGCCAAGACTAATTTATTATTTTTGTTCTTGCAGGGGAATTTGAAAGGTGAGACTTTCGTATTTCAGTGTCATGTAAGAGATTTTCACAATGTTTGGCTTAAGGCCTAATTGCTCAAATTTTTAATAATATTTCTATACTCAAAGTAGTATGGAGTGAAACTGCCAGTTAGACCTGTAGCAAGAGCACCTCCAAAAATGTTTTGAGTCCAAATTTACCACCAACATGACAAAGAGGAAGCTGTTACTTTCATCACTGGCTTACAGTCTTTTTGCAAATTATTTTTTAACTTTCAAATAAGATAGTAAAGCCATTCACAGTCTGATGGGCTGACTATCCCTGGTTGGTCTTCTTTAGTAAAATAATTTGGATATTCAAATTTACCTGTACCATTTTGAATTAACCCCTTCACTGGTTGAGTTAAACTTGAATACAGAGCTTCTTAAAATCCACTAGGGGTTTCAAGTTTAAATACCACAATTTAAAAAAATATCAGGTGAGAAAAAAATGTTGATTTCAGTGTGTTCCAATTTTATTAACTATATATTACTTATAGTAACAATAATTTTGACTACTGATGTTAGAAATTCAGAAAGCTTCTCGATGTATTCCAAAGGGTTCAGGTACAGCTCAGATTTAATTTGGGTGCTTTTACCCAGTCGTTTCTGTTAGGGATAAAGCTGTTAAGCATTTTCCAGGTAAGTTGTGAGAGAGGAGACTGTATGTGATACAGGAAGATTACAAACAGAAATACCTGAACTGATTACAAGAGGAAACAGTTAAGCGGGTGAGGCAGGATGTGAGCGTGGAAACTGAAAAACAAACACTGGGGAAACAGAAAAGAGACAAACAAGGAACTAGACATGATCACAAAGGAATAAAATCTTGAATTGAACACAAAAGAAATGCCACAAAAACTGAGATTCTCACAGATATGAGCCTATGCATGTCCACTATCATGTTGTATCACAGAAAACCAAAACCAAAATTGTGTACAGAAATTTTTAATAACTGAGAGGAGATTGTAAATGGTATCAAAACAAATAAATAAAACTAAAGACCTAGCAGTTCTTTAAGAAAAGCCTAAGATGGCTGCTACAACCACATTTTGCAAGATATGTTTATTATTAAAGTATGTGTACTGTAGTGGATGACTCTCAGCTATTACCACATAAACTTTATTATCTGTAATTTTGAGCAAGTTATACCATTTTTGTGTTGGCAAAGGTCAATTTGCTGTGGGAGCCATCTTGAATGGGGATGTCTTCAAATTTCAATCAATTGTTGATGTACAGCCAATGAAACTTTCTGAAAGTTTTGTTATAAATTGAACATTTAGTTAGCATTTAGAATATGTATTGGGGATTATGCTCAGCTACTACCTGTCAGGATTTGGGGGTCTTGGGTTCACTTTTGTATTGGGTTTATTGTTTCTTGTGGTTATGTTTATTCTCCAGTGTTTAATGTGTTCTTTGTTAGTCTGCTCCTTGTGCTATCTCTCCCTCTCCCTCAGTAGTTTGGTCAACCTACCTCACCACTTACACCTGTCCCTTGTTCCCAATCAATCACCTGTTTCCATTTCCTCGTTACCCTCAGTCTTTTAAAACCTGATCATCTCCTTCATTTACTTGCTGGTTCATTTTCACTCCTATGTGCTGTTGGTTTTTCTTTGGGTCTCACCCCTTGTGTTCCTAGAATCCTGCTTTTATACTTTTTTGTTATTTAGTTGTAGTTACTGCCCCGTCAGCCTTTTGTTTGTGTTAATAAATTAGGTTTTCTTTGAGTTTCTCCGTGTACTGCCTGCATTTGGGTCCAACCATCCACCAAACCTGACACTACCACACGGAATATGAGCTCTTTATCTGTAAAATTAGCCGAGTCATAGCAAATTTCACATTTGCTAATGTTGCTTGGCAGTTGTCTTGGATGAGGTTCACTCCTAACAATCAATTATTGATGTACATTGAATGACTACTTTCTAAGAGTTTCATCCAAGTCCGTTTGTGGTTCTTGAGATATATTGCTAACAGTACAGACAAATAAACACATGAATGGAGACAAACTCACATAGAAAAGGGCGAAAATATTATAAGTCAACAGCCAATATTGACACATTTGCTTTGAAAAATCTTATCCAAGCTAAAAATGCTCTTTCCCTATATTTTGATGTTACTGTGAATGTTTTCGCCACCTAGGGGTGTGGCACGGATGTGTTTTGACAGGAAGAAATTCTTAAACAAGAAAAAATATCAATCCATCCATTTTATTTTACTGGCTTCTCCTTTCCGGGTTGCAGGGAACTGGTGTCTATCTCCAGCAGTCATTGTGCAAGCAGTGGGGTATATCCTGGACAGGTCGCAAGTCCATCACAGGGATGCATAGAGACAAACAACCATTCACACTTTTATTCACATTAAAGAAATATCTGGAGTAGTGTAGAGTGGGTGTGAATGTTGCAACCTTTTCAAACTGATTTTTACATCATTTGGTGAACAAGTTTTTCGCCTCCATAATTTAAAGCATGTTTTTTAAACTTGTGTGATTATTATCAAGAAATTTCAGACATATGACAGTTATGTCTTAACATGCAGACAAAGATCAAGAATATAGCTAGGACCCTATGTCCTTGAAGCTAGCATTTAATATGTACATCATTAAAACTGACTTTGCAAAGTTTCCTGAAATTTTGAAGCAACTCAAATGACCTTAACATTTTTTTTAGAAGCTTGTTGCAAACTGATCCTATCCTGTCAGTGAAGTTCAATGGTAGCACAAAAACTGAGCTCCTAAATTGAACAGTTTTTTTTTCTATTTTGTGTTTGTGCTGTGTTCTCTATTAGCGGATAGAAGTGTCTTTATGAAATTAGTGGCTGGTGATTCCTACAAGTGCAGCTGCTCAATGATCTACGAAAAGAGCAAAGTCTGCTACATTTGCTGCTGTAATCAAACAAAGGGAGAGTTTCTTTCTGCTTCTGTCTGTGATACCGGTAAGAGACCTTATGTTCTTGATAAATGATTGTGTACGGTAAAAAGTGTCAGATAAGGACTTGTGAAAAAGTTTTTGAGCTAATTCTTTTTGCTGCATGTTAATTTTTTTTCTTCATTCTTGCTTTGTACTATGTTCCCATGCTGCTGATAACATCAAAAACTAATGATATTTTAGTAGACACAGGTCACAACAGTAGTTCACAGACGAAAGCCACCTGGGTTTTAAACACACAAACGGTATGACTCACTTTTTAAATTAAAATACTACACTACACTATACTTTTTTAAATATTTGCCTCTACATGAGTTGTAAAGGATCTTGTATTTTTATTTCAAAGATTAAAAATGTCTGTCAAAGTTCAGATGCCATCATGGACAACAGTAGTCAAAGGTATTATACTTTACAAATATATCATTTTGGAAAATGGCAAAACTGTTTTTAAAACTAAATATATATTTTTAAATGACCGAAAATGCTTTTTTTACCACATCACATTAAAGCCTTGGATATATGAGGAAGTTGGAATGTCAAAAGGTACTTTGGAACAGCTCAGTGATCTTTATTTACTATGTTTAAGTGAACCAAAAGTATAAAAGCAACAAAGAAAAAATACTTTTATTTTGTTCAGTTGACCCTAGAAATTTGGCTAGAAAGTGCTATTGGACAGAAATCCAAATTCAGTAAGATCCCTGCTAGTAATTCTAGAAAACAAAGCAGACAGTCTTTGTGTTTCTTTATGTTTTTCACTTGAATATTTTTTTCTTTGATGATCCTTTCCAAATTTATTCCAGGTACTATCTAGTAGGAAGAAAAGTATGCAACATTTCGTACACTAAACCAAACCCAGATAAGAATCCTTGTAATGTTACTCAAGGTAAGTAAACTGTATATTGTTCATTTGCATTATTTCATTCTACAGCTACTGTAATGATTTATTAGTGTATGGCTGTAGTTCCTGCTTTTAGTAGATTAGTACGGGGTCATTTGTTCTTTCCCTTGTTCTCAGTGATTTGAGTAATGGTTTCTAGTTTTCAGAATCATATAAAACTGTTCTTCTTTCTCTATAGATTTTTATTGTACCAGTAAAATGTTTGGTAATGGACCAGTAGATTTTGAGGCTGTAGGACCCTGCGTAGAGGATGCATGTAGAGACACTGAAGACCACTGCATAGAAGATGTTCAGATTCTTCTCAGTCAGTCTCAGGTGATGTAATTCTTATGACCGTTCTGACACCAGATGATAGAAGAAAAACTCTAGCACTTGCTGTGCACTATTTTCTGACCTGTACTGTATTACTTAATATATTGTTAAGTTTATAAAAACAGTCAAAAAAAAATACTGATAGAAAAAGGATTTTTTTTTTATCTCTTCAATTCAGTGACTTCAGAAAAAATTTTAGACCCCCTTCATAATTAGCTATTTTATTTTGTAGCTGATGCTAAAATTGTTTAAATTATTTTCCCCCCTTCATTTATACTCAGAAGCTCATAATGACAAAGTGAAAATGAATTTTTTTTAACCAATTTGTAAATTTATGAGAAATAAAGACTTAAATATAGCTGTTATATAGGTAATATAGTTTCAACATTTAAGACGCTTACTATGTTCCTTTTTGAATGAAATATGGGTTTGAGATTTGCAAATCATTGGATTCTGTATGTATTTGCTGTTTACACAGTGTTACAACCTGGCTCAGCCAGGGGGAAGGAGAAGTAACATTAAAACCAGATTTTAAAGGTTTAATAGTCCAGCGTCTATTATTCAGTTTTTTTTTAACAAACAAAAACTAAAAGGTGTTGGTTAACAAATCACCTAAAAAATAAACACATCAACCACTCTTAAAACTAAAAAAAATTAAAAATTAAAACAAAGTCTATCTTAAAGTCAACCCAAAGCTCTTAACAAATTAAAACCTGACCAAAGACCGAAGGTTAAACACACCAAGGAGCTCCAAACAAATTCTAGTGGCACATTCAAAGTTTACAAAGGCCACAGCAAGACAAAGCCATTAAAGCTATCAGACATGCAGCAAAGAAGCAAGCTGAAAAAGCAAAGAACAGCACACCTTTGATGAGGAACTTGATGTTTAAATAGGGAGACCCCTTCAGGGTTTGGTGGGGCCATGAAGTAATAATCCAATCAGATCTGCGGTAGGCCCTTTGCAGGAAATGACACAGGAGGGGGGGCTGCATCCAGTTCTCACAGTGGAGCCAGTAGGCAAGACGCTGCAACTACACAGAAAAGGAAAAGAGAAAGAAAAGAAAAACATACAAGGCCACTGGCCGTAACACACAGCATCCCAACTTTTTCAGAAGTGGGGTTGTATTTCAACTGCTCAGAGCTATTTGAGTAATATTGTTCATATTGTAACTGAGATAATAAAATCTTAAAGTTCTATTTTACACTAACATACCTCAACGGATCACACAATGTTTTTCTGTACAGAGTATCTTTATCCGCACACAGTATCCACATACAACCCGAGCTAGGTTCATGTTAGCAATCATGTAATTGGAATCCATAAATTTTGACTTCTACTCTGACTTGAGTAGAAGCATCTGTACTTTTAACTTTAGTCAGTTTAAGGACAAGCAAATGTACCAAACTTAACCTGGGATTTTCTTACTTTGCTAATGAAAACATATAAACTTGTGAAATGTATATATAAACCCTAAAATAACATGTAATCCTAAACTTTTCTTTCATCAAATGTGACAGAGATTGAGTGATTCAACACTACCAGACTTCTTGGAGCAACTCAAGGGTGTGACTGTCAGTAACAATGAGAATGTAACTAAGTCTCCAAATAACATTAATGGGATTGTTGAGATTCTTAACAATGTAGCTACATCGTCTATTCCAATAAACAAAAAATCCATGGAGGTAGGTTAAATTTCTTTGTTGATATTTATGTTTGTCATGAAATACATGTTTTAAACCTAAAAAATGCTTTTTTGTTTTCTCCAATATAGAATATCCTGGAAACTGCAGGCATTCTCACATCTTACAGTGCAAAACATTCATGGGATACTCTCAACAAAAATAGTAACAATAAAGGAGACACAAGTAATGGTGAAGTAAAAAGTGCCAGCTCTTCATTGTTGAACTCTTTTGAGATTATATCAACCCGTCTTATTGATGGATCTTTCAGCATTCAAACACCTTATATTCTCTTGAACAAAACTACATTCACAAACACTTTCAGTGGCAACTTTAATTCCTCAGTGAAAATAAACATACCAAAGACTAATGAAGCAAACATATCAATCACTGTAATAACATTTGCTTCCATGGATAACGTCCTTCCTGCAAGAGATGAAGCCAATTCATCATTCAAAGTTATCAATGGAAAGGTTACTCTTATTCGCTTACAAAAAGCCATCAGAAATATACTATTAACATTTGATATCGTAAATGACAGTCTGGGAAACCCTAAATGTGTTTTTTGGAACTTCGCCCTCTTTGATGGTCTTGGTGGATGGAGCAGTGAGGGCTGTTCATTGTTATTCAACGAAAGTGAAGCTGTCAGCTGCAACTGCAACCACACCACCTCATTCTCTATTCTTATGTCATCTGACAGCCCTGATGAGCCTTTATTGAACTCTATTACCTACATCGGAGTTGGCATATCCATGGGTTCTTTAGTCATATGTCTCTTTACCGAAGCTATTTTATGGAAAAGAATAAAGAAGAACACAACATCTTACTTGCGTCACGTTTCCATTGTTAACATTGCTGTGTCTCTCCTGGTTGCAAACATCTGGTTTTTCGTTGGAGCTGCAATGTCAGATGATGAGAAGAAAATCCCACTTTTGAAAATCCCATCATGTATAGTAGCCACATTTTTTATCCATTTTTTCTACCTCGCTTTGTTCTTCTGGATGTTAGCCTTAGCCCTGCTGTTGCTTTACCGTCTGGTCATACTCTTTCATGGAGGATTGTCTGAAAGGTCCATGTTGGCCATTGGATTCTCTTTGGGATATGGTGGACCACTCATCATTGCAACAACAACCATAGCTGTAACCGCACCCTCAGATGAATACATTCAAGAACCTGCTGTCTGTTGGCTCAACTGGAATGAGTCCCAAGCTCTACTGGCATTTTTGATTCCTGCACTTCTGATAGTGGTCATCAACCTCATAATTGTGTTTTTGGTGATTAACAAAATGTTGACAAGAAAGGTTGGAGAGAATGCTCCACAAGTAGATGAAAAGCATGTTTTGAAGGTTATCACCAGGACTCTTGCTGTACTCACACCATTTTTTGGATTAACTTGGATTTTGGGAGTTGGAACCATGCTTTCTCCAAAAACCAGAGAAATTCATATTGCATTTGCATGCTCCAATTCAGTGCAGGTAATAATAAGTGTTTATGAATGCTGACGGTTTATATTTCAGTGTTTACTACTTTTAACATAGTGAAAATGTAGATTGTAATAGTGAATGTGTTACTATTGTTTTTAAAGGGTTTCTTCATTTGGGTGTTTGGAACACTGATGGACAAAAAGGTATGTATAGCTCAGTTGTCTTATAACTTAATTTTTTATCAGTTTAAAATAATAATTCATAGATTGATAAGCAAATCTTATTAATAAATTAACTAGCAAAATGTAACCACAATCCTAGTTTATATTACAAAAGAATCAATTGTTTCTACTTTCTTTCAATACTGCATGAGTTTTTAAAGCTGTGGACTAACTAAGAATGAACTTTTCAGGTGCAGTCTGAAATGACACTTTCACTGGCCACCCAAGTTCAATAAACTTGGAATGTTCTGAATGGCTTACCACCTTCAAATTTAGCCCATTTTTTTACCATTTTCTATCATGCTTTCCTTGCTTTCTTTCGGAGCCTCTATTTTACGTATTCTCCAAAATTTTTTAACTATGGATCTGGTCAGCTGGTCTCTCAACGCAATTGATCAAATTTTCTTGACGGGAAGACAGAACTTGGGAGAGCTCTGACTTACCCTGAGGTGACATTTTTTGCTGGATACACAATAGATTTCTGGAGGAAATGGAATAATTGTCTGTCTGACATTTTTTCTCTTTGGATGATCCTTTTGATAACAGGATTTCTGCTGTTTGGATTAAGCAGTTACCTGACTTATCGTCAAATTCGTTTCATGGGTTTGGCGGTCAACAATCAAACTGTGTGGTTACAGGAGCTGAATCCCAAGTTGGATGCGATCCTTTTACAAGACCGCTGACTGAATTGCGGTTCTGGAACTCATAATATGGTTACATCTTGAAAAAGTTGCTCGCTCGAATCAGGCAGAATGGATCTGAAATTTGACTGTTTGGATTCACCATTAAGAAGTATCAGCAAGACTTTCAAGGCTGACAGAAATCACAATGTCTGCCTGAACCAAAACAATTACTCTTTGTGAATTTGGCTCCCCTAGGTTGACCTTGGTCAACTATCTTCAAATTCCTTCCCAGATTTTATGTAAACAAGATGTTCTGCTCCCTCTGCCTAAGGACAGCTGTGGATCTGCTCTGGGCTGGCTGATAAACATTCCATCATATTATCAAAGACAATGGCCTTTGTGACGTGATTCATGGACTTATCTGCAAACACACACGCACACACACACACACACACATACAACATGCACAACATAGTCTTCCACCGCCTCTACACACACACATGCATGCACTTTCTGCTGTTTCTGAGTCATCTCTGTTATCCCGCTCCCTCCTTCACTATCTTAGTAATTCTTATGTTGGCTGTTAGTGGGCTTTGGTACTGTTAGTTAGTTTCTTGGTACCTTTAGTTTAGCAGTTTATGTTAGCTTATTTATCTTAGTAATGCTTATGTTGGCTGTTAGCAGGCCTTGGTACTGTTAGTTAGTTTCTTGATACCTTTAGTTTAGCAGTTTATGTTAGCTGATTTATCTTAGTAATTATTATGATGGCTGTTAGCAGGCCTCTGGTACTTTAGTCATGTTGTACCCTTAGCTTAGCATTGTCATGTTTCCGTTTATGTTATCTTATTTAGCCTTCCTGTACATTTAGTTTAGTTTAGTTTATCTTAGCTTATATTTTGACTGTCTTAGCCTAATTGTTATTTAGTTTTTATTTTGATTATTTTAGCTACTATTTTGACTGTTTTAGCTCATGTTTAGATATGTTTAGTTTCATGATTTCATTAAGGTTATCCTATATTTCATTTAGATTATACATGATTGATCTATATTTGATTATGGTGTTTCTATGATGTTTGCTGTACCTCTGTATTTGATTATATAGCTGCTGTATTTGATTCTGTTGTTGTTTCTGTGTTGTGAAGCACTTTGGATCGCCTTGCTGCTGAAAAGTGCTATATAAATAAATTTCATTTCACTTCACTCATTTCTCCTTCAAACTGTTGTGGGTGTCTTCAAATGAGCCAAAAAACATAACAAGCAATGCTTCACCAACTTCAGGATAAATAACAGACTCACTTGCTGCTGAAGCCTCAAACATTCAGGAAGACATGACACTGTCTTGGCTCAACTGGTTTGTGACTAATTTAATCCAGATCAGATTAAGTCTGAATAATGATGAATTGTACTATAGCTACATTACAAGATTTATGACCCTCTGAAAGTGTGGTTCTATTTCACACTATCACTATCTAAACCTTGGATTATTGCTGCAAAAACAAAGACCTCACCAAGACCATGGTGAAGTCCTGTGTCCTCTCTCTGGCTTGGATTCAGACAGTCAACATGTTTGATGCCTTGTGTAATGATTACCCAGCACTGCCACCACTGTTGTTAGAGTACCCCTGTCACCACCACTAGTAAACTTTGAAACCATCAAATATCCCATGACCAAATAGGAAGGGCAAACAGTACCATCATGGTTTAGGGGTTATCTGATGATCCTTCCACATGCCTCACTTCAGCAAACCTTTGCTTTAATTTTAATAAATGGGGATTTGATTGTAAGGACTATGAAACAAAAGGGAATATGCACAATAGTACTTTTTGGTGCCCCTCACCTGGAAATCCTAAAGTTATACCAAAAGGCTGGCAAAAAGGTCATCTGTCCCAATACTAAATCCAAGGAAACGATTAGTTATTAATGTCCCGTCTACACTACTCCAGATATCGTTTTCTCTGTCCCTGCACACCAATCTTTTAAAAATGCTGAAATACCCATGCCATGCCAGGAGGTTGCAAGAATGTCCACATTACTGAAATATAAAATTATGGGGCAAGAACATCCTTAGCTTTGCTTACATAGTAGCACTCTAGCCTAAAGGATCTCCCAAAGCTTTAGGATCAGGATCAAAATAAAGTAAGAAAGATGCAGATGGATGGGAAGATTTACTGTTGTTTGGGGGTTTGGGGTTCGAAGGAACAGTGGGCATGTGTGAAATAGACTGACCATACACACCCAGGAGCTTTGTAAAATTTACATAGGAGTTCAGACTCTTTATTTAGTACGTAGTTGAAGCACTATTGGCAGGTTAGTCTCAAGAGTTTTGGGGTTTGATGCAGCAACCTTTGCATACCTTGATTTGGTAGTTCTCACCCCTTGTTAACAGGTTTTCATTGAGGATATCTTTGTACTTTGCTTCAGTCAGCTTTCCCTCAACTCTGGCCAGTCTCTAAGTCCCTGATACTGAAAATATCCTCACAGTATGATGCTTCCACCACCATGCTTCACTTGTGTTTGGCAGGTGGTAATGGTGTCTGGTTTTCTTTCAAGTGTTTTGCTCCAAACAGAGGACTCAGTTTGGCCACTTTGCCATAAAACCCAGATCAGTGAAGGCCTGTAGTATAACTGTTTCTGTTGGACTTAGTTCCATCTCCATACAGAATGTCTGAAGCTCAGTCAGAGTGACCATCAGGTTGTCTGTCACCTCTCTCACTAAGGCCCTTCACCCCTCAAACCCTTGGTTTTGGCTTTTTTTGTCAGCTAGGAGGCATTTAGTGAGAGTTGTGTTTCCAAACCATGTCCAATCAATTTAATTTATCACATGTTTAATTTATCACATCCAATAAAAAAGTAGGAACATTGCACAGGAGATCAAAATAAATTAGAGGTACCTTAGCAAAATTTTGTGTTGTCCTATAAGGTCTGAATAGTTGTGGAAATCTGACATTTCAGTTTTTTATTTTAATAAACCTACAATATTGTATAAAATCTTTTTTTTACTTTGTCATTATAGGGTGTAGAGTAATTAATGTGGAAAAAATATTTAAACAAATGTAGCATCAAGCTACAGCATAGCAAAGTTTCTAAAAGTGAAAAGGGTTTTAATACTTGCTGAAGCCCATGTACACAATATTAGATCCTAAAACCATTGGAGCTTTTCTGTTTGTTTAAACAAACATAATTATTAAACAATGTTATGTTAAAAAAATAGGACACAACAGTGAAGATGTTGCAGTCCAATTCCAAAAGTAAAATGACTAGTTAATCAAAAATGGGTAATTAAAGGAATGTGAATTGCATCCTGAGTTTATACTTTAATTTGAGGTAAACACAAGCTGCTATTATTCATGCTGAAATGTTTGATAAAGTTATCTTCTATTTTAAATAAGCTACATCTCCTTTTTGACCATTTTACTTTATTGATGATTTACTTACAATTTCATTATTCAGTGTGTGTAATGTAAAGTATCTGTAACATGAGAAAATCAGTTTAATTGTCCCATTAGTGCTGTATTTCCTTATATATATATATATATATATATATATATATATATATATATATATATATATATATATATATATATATATATATATATATATATGCTATGTGAGTTTGTACATGTGCTGCTTTTAATTATATTGTGATGTTTTTTAAGGTTTTACAGTAGCTTGAATTTAAGATAAAGTGACTGAAATTGTAACTTCATTGTTTTCATAGTAACCATTTGCTTTTTAGACTTTAAGGGTTTTCAATTGTTGTGCCATTAATGAAGATGACTAAGAAAATTTCATTGCCTCCTTCAATCCATGTGTTGGTTTTACTGTAATCTTTAAATAAAATGTATTTAAAAGAAGACTCAAAAGCTGGCACCCTGATTTCTTCAAAGACTACTGCATTATCTGACATTTTAAACAAGGAATTATAAAAACTAAAGTTATTTCTATAAATAAAGATTTTTTCTTTATTTTGCTAAAGTAAAAAATGATCAAATTTAGTGTGTGTTTTAGTAGACTATAAAGTATGAAGTTATTACACACACACTTAATCAAATTAAATGTGAAACTCTTTTGTGGTTATTGCAAAACTCCATTTAAATAAAATATTGACAAAGTAGTAGCAAAATATTCCTATTTATATTTGCTTTGCAAAACGAATCAGCCTGACACAGTAAAGCTGTCAAGCACGGTACAGTGTGAGTATTTGTACAGTCAGACTCACATGTAGCAGGTAAAAGTAATTTTTGTTTTTATCTCTAATCTACTGAAACATCATTCAACCTTTCCTGAATAAAAAAGGTATAAATTATAAGAAGATGCTGTTTTTTTTACATCGAAAGAGAGATGCTTCTTATTCTTTTATCTCATCATGTTTCTGCTTTCTACTACTTCCTATAGCATTCAGCCTTGAAAACACTCCTGTGAAGAACTAATGCTACATAATATTCAGTAGACTTTGCTCTGTTTTTGTTTTGCATAAAACTAAAACAAAGGTCAAATCTTTAATTGATTATTGCTCCAACTCTAATCTTGATACAGGAAGATAAGAGTTACATCTACATACATCTTCTCCCAGTTGCTGATAATCAGTTATCCAATGCATTTGATTAGCAGCACCTGGCTGCTACTTGCCTCTTTTTTAGTTCATTGAAGTAATAACAGAAAACCTAGTTACACACTGGTTTTTGCATTTTAGTTTAGTTTTGCATAAAAGGTATTTATTTCAAAATTTACTCTTTACCATAAATGTATCTTACTAGTGAGACTTAATCCCATCTCAGTTTGTTCAGCGTGCCTAAAAAAGCCCCATTTATTATCTTTTTGTGGCCTTCCAGGTCACCAATTTAGCACAGGAATGTGAATATCTCAGTGATCGTATATACGTTTGAAAGAGTACAAGTCTGCATCAAGCTATGGGGTTATTTGGTAACATTTGTTCCATTCTCCTGCGACCTGGAAAGAAGAAGCGGGTAAATAAAATGGATTGATGGATGCTTATTTCTCATTTCTGAAACTAATACATAATTGTGATTAAAACTATCTGTATGGTAGGCTTTTAATGCAAAATGAATGCTTGTCATCCTTCACAAAGAGTTTAAAGTTTGTGAAGAGCTTTGTGTTCAGAAACTGTGTGAGACGAGATGTTCCTGCTTAAAGGACCTTTCACTCCTTGACAGGGAAAAGAAACATATGGTGTAAACTGGAAGGAGATACAAGTGAAAACCCTGACTCCCTGGACAAGACAATGAGAAACCTTGTGTATAGCCTTTACAAAAAAGATATAAGATGGAATCTATTTGTAACTCTGTACTCCTGTACTTAACTTGTCTCCTTCTTGGCAAACAAATGAATATAACTGAATCCAATGACTCAACCATTATTTTTTACGTTTTTATTCTTATTTTAAATTTCGTAAACAATAACCAACTAATAGTCTGTTTTATGCCAAGTGTCAGGGTTTTTTTAGCTTGCAAGACTGGTGTTTAAATCAGAAAAATAAAGCTATTTCATATGTTATTGTTTAGTGTAGTTTGAGTTGCTATCTTTGTGAGGATTCTGCCTGCATTAGCCTCATTTTCCCTCCAGATGGAGCTATTGCTCCATGTCTCTCCACTTCCATTCAACCATCTCCAGGTATTTCTAATGTTTCTCCACAGACGATCACTGAAAGTCCAGATACTCCTGCCTCCTCCTGGCAGCCTGCAGGAAAAGAAAGACAATGCGTAGGCATTCATTAATACTTTTGTCATTTCAATCCATCCACTGGGACACAAGCTTTTGGTAACAGACAAACGCCTGAGACCATTAGATATGTGTGTAAAAAAAGTATTTGACATCCCCCACCGCACACACACATTGCCACCTCTCTCCCTGAGCTGTCTTTGAGAGTTGGAAACCTTTGTGTTGTACAATGAAGCCATGGTTCTCCTAATGGAGAGGGAGAAGTTGCTCATAGAAGACAATCTAGACTCATCCAATCTAAACATTTTACTGACCGCTTACATCCATCCAGCCATCCATTTTCTTTTAAACCACATTCCCATGCAGGGTCACGGGGGAGCTGGTGTGTATCGCCAGCGGTTCTTACACAAGAGGCAAGGGACACCTTCTACAGGTTGCAATTCCGCCACTGACAGCGTACAATTCAAGACAAACTATAAAATGAGTTATTTGTCAGAGCCTGAAAGCCTGGAAGTCAAATATGTTGTTGGTATAAAGCTGCTCTTTTTAAACTCACTTTGAATTTGACACAGAATTGGGGAGAAGTTCACAAACATATTCAGATTTTTATTTTGATGAAAAATGTGAAGGAAAAAAACTCTGAAATAGTCCTTTAAAAACATTAATTTGAGTTTAAAGACAAACTGATTCTCACTGTTTCTGTAAACATAGTCATGGTAATTTGTGATAATTCATCAGTGGGTCACCAGTCTTTTCTAACTGCGCAGTTATTGTTGTCAGGAGTGTGGTTGTTGAGCACTCAGTATAGCAGGCAGGTACACAGTAGCTGACAGGCAAGTAGAGAAATTTAAAGTTTGCTTAGTAAAGTAAAACAAAACAGGCAGGGCAGCACAGGAAGCGAAACTCTAGAAGGAATGGGAATGATGTGGATCTGACAATGGGTGATTACAAACATGCTGTTGTGCAACCAGTTCATAAAAAAGAAAATCTTTGATCGAAATGTTCTTATCTAAACTACCTTTTATGTCCAAATTGTTTTTGGGAGAAAAGGCTGATTTTAATCTTCAGACATTTCTAGATACTCTGTGAAAAGTTATAGTCTGGTCTGAAATCCTGTCACAGCACTGAGACAGCCCTTTTAAACGTCTTTAACAATCTTTTAACTCAAGTTGGTCTGTTGTTTGAGTTTTTTAGATTTAATGGCTGCCTTTGGTGCGGTCAATTACAACATTCTTTTGTCATGGCTTGAACCTATTGTTGGTCTTAAAGATTCAGTTTTGTCATGGTTTACATCATATTTGTTTAAGAGGTCCTTTTCTGTATCTATAGGGGAATATTCCTCTTCTTCAGCACCAATTTGTTGTGGTGTACCTTAAGGGTCTATTTAGGGTCATATTCTGTTTTTATTATATATGTATGCTGTATTTGAGATGGATTTTCAGAAAGTACAATACTCCCTTTCATTGTTGAGCTGATGACATCCAAATTTATTTCCCTTTTAAATTGGATGTCTTTGTCCTGCTGCAGCCTTTGTGGGCCTCTGTTTAACTGTCTAAAAGATGTCAAACGCTAGTTAACACAGAATTAAATGAAAACGAGACTGAAATGATTGCTTTTGAAAACCATACGCCTTTAAACAAGTGAACTGATTTCTGGGCCTCTTGCTTTTAATTGCTCCTTTACTGTCTGGAATCCTGTAGTGTTTTTAGACCGTTTTTAGAAATTTGAGGAGGAGGTAACCACAGTTGTCAAAACCAGATTTTATCAGGTATTTCAAACTGACAAAGCAGAGTCTTGCATTTTTCCAAAAGACCTCGAAAGATAAGTCTATGGCTTCATCACCTCTGGATTGGATGGTAGCAATTCTCAATGTTTTAGCCATGAACATACATCTCCCCACTGCCTGCAGTTAGGCCAAAATGCTGCTGTGCATCTTTTAACAGAAGGTATAACCAGATCTCTGCAGTTTTAGCAGGTTTATACTGGCTGCTTGTTTGTTTCCATGTTACTTTTAAGGTTTTATTTTACTAAATTTCAAAATTTTAAATGGTTTGGCACCCAATTATTTAACTGAAATGCTTGTATAACCCAAAAGAGAACTAAGATCTTCCAGCCAAATGCTCCTAGTACAACCGAGGGCAGAAGCGCAGAAGGGATTGAGCTTCTCTGAAATAACCTGCTCCTTGATATTTGTACTGCAGTCTATACAGTCTTTTAAATCCTGCCTGAAAACCCACTTCTTTACTTTGGCTTTAAATTCAAGTTCAGTTTGAGTCCCATCAGGCCTTTTATTTATTTATTTTTTGTAGTGTTTCTTTGTTTTAGTTTATTTTCAGTCTATTTCATTGTGCTATTTATTTATGTGTGTTTTTATTATAATTGTTTTATTGATAGTTTTTCTTGTAAAGAAAAACTAGCACAGTGGTCAACCTTGTTGTTTTTAAACATATTACAGATAAAAAAAAATTGAAAATGGCATAACACAGTGATGCATAATAGGTTATACAAAAAAAAAAACAGGAGCAGAAGAGGTAGTTCAGGTGGAGCAACCAGGATGCATGCAGGCATAAGAGGAAGTTTACTTGGGCAACCTGAGGGCCTGCCCCAGCAGACATGAGAAGGTGGACATAGTGTTGGAGAGGCAAGACACACCTGATTCAGTGGTTGAATTTACCTCCCCAGCATGTCCTCGAGTTCTGCAGAAGCAAGTTATTCAACCATTTATTCTAATCAAGTGTGTAAAATCAAAGAAACATTTAAAACCTGCAGCATAGTTTTAAAATACAACTTGGAATTTTTTGATTTTTCCCATTTGGACCAACAGATGGAGATAAGTCTACATTGTGTTTACAGCACATGTTAATGTGCCTGAATTTCTTTCAATTTAACACAGAACAACATTTACAACTGTCATGTTTTTACTTACCTGACTCATAAGACAGAAATGAACTTTAAAAAAGAAAAACAAAACGCCTCTTCTGCATAATGTAGAAACTTTAATCAAATAGTATTAGCACATCTCCGTAGAAATAATTCATAAAGAAAGATAAAGCCACGGAAACTTGTTGCCTAAAAAACTTCAAGCTTTTGTTAAATTCCCTCTGTAAGGGAAATCTAGTGTTGTTCTTCGCTTGTGTGAATTATATTAAATTCATTAGCTGTAGAAGAAAATGGGATATGCTGTATATAGATTAGGATTATCCATCCATCCATCTTCCACCTCTTATCTGTGGCAACAAGTCCAGGAGAGAAACCCGGACATCCCTTTTCTCAATGACACTCTCCAGCTCCTCCTGGGGGATCACAAGGCGTACCAAGGCCAGAGAGGATACATAATCCATACAGCAGGTTCTGGGTCTACCCTGGGGTCTTTTCCCAGTGGGACATGCACGAAAAACTGATTCATCAGTCCATGTGATCCATCCCAGTGCACGCTGAGGGTCATGGCCTGAAGACACCAGCAGAACTCCCATGTCCCCCTTAGCAATCCCGCAAGGTTGAAGCTCTGGTTCACAGTTTCACGACCTGAACGAAAGCCACACTGCTTCTCCTGGATCCGAGGTTCGACAATCGGTAGGAGCCTTCTTTCCAACACCCTGGAGTAAACTTTCCTGGGGAGGTTAAGAAGCACTCAGTGGGTGACTTGTGAGTATGGGTGCTCAAACCCCTCCACCACGCTAAGATGGCGATTCTGTGGAGGGGGATAAGGATTACCAAACATGAAAAGATTTATTAAGTAAATCTTTATATATATAATAACACTAAAAGCAAGACTGTTTTTGTTCCAGAACACCTAAGAATATGAAAGTGGTATTAGCACTGTTTAATATCCCGATTCAATGTTAATTTTGACAAAATTGTGGAAAAAAAACATTCCCTTTTATTAATTTTTGCAGATTTCAGAAATCACAGCTTTCATCGGGACAGGTAAGACTTCCTCATTTCATTTCGATACTTATTTAAATTCATTGCTTTTTTTGTTTTTGAAATATTTTTTTAAAAGTTTGCCAACAAGACTTGTCATTAGGTTGCTTGTTTATGTGACAGGTTTAACATCTGTGGTAAATGTCAGCAGACACTAAACCCGGAAATGAACTTCCTCCTAATGAACAAATCACAAGCATGCATTGCTGATTTGCATCTGACATAAACATACAGTATATTGTTTAAAATGATCACATTTGGTACTCATTAAATAACAGTTGACCAAAAACGTCATTGTTTTAACAAAATCTTATTTTTTTTTTTGTAATCACAGACATTTCTTTTGTGGAAAAGAAGGATTTTTTTTGTTGTTTGTTTGTTTATGTTAATATATATATATATATATATATATATATATATATATATATATATATATATATATATATATATATATATATAAAAGATGAATGCATTTTCCTACATATGGTAATAAAATCAATATGGTTTGCAAATTTGTTTTTTCTGCAGTATGACCCAATCAGTTTTTCTCTGACATTCAGTCAACAAGACACTAACTTTAGAATAAATATGACTGTTTATAGTTAGTCTCAACTTTGCTTTGACCCTGTTAAATAGCTTCAAAGGTCAAAATATATATATTTTTGTACTGAGATCCATAGCTAAACTGTACTACTAAGGGTTTACTGTATTGATGATTCTTTAGGGTGGTGTCTCACTGGGCTTTGACTGGTTGGAAAACAGCATTTATGAGGGAGTCCCCAAAATGTCTTGCAACTTTCATGGTGGTTGAGTCACAGAGGCAGGCAATCTTGTTGCTTGAGTTCTAAACATGTTCCAAAAATTAGTGCAACAAATTTTCTCTCGAAACAGTTACAGAGTCATCGCAGGCATTTCTAACCTGTCTCAAACCCATCTGATTTATGTCTTGGATATGTCCAACCCATCTCAGTAGCACTGGAGCTCTCCTCTAACAGAAAACACCAGAGGCCAAATGTACAGGTCTAAAAATCACACTGATATAATAAAAACTAAAAATCCGAATCTCCCTCTCTTCATTTCAAAAATGTACTCCAACAGGTGGGTACAAAACAGGTTGAAGTGGGAATGATGAGAGTGGAGTTGGACACCAAAATATCATGTACGGCCAAGAATACAGTTTTGTAAGCCATGCATATGAAAATAGGCTGTGATTTTCAAAAACTAACTAAACAAAATGCAGCCTTATGGCTCACTGGTTGCTTGGTCACAAACACTCAGAATTCAATGAAACTGAATTCTCACACAGATGTGGGCAAAAACATTATTGCCCTTTTGCCTTTAGCGGCAGAGCAAAGCTCATTTTCTGTATTTTTTGCTGTTAATAATGGCAGTACTGCAGCTTAAAAAGTAAGTGTCACTAATGAGAAAACAATGCCACTAAACAGTAGGAATCGCAACAGAAGTTATATTTGTGAATACATTTATCATACACAAACATATTTGCACTTTTTTTAACCTTTCTGCTTCTTTAAGTAGATGTCTATTGAAACAAACTTGCTTGCAAACTTTTCATCTAATACTAAAGTTGTTCCAATTTTATTGGTGCTAAAATTTAACAAACCATCTAGACTTCTTTCAGATCCTCTGTGTATCCACGTGTCTTGCCGTGCTCATTTCCTGTTTGCTTGGGTCAAGTTTTTATTTACTCATGAACCTCCCTCTGTGAGCCTGCAGTTGGCTCGTGTTTTGCCCACATCCTCCATTTGTGACAGCAACATTCAAAGTAACCATGTGCCACTTTGAATGTTGCTGTGACATTAAGTAACGAAAAACAGGAGGGTTAGTGTAAGTGGCACAGAGGAACAGCCAGCGAGATATAGTTAAATATATAAATGTAAACAGAAAGAGGGCAGACACTGTCCACTTACTGTATATCTATAGATGCACACAAATAGGTTCCTTTCACAGTAAGGAATTTAACCCTACTAAAAACATCTTTTTTATTTATTCCATTTTGTTTTTGTGGATGTTGTTCCCCCATTCATGAGACCAGTAAAATATCAAACTGTTACCAATTTTGGAAGCAAAATGTACAGTTTCCATGATACTGTTCCTTGTGTTTCTTTTGTTGTTTCGTTTTGCTACAGACTATGGAGACAAAATAGATCCAAAATACCTGTGCGTGTGTAAAAATATTTGTGCATGTGTAAAAGGATTTGTGCGTGTGTAAAAATATTTGTGCATGTGTAAAAGGATTTGTGTGTGTGTAAAAATATTTGTGCGTGTGTAAAAGGATTTGTGCGTGTGTAAAAATATTTGTGCGTGTGTAAAAATGTATTTG
>NC_051448.1:20627392-20632696 GCF_001649575.2 Kryptolebias marmoratus | reverse complement strand
ACACACACACAAATATTTTTACACACACACAAATCCTTTTACACATGCACAAATATTTTTACACACGCACAAATCCTTTTACACATGCACAAATATTTTTACACACGCACAGGTATTTTGGATCTATTTTGTCTCCATAACAGACTGAATGACTTTGTTTTTTGTGGATATTTTTTATGTTTTTTCAGAAAGCTTCAACATATCCCATAATTGTTGTTTACTTTTTCCAAGGAAGAATGAAACCTACACAGTCTAACTTGTGTATCTAAGCAAGTTGTGTATAACTTTTTATTGCTTTATCAACTCTTATACATCAACTTATAAGGAAATACTTGACCAAATTTCCCCATCTTTTCCTGTTGAATTTTGGACCACTATCTGCACACAAGAGATGTAGCGCTTTAAGTCCTGCCACTCTCCCTCACACCTTTATGTGACCTTTCATTCAGGTATGAAATAACTATTTGCAGATGAATACTGAAACAGCAGCAAGATGAGAACTATGTGAATCATTGAGAGTCATCAACTTGAAAAAATTATCTGAGGTGTATTCTTTTATTTTTTAGGGATAAAATGAGAATCTTTAAAGCGATTTTATGTCAAATAGTTAATAGTTGGTACCTTATCAAACATGACATCAGTCATAGGGCACAGAGTATGGAGAAAAGTGCAGTAGTTTTTGTCCAAGCTAGGCTCATGGCTAGCCAAATGCAGGCCATTTTTTTTTGGAGAGCAGAATGCTGCATTAGCTGATATTAAACTTTGAACACAAATGTACATGGCCAGTGCATTGACCCACTGAAATAGACCATGTATATGCCAATGATGCTGAGGCTGCTGAATGCATATAGTGGTTGGGTAAACATTTGGGCTAACTAGATGGACAGACGGATACATTTGCAAACTCAGCAGCATCGGCATATACAGAGTCTATGGCCAGTACACATACATTTTCTTTGTAACATGGACATTGTCGGGTTGAGAAAACAGTTACAAACTAAACAGGCAGTGTCACATAAAAGTGTAGGAATTTATTTTTTGCCAATGTAGTATTCTTTCACACCTGTCTGTCAATTTTGGGAAAGAGTTGTTTTACTTTGGTACATGTCTCGAATCATCCTCGACATTTACAAAATAGGAGGTGCCTTTCTCAAAACAATTTGTACAAATAGCAAAACACAATGTATTACCTGCAAAAGCCAGTCTCTTGGTCAAAATCCTTATTTCATCTCTCAAAAGCAAATACCTGTGTCAATTAACATATCAGTGCCATCAGAATGACAAGTCCTTGTGACATTGTGTACAGATCAGACAGTCAAATTGGTTAGATATGCTGTCAATGTAACAGTGTACATTTACGCTTTTACTGTTTGTACTGTAATTTGTTGACAGACCATGTCATTGCAATACAGAAAGGAAAAGACAGCACTGCAGAGCACAAAGAAAAAAAAACTAAAGTAGAAATATAAACATAAAGAGAGAGAGAGAGAGACAGAGAGAGAGAGAGACTTTATTTGCAGACTCAAGGTCCATAATACGTACAAAATACACAACACATAACACACAATAAAATAAAAAAACACCCCTTTTTCTTTAAAAATATAATAATATCAGCATTTCCAAAGTTTAGATATGTAACATATGGCACTCTGTTCAATGTTAGTTAGCATTAAGGTGACTCTATTATCAGATTCATTTAGTCGACAAATAATATAATATTACACATACATTAAGGAGCAACTGAAGACCAGCTGAACTTGGGCTAAACACCACAGTCATCATCATACATTAGTGAAAGTGATTCATGGACCTCTCTACAAACACACACACACACACACACACACTCATACAACATGCACCGCATCATCTTCCACCGCCTCTACACCCACACACACACACGCACACTTTCCGCTGTTTCTGAGTCATGTATGTTATCCTGCTCCCTCCTTCACTTAGTACCTTAGTAATTCTTATGTTAGCTGTTAGCAGGCCTCTGGTACTATTAGTCATGTTTTACCCTTAGCTTAGCATTGTCATGTTTCAGTTTATGTTAGCTTATTTAGCCTTCCTGTTCATTTAGTTTAGTTTAGTTTGTCTTAGCTCATATTTTGACTGTCTTAGCCTAATTGTTGTTTAGTTCAGCTTTAACTTCATCATGATTTTATTTAGATAATTTTAGATACTATTTTGGCTGTTTTAGCTCATGTTTAGATATGTTTAGTTTCATGATTTCATTTAGATTATACATGATTGATCTATATATATCTATATTTGATTATGATGTTTCCTGTATTTGATTATGTACCCGATCGTTGTCTCTGTGTTGTAAAGCACTTTGAAACGACTTGTTGCGGAAAAGTGCTATATAAAAAAATTTCACTTCACAACATTAGATGTATGCCCCCCAAAGTAAGCAAGTCTTTCGGCTGCTCCCGTCTTCAGGGGTTGACACAGCAAGTGAAGTCGCACAAACGATTTGGCAATTGTTTGACGGCTAATGCCCTTCATGTTGGAACCTGGTTTCAAACCTGCAATCTCAGGTTTCCAAGACCGCAGCACTAACCACCAAACCACTGCGGCTCTCAAACCAATGGCATTTAAATAAGAATTAATAACCTCCATGTCATGTAAACTTCGGACCAAGACTTATTGTGGAATTGTTTCACTAAACTGAACAAATCAGACACACCAGAATGTGTGACAACTTCACAACAGTATAATCAGAGTTTTTTGTTATAATATTAGTAGGATTACATAAGGGTCAACAGGTTGCATTGTGTCTCTGTGCATCCCAGAAATAGTCACAAAATAAAAGTTTTTGTATTCATGTTGATAAAGACAGTGTTTCTGTTTTGTTTTTGGGGGGGTTGCGTCTATTTCACTGGAACTTCTGATTCGCATCCCTAACACATTTTATGTCTTCTAGAAAAATCGTTCTCTTGTACTTTATTAGAGCGTCGGATTTAATAATATTGTTATGACGCTATCTGATGTCTTTTCTCAACCAAACTGAATACCAATACCAATACTGAAAACAAAAATGTCTTTTCAAATTAAAGTAAGTTTGAAAGCACTAGATGGAACAGACATAGATCATCTGCTACAGAGTGTATGACTCCTATTCGTCCGATGTCCACGGGCATACTGTTTTCCCTTTCAAATGATGAGCACTTTTTCTGGCACAATTTCTAGAAAGGTCTCAAGACTTTGTGCTTTTTATTGAGATATTGTTTTCTTAAAAGCTGCCCAATCCTCAACCAAATCATGTTGTATGTGTCTCTGTTTGCGCAGGATCTCTGAGTTTTTTTTTTTTTTTTGAACATTCTTTATTTAAGAATATTGTAAATCCAACATCTATGCACATGTCTATCTATACATGCACTTACATAGAACAACAGAAAAGAGGAAAAAAAAAAAAAAAAGAAAGGCTCAGAAAACATTTAAATCCATTTCAGCAGTTGACAAATTTTTTTTTAAGTAGGTCCTCATGGGCTCACACGAAAGGGAGGTGCACATACACTGTGTTTTCCATTAAAAGGGAGAGACATACAATACAAAGGGGATCAACACCACTTTCTATAACCAATAGCCTCCTCATCTATGTGGCCATCCAAAGTGGGAGATAGCTGGGGTCCATACACTCAGAAAAAAGTCCGTTTTTACATGAAGTTGTGCCGTTATCCTTTCCATTATATATACCTTCTTCAATCTTTCTTGCCATTGTTGAAGAGTGGGAGGTAAAGGTTTGAGCCAGGACAGAGTTATCATTTTCCTTGCAACCAGTAGGAGAATCTGCAGCAATTGGACTTTCCTTTTCCCAATATTTTCCCCTAGTTTCAAACCCAGTATGTAATGCATTGGGTTCAGTGGTAATGTGAACTTGAATATTTTCTGAATTTCTGTCTGAACCCCCTGCCAGAATGGAATCAATACTGGGCAGTCCCAAAAAATGTGAGTGTGATCCCCAATCTGATTACAGTTCCTCCAACACAAATTTGTAGCATTTCTGTCATATTTTGAAATATTAAAGGGTGTTTTGAAGAATCTTATTCTTAATTTCCAGTCAAATTCCTTCCAGCCTGGACTGTGGGTGATCTTAAAACCTTTTTCACAAATCTCTTCCCACTCCTCATCTTCAATAACAATATTCATTTCTAGTTCCCATTTTTGCTTTATATCCATAGAACTGTCAGATAAATTCATCTGTAAATGTTTATAGAAATTAGATATAATCTTTCTCTTATTATTTTCCTCTACACATTTTATAATAAATGTCTCTAAAGGTAATGAATTTAGTTTCAAAGTAGGCCATTCTTTGTGTGATAAAAGGTAATCCCTTAATTGTAAGTACTTATAGAAATCTTTGGAGCACAATCCATATTTATCTTGTAACTGCTTAAATGACTTAAGGGTTTCTCCACTGAATAACTGATCAATTCTTATTAATCCTCTCTGTGCCCATCTTTGATAACCAATATCCAGTTTGTTTGGAAAAAAATCAGTAATCTTGGCTATTTTTATTATGCGTGATATTGTCAAAGGTGCTCCTATTTTCTTCCTCACTAGAGACCAAACTCTGTGCGTACAATTAACCCACTCATTTTCAATTTTTAAATCTTTCCATTTCTTTCTCTCCATAAATGGCATCGCTTCAAGAGGTACTAGCCGGCATGCTTTGTTCTCCAGATCAATCCAGTTTGTCTCCTCATCCTGTACAAGCCACTCAACCACAACACGAAGTTGTGCTGCCCAGTAATACAATCTTAGATTAGGCAGACCAAGGCCACCTTTTTCTCTTGGGCTTACTAATAATTTTTGTCTGATTCTTGGTTTCCTCCTTTGCCAAATAAAATTATTAATAATTTTATCCAAAGTTTTAAAAGTGGAGGCAGGTATCCAGATAGGTAGTGCCTGAAAGAGGTACAATAATCGTGGGAGTATATTCATTCTAACTGTTTCTATTCTGCCCAGAAGGGACAAAGGAAGAATTTCCCATCTCGTCAGGTCTGATTTTATTTGTGTAATTAATCTAGCGTAGTTTCCATTAAATAGTTGTGAGGTTTGTGGCGTAATCATCACACCTAAGTATTTGAATCCCCTCTTGGACCAGTTAAAAGTCACCTCTTTATCCAAAGCTGTCGGCCATTTGCCCACCAACATCATAGCCTCTGACTTAGTTTCATTAATTTTATAGCCTGAGATTTCACCAAATTCTTTTAAACCAGTCATGAGCCTAGGGATTGAGCTCAGAGGGTTAGAAATATACAGAATAATGTCATCTGCATACAGTGAGATTTTGTGGGT
>NC_051448.1:20553946-20615696 GCF_001649575.2 Kryptolebias marmoratus | reverse complement strand
CCTCCTTTTCCCTTTTCCTCCCCTCCTCCTTCCTTCCCCTTTTCCCCTCTCCTCCTCTTCTCTTTTTCCCCTTTTCCCTTCTTCCTTTTTTGTTTTTTCTCCCTTTTCTCTTTTTTCTTTTTTCTTTTTTTTTCTCCTGGATTTTTTTCTCCCTCCTTCTTCCCTTTCCCATAAACATACTTAAATGACAGTTGTTTCTCCCTCATAGCCGTACTTGATAACTATGATCAGGGTAACGTCAACAGTCATATCTACATAGGAAATATTGTTTGCCGAGACACATAAAGCATTGAAGAAACAAAAAAGTTTTCCTGAACATGAAAAACAACTGTGAACTTCCAATACCCCAGTGGTTTGCCCCTGAAATAAACTGAACACAAACATAAACATAACAGTACAAACAAACTCAGGGGGTCCCCACCCCCGATCTTCTTTGGGCAGAGAGACAAGGCTCTCTGGGTGTTGTGCACAAAGTGCCTGGGCCATGGTCCTCCAGGATGTCCCCGAAGTGTCCTCCCACCGCCATGGTTGTAAAGTTTTCTTCATTCAATTTTCCTCTTTTTCCCGTCCCCACTATTTTGTTACTTATTTTACAATATTTATGATATAGCCTGAATCTATACATTTAAGTCAATATTCTATGATAAATGATACTCCTTTACGTGTCTAGTCTTATTTTTCTTTTATTCTACTGTCATTGTCCATTGATTTCCATATTCTTTGTCACAGATTTAGCCTCTTCTTACCTTCCGTCCAGTTCTAGACTTGACATGGCGACTTTACTCACGACCAAGGACTCTGTCCTCTCTGTTGTCACCATGGATAATGGCTCTGATCTCAGCAGGGTTCAGCTGTTGGCTCTTCCTCTTATTTCCCTGGGTTGTCCATCCGTCCCGTGTTAGCTCCTCTTCCAGTATCTCTCTGTCCTCCAGGGATGCTTCGATGCCGAGATCTTTCAGCGTAGATTGCGCTGCTAAAAGTGAGGGGAAAAGCCTTGTGCCCCCGTTCATGAAGAGTTTCAGCTGAGCTGGGTATGGCGATTGGGCTTTAATGTTCTTTTCTTTTAGCTTTTTTATTACCTCTCGAACCTTTTTCCTTTTCTTCTGCAGGTCAGGTGAGTAGTCATGGTCGAAATAAATTGTCTGCTCTTGGTACTTTATGTTTCTTTGCTTCCAAGCTTGTAAAAGCACTTTTTGTTTCACATTAAAATCCAGAAACCGGGCTATTATGGATCTTGGAGGCGCCGCCGCGGCTTTAGGCTTCGGGCCTAACGCTCTGTGTGCTCGTTCTAGTTTAATAACAACTTCTTCTTGAAACTCTAGAGAAGTACTCAGAAAATCTGTGATAAACTTTGCCATATCTTCTTTTTCCGCTCCTTCTGGGACGCCATACAGCCTGATGTTATTACGACGGAGTCTATTTTCCATGTCGTCACATTTAGCCGTGAGGACAGCTTCTCTTTCTAGCAAATATCCCAGTGCTCTCTCTTGCCGTATGCCTCTGTCCTCCGTTGCACTTACTCTGTCCTCCGCTTCGGTCAATCTTTTGTCCAGCCCCTCCATTCGTTTCTTCAAATCCTCCATGGATGATTCTACCCGGTGTAGGGAGCTCTTCAGATCCCGGAATGAGTCGGTGTTTTCCTGCCGCAGTTTTCTTAATTCCGCTAGCATCGCGGTTTCCCCGCTAGCATCTCCCGTAGCTTTCAGAGGTGTAGCTTCGGCTAACGTTAGCTGCTTGGAGCATGCCGTAACGTCGTCTTTTCTACCAACTTTCATGTCTTTCTTCTCTGTATTCTGACTAGAGCTCCGTCCTCTTAAGCCCTTTCCTCTCAGTTTAGCACTCATTTATCACTTTTCATTATTTTGTCGGCTATTTATTGTGGGTCTGGAGGAGCGGCAAAATTATGCGTCTGTCTTCTCCGTTGCCTTCCCGGAAGTCTCGATCTCTGAGTTTTGATAAGGTTTGGTTTGAAATACAACTCAGATCATCACTCAAAGTTTTACATCTAAATGTAAAAGTATTCAGAGTAATTTCAAATCCACAAGATCTCCACCTCTGAGCAGATGCAAAATGGTTCTTCTTTTGGTTTACTTTGCTAATCAAATCAGTTAGACAAAGCAAGGCTGTCTGACACAGATCAGTGAATTTGTCTTTTTTTTCAAGCTGGACAGTCCTATCAGTCAAATGTATTTTCAGCAAGCAGATTCAAGGAGTTTAAAGACTTTTAACCCTTATTATTGGAATCATCTGCTCCAATCCTGATATTTAAAAAAATGGCATTTTCTTATATCTTCTTATAATCTAGTGTTTTACATAATTTCAAAAAAGCCAACAAAACGTGAAGCATGTCTGAATATACCAAACTTTGATTTTATTCTTCTCATTTGCCCATCATGTATCTTAACATGAAACACCTTTTGTAACAAACCACAGACCAACACCATCTACAGGTAAATAACCATAGACTTCTGTGTAAAAAAACATCTAACAGTGGGAAGGTTTATTAAAAAAATGTATTTGCATGAACTGCTATGAGAATTTGGTGTCTATAGTTATTTTAAAGTGGCAAAAAATTTGCTTTATTTTTGGTCAGAAGTAATCTCTGTTTTTCCAGACCAAGGTCAGATGCCTCCCTACTGACTTCTCAATAACTTCTCCACAAAACTCCACTCCAAAAACCCCAACGATTTTTTTTAAGAGTGTTGTGAATACTGCAGATACTATATATGCTTGCAAGCCTCAATGAACCAAGGCAGCAATGTAAAGAAGAGTGGGCCAAACTCCTCCACAATCATGTGAGAGACTGATAAAATCATACAAAAGGCAATTTAAGTTGTTACTGAAAAACGTGTAATTTATTTAGTATTTCAAGTAGTTGTTTTTTTTGTTTGTTTGGTTGGTTTTTGTTGTTTTTTCTTTTTTGTTTGTTTTGTTTTGTTTTTTGTCACAGTTATATATTTCTGTAATGAACTTGTGACCTGTCCAGGGTGTACACAGCCTCTCATCTCAAATTTTGTTCACAAATTTGTGTAAATATGTGTTAGTGAGCACTTCTCCTTTGCTGAGATAATCCATCCCCCTCACAGGTGTGGCATATCAGCTCATAAAAAATGAAAAAAACAAAAGTGTTGCATTTATATTGTTGGCCAGTATATGTCACTTTATTCAGTGTTGAGAATCACTGGATTATATATTATCTATGTATATTTTATTCTATATATTGTCTGTCTGTCTGTCTGTCTATCTATCTATGATGCCACACCAGGATCCTGTTTAGGAGAATGGCTTTTTTATGCCCCTGTTCTTGCCTTTGAAAGGGTCTTGGAAGAAGTCTTTCCTCATGTTCTGGACTCCAAGAAGGTCCTTGTGGAAGTCTCTACTTGTGTCCTTACTTACAAAGGACTCCCAGAGGGTGCCTGTCCGTGTCCCAGTTTCTGCTGGTGTATCAGAATGTTAATTATTAATGAATTAATTAATATTACTTCATTTTGTGTTAATTCATTTTGTGTGTTTAGCTTTGTTATTTATTTTTATGTTTATTTTATTTATTATTGATGTTCAGCACTTTGTTCCAGCTGTGGCTGGTGTTAAAGTGCTCTATAAATAAAGTCAATGATGATGATGAACATGCCGAGATGTTCCCAGAGAATGTCTCTCCAAATGTTCCTTTTTGCAATATCAAGTGGGTCAGGGAGGAACTGTTTTAGATGCCAAGCCATGGGCCAGATACTGAGAGAGTCCCATCAAAGACCTCTCTGACACCGCATCAAGCTCCTGCTGTTTCCACGTCTCCATACATGTATACATAAAATTAAATACAACCTAAAATTTCATGAGGTCAGTGTTGCTACAGAAACTGAACAAGAGTCTCAAAGCTGCCAAGTTTGAATATTGTGATTGCTAATCAACATCTTTTATGGCTTCCAATCAGACATTTTGGGTCAAATTAGTCTCTCTACTACTTTTAAAAAGTTGCAGCCCTAAAAAAGGATATTTGTGTTTTCACTTAATCCAGCAGATACCTGAAACAATCTTTCACTTGGTTATAAAAGCACCAAATTTGGTACAGAGGTGCTTCAGGACCTACTCTCTGAGAAAAGTATGCTATGCAGACATAAAAACAAAATGGCCACTGTTTTCCACGATGGCCGCCAATTGAACTGGTTTTAAAGCTTGTTTTGACTAGAATTTCATAGAATTATCCTATTTTGAAGGTCTATACATTGAACTATATGAAGTATGAGAAATCCAATTCTGTATTTAAGAACCAAAAATATTGAAAATTATGATGAATTAAAGGGAATTAAATATAGAATTTCTTTATATATGTTTCTAATCTTCAAAGTTTTACAAAATAAACCTTAATGATTATGCTTTTGTTGTTTGGCTAGGAAACAAACTCTTTATTGATACACAGGTTGGATAAGTTCTTTTAGTCCTCACATTTGCAGGAACACAACTGTGTACACTTGAGACTGAAGCAATAGTATTTGCATCTGCCTCAGCAGTCAGTCTTGCACCTGCATTTTTTTTCAATTGCTGACAATTTTCAGCAATTGGAGGAATTGCAGTGGTATGTTTGTGGCTATCGTGGAATAGCCATCAGAACTGCACCTATAATGAGTAGGGGGAGAGTTCAACACCTCTTTGGTATCTAACTGACAGAGGCAGCACTTGCTCCAGTTAGTTTTAGTAATGCAACTCAGTGGATTACTGGCAGACATCTTGTGTAATATAGTTAAGGCCGAGGGGCTATCCTTTTACCACCCAACCATACAAAATATAAAAACACATTGAAATATGGGATACAACAAGGTTCAGGCATCTAGTGCTCTACACCAAGTCTGATCGTTCATCCAGTGCCATTTAAGTCCCGTGTGATCTGTACACCATCTGAGTAAATGCAGCCCCGTTAGCCTTGGCTCGGGTCTCCCACATTGGCACATCCTGTCAATTCATGTGCGGCTATCTAACTACAGTTCTACAACTAACTATATTTCAAGTTGAGCTATATACAGGGGCTTATTAGATAGCATTTGGGACACTAGAATACTAAAAATAACAGTCAGTATATCACTACAAAAGTTAGTAAACTACAACTACAGTTAATGCATTACAAGCCGACACTGAACCTAATGCTGAGTGTCACAGCAGTGAAGTCACCAGTGTGCCCTGGTCGTGCTTTGACATCACTCTAATATAGAATAATGAAAACCAAAATAGCTTGTCACTCTATTCCAAGAATAATAGCAAGGTTGGAGAGCATTATACCAAGTAACTTGGCAATATCTGTGATCAGACAGCTGCATCAAAAACACACATTTTCAGACATATAATAGCCGCCATCTTGAAAACTGATAGGCAGTTTGGAATGAGGTTGATACTACTAAGTTCTCTTGGTAAGAATATATACATTTTATATTTGCATCACTCACATATATTGATTATTTGACATTCTGTGCTGAAAACAGCTTTTTTCAATGGCAGCCATCTTGTATTTCAACCTGGATAGTGTACTTTTCTGAAAGAGTAGGTTCTGAAACATCTGAGTACCAAGTTTTGTGCTTGTGTCACCAAGTTAAAGATTCTTATGGGATATTGATCTAAACTGGCTCACTAACATGCTGATTGACCTTCCACTGACTGTTTCTCATGTGTCTCCTCTGTAAACTGAAAAGCTGAATGCATAATTTTACAGATTTATTGATGGATTTTTTTTTGTTATTATTTTTTAATCTGGGTAATTTTGTTGCAGGCCGTCTCACAGTCCAGATATGCCTGTTTGTAATGGAGCACAAAGTTCACATTGTGTCATCTTTGTAGTCATGCAAATATCCAACATGTGCTTATATGCCAACGTAACATAAGGCAGTGTAATGTGAGAACTAGAAGTTGATAAATGATTTATTTTTTATTTGACACTGAAGGAAGAGACATTTTGAAAGCTAAGTCTAACCTCACCTCTGAGTGCTCTGTACAAGTTTTTGTTTCTGCTTGTGCTTGTCTTAACCAGTGACGTGCCTTAAGTTGGAACATTTAAATGAGAAGGTAAATCATTAGAAAATGCAAAAACACAATTTGCACTTGATTCTCTTGAACTTGATACTTAGTGATTTGCATCTTTTACCTAAAAAACAACTCCAGTGTTTAAAATTTTGACGTATACAAAAAATTTGAAGTCAAAATGTACTTGAGTGTAAAATCACTATACTAACAAATGTACCTTTTTTAACTGTTACATTATTATACAGTATGTCATACAATTAGATTTAAACATTGTTACAGTTTATACTGCATCTGTATTTGCTTATTTTTTTAACATAATTTACATTTTTATAGCTTTGAAAAATGTGTTTTTAAGTGTCTTTTACATCATTAAAATGATTAACAAGCAGAACATACAGATACTCAAGAAGAGCATGTAACAAAGTACAAATATGCTGTACTACCCAGTAGTGATGAAGTCTGGTCTGAATTTGTTGGTGAACTCAATATTACCAACTGCGATGAAGAGCCATAATCTGGGTTTTCATTTGGGGGTCTGTTAGCAAAATATCTCATACACTACTGGGAGGATTTTATTTAAAAAAAAAACTCAGAAAGTAGTCATTCGGACTACATCTACATCTGAGTAAGTTTTGGATTCAACCCAATTCAAGATGGCTACCACAGGCTATTTATCTTACAAAACCCAAACATAGCTATAACTCAGCTTATTTTGCATATATTTAGCTACACAACACAACACATACTGTACTTCAAGCCCTCCACAATGTGCAACACTTTGCACTTTGAAACTCTGAAAGTAATCATTGGATGTACATCTGTAAGTGATTCACTTTTGGGGTCCCCTCAATTCCAGATGATCTTTGCAGCTAATCAATATCATCGAATACAAAAAATTACTATAACTCAGTCACTTCTACAAATATTGAGCAAAAATTTGATTTGGTGATTTGTGGGGGTCTGGGCCCCCTTCATTTTATATTTTTTATAAAACCAAGAATAAAAGTGTTGTAAGTCATCTGACCACGTGACCCGGAAGCAGAACCAAGCATCATAATAAATTTAAAAGAGAGTGCTGATGGAAAAATAATCTAAACAGTTTTAAAAAGAATATGGAGAAATACGTTTGGAGCGTTTCTGCAACCAGTCTACCTGTCCACAACAGTAATTAATGTTTAATTTTCTTTTCATTTTACAACTGTTAATTTTACTGTATCTTAAACATCCCCTCAAAAAATTGTGCTTAATAAACCTCCCTGTTTACTGTTCCCCCACCCCAATAATGAACAAGATTTTTGCCCTTGTTGAGCACCACTCATGGTGCAACATCTTTGTTTAAAACTTTGACAATCACTGATGATATCAACCCTTTTGGACTGTTAGCAAAATGTTTCTTAGGACAGATTTTATTACATTTCATCATTATTGAATGTACAGTATATCTACAACTGGTTAACGATACTGGGTTAAAGTTTGATATGGTAGTAGCTGAGAGTTATTCTCAACAGATACTCCAAAGTGCTAACAGATGTTGTGAGATCTTTTGAAATCTCGCAATATTGCGAGAGATTGTGTATAAGGTCACCATAAGATGAACTTATTTCATTATTCTGGCATAAAAGGTAGTGGAATTAGAGGGGAAAAGAAGAAAAAAGAACCAAAATCATTAAAATCATAAGCCATTGTGAGGTCGTCCTACACAACACACACACCAACCAAAAGAAACTCTCCTAAGATGTGCAGCTGCTCTGTGGCCTCCTGAAGGAGAAAGCCTCATTTGGTAGCCAAATGTTCATGAAAAGCTGGAGGGATCTGTATTTGTGCTGACCAGTCCGGCTGGCATGGAGATGTGCCATCAATGCAAATGGTCTTTCAACAGAAAGCTAGAGCAAGAACATCCTTCAACATCCCAGCCCTCCCAACCTGCACAAGCACCACCCTCAACAAACACCCTGCAGCATAACCCAGTGTCTGAGTCAAATGTGCGCATTTACTTTGATCCAATGCCAATGAACTTGCGATGGATATGGGACAGTATCAATGCTTTGTGAGGTAGTTGGAGCAAAGCTGGTTGAGTTCAACTCCTGTTTTCTGTGCAACAACCTTGAAGACAAGCTAAGGTAAAAGCAATTTAAGGATTTTAAAATCTTTTTTGAATGAATTTTGATTTACAAATGAAAAAAGTTCTTATCAGTGTTCTGCTCAGCTCTGTATACCCAAATTCAGAGAACACAACCATTTATAAACACATATGTGAAAATTATGGGTGACTTGCTATTAGTGTTGATTCATCCAATCTTCTTGACATTTTTTATGTTTGAACCTTTGAATCATTTAAGTTGCACCAGACCCTGTCAGCCCGGTCAAGTTTAAATGCAAATCAAAAGCATCGCATGTCTGCCATACATGTCTGAGCAGAACACTTCAGGCCTATTTTGTGACAGCTGTTGCACCTTTTAAATAATGACTTAAGTCACTGTATTGGGATCTAATTACTGCCATTCATGAGACTGACTTTAGGACTGGAAAACTGAACAAGGGACTTTAAACTGACACTAAAGAGAAAAAAATACAGAAAGATATTTTTTCGCTTTGGAAAAAGAACTGAGCAGGAGATTTACCACAGTAGTGGTATTTTTCTATGAATTGAAGCATTATTTTTACACCACAAAAATACAGCCAAGTAGCTGGGCCACAGGTCAGATTTTCAAAACTGACCCGACAGGAAAATGTTGTGGGGACGATATGTGCCGCTTCAACAGGCTGTAAACCAAGCTGGGTCTATACTGCTGCCTGTGTGGGCAGCAGTTAGCATAACACTGTTACAAGGAGTTGCAAAACACCACCAAACCTGTTGTTTACATTCACAGCCTGGATGCAAAAAGGTGCAAATTAGTTTGGTTAGGAAAATTCAAGCGTCCCCTAATTTGGAAGGAGTAAAATAGATGGCAGCTGATAAGAGGCGTAAGTTTTTGCGATCTTTGAAACAGTCAAAGACCAGCTGATATGATAATTATTATTTTAAAAAGATCATTTTCAAATAATTTTTAAAGTTTCAAATGGCAAAGTTCTATATGACTTTTTTTGAACACAGTTGTTTGGAAACTGTTGCATTTTGGCAACTCATGAATCTTTTTCTATCAAAACGTGTGGATTTCTAAATGGGTACTAACAAACGCGTAAATGTCGTTGATTAGAATTATGATTAGAATTTCAGGAATGAGTTTTGAACCTGGTAAAAAAAGAGAATAAAAAGGCCTTTTCTTACTGAACAGGTTTTAAGATATTGTTCATGTTTGTGAAGCTCTGGGTCACGTTGTCCCAGAACCTCTTCGTACACAAGCATTACCATTTTGTGCCCTTGTATGGATAATCTTTTAATAAATAACGGAAAGAAATATTTGTTTTAAAAACTGCTCATTTGAAACTAGATATGTTTTGCAGTTGACACTAGAAACCCATAAACAAATTCTCTTTCCCCAGTAATCCTAACCCTTAACCTAACCAAATTATTTCCTACCTAAAAATAAATGCTGTTTACTATAACTTTGAATGCTCAATGCTCTTTTTTATTCATGGTATTCTTTATTTGTTGACAGTCATCCTTGCCCTGATCTCAATTAAAATCTAACCAGAAAATAAATGCCAGAATTGTAAAAATAGAAAGTGGTGAAGGAACAAAGTAACCAGCACCCTGGTTGTGATCTTTGACTCAGGTAAAAGTGAAACATGCAGTATTTTAGGTTTAGACTTTTTAAATCTCAAGATAAAAAATAAAAAAAACTTGATCTGATGTGGCATCAGTAGTCAGACAGCCCATATTACAATCATATAGTACCTCTGGTTTACACCTCCAATTTTTAGATGCTAATGTTCCTGTTGACACCTTTGACTTATCATGTTTCAGGAAACAGGAGAGTTATTTTTATTTATTTTTTTTGCATTTGCCTACAAGTACTGGTTCCTTTGTGGTTACATCTGGAAATTTGTTTTTTTTAGGTTGGAAAGTCCCGACATATATTTCTGGAGCACACCTGTACTTTTCACAACTGCACTGACGTAAAATAAAGTTTTAAAATAAGTTTTACGAGATCTTATTGCAGCAGAATTGGGTGTGTCACAAAAGTCTGAATTATCAATCTAACAATAAATGAAAAAAAAAAAGATGTTAGCACTTTTATGATTAGATTCAGTCTCTAAAATGAGGAGGAGCAGAAAAAGAAAAATTGGCTATACTTATTTGTGGCCAGGAAAAAGACAGGGGTCATGGCAGCAGTTGCACTGCAGGATTTTTCCAGAACATTTCTGCTTGATTTCCTGTTAAATGCAGAGTTGGTTTTAAACTTCTTCTGCTTATTTGTAAAGCTTTGCACGATCTAGCCTCAGAATATACACCTGAACCTCTCTGCCCTCATTCTAATTCTAGATCTCTTAGATCTTCTCAAAAGGTCCCTCTGGAAGTTCCACGTTATAGATTAGTTGGTACGGGATAGCATACCTTTGCTGTAGCTGCCCCAAAGTTGTCACTATTGTGGTTTTTCAAAAGCAGCTTAAAACATATATTTTTTTCTACCTTTTAATTGTAACTATTGTTCCAGGCTTTTTTTTAAAGTAGTTTGTCATTTATGTCATTTAGTATTTTTTATTTTGTTTTATATTTTGTGTTTTATATAAATGTTGCTTTGAATATAACCTTTTTATTTTAGTATTTTTAAGGCTGCAATTTGGGGTTTTTATTGCACAGAACTTTGGTCAACTCTGGTTGTTTTAAAAGTGCTTTTAAAATAAATTTAAAAAATAAAGTAGATCTTTAGTCTTTTGTCATGACAGTAATAAATCAGAAGTTGTCACACTGAATAACCTCAGACCACTGATTCAAGCTCATGACTGAAGTTTTTTGTATGATTTTTTCACAATAAAATGTTTTCTATACAATGGTTGAAAATCACACAGTGCTTACAAGTGATCTAAACCCAATTCTAAACAAATATCTTACACTTTGTCCTGAAGTTATAAAGAAATGTTGTATTTCCTTTTTTTGTTGTGGTAAATGTTCCCTAATAAGTACTAACCTTTAGTTTTTTCCCACCACAGTAACAATGTGGACCAAGGTTTTTTTATTACTGATTGGAGCTGTGTGCATCTATCAGGTAGATACTGTATCGTCTCTTTCTCTAATGTGATGTTTTTTCATAGGTTTAGAACTTTTACAGCGTTTTAACACCATTAATATTTTGATACACATTAATTTCGACATGAATTCTGACATTTACCTGTTTTTGCCCTTGCAGGTCAGCTCACAAGGTGAGACACTTTACTTTGATGTCAAAGAGAAATCCAGAATAAAAAATAAGATAGTCATTCCACAAATGGTCCTAATTCCTTTAATTCACACAGATTTAACACATTCACTCATTCTAAAGAAATTGGCAAAATTTCCCTTTTTTAACCCACATGGCAGATTACTATATTCACTGTTGCCAGCTAAGTTTGTACTTGTTTTTGCTGCTGATTTTTCCTGCAGACATTTATGTTGCTGAGCTGATGGTGGAAAGTAATATCACGCTGGAGGCCCAGACTATCCTGTTAAGTTGGAGCGCAGCTGTATCATTTGATGTTGAAGACAGCAACAACCAAGTCCACCAAGTGACCATCAGTAGCAGTGAACTGGTTGCAGGTATTTCTTCTGAACAATTTCTTCTCTCGAGTCCTAATAGTAATGTCAGGAAAAACAGGGACTGTGTTCAGTGTGAATTTATTTTTGCTTTTATATACAGCTATATACAGCTAATTGAAGTGAAAGATGATCTCACTTCTTTGAGGCTTTAGTGGAAGACTGATTTTATACTCTTGAAGGAATATCCATCACCATGTTGGAGATTTATAATAATAATATAATATAATTTTTATAAAAGCACATATCAAGACTATATGGCAAACAGTTCCTGTCTTTTGTTTAATTCAATCATTTAACTAAGAAGACGCTTGAGATGAACATTGTTTTCAAGCAAGGGAGAATTGGGCCAAATACAAATATAAACTTATGAGCTAAAAAGTACAATTAATATCAAAACACATGAACATAAAACACATCAAAAGCAACAGAGAACAAGTACAAAGTCCAGCTTAGAAATAGCAGTTGCACTTTTCAGTTGCAGAAGACTTCATTAGAAATTTAAAGGTTTCCAAAGAGATAAAAGGACGAAGCTTTAGTTTGGACTGCAGATTAATCTATGACCAAGGTGCAAAATTAGAGAACGCTGTTCTACCAAGTCCAGACAAAAATGTTTGGAACTCTAAAAAGGAGCCAGCTGGCGAACTACAGCTTGGGGGGGGTAATTTAAGGAAGACTCTCCCCAAAGAGGAGGAGCCATGAGTTAGAGCTGAGAGTCTCTCCAGGCTAAAATGATGATTGTGATCACAATCTGGCTCCTACAATTTTTAATGACTCTATGGCAGGGGTGGGCAACCCTGGTCCTGGAGGGCCACCATCCTGCATGTTTTACTTGTTTCTCTGCTCCAACACACCTGATTTGAATCAATGGGTGATTAACAGGCTTCTGCAGAACATGAAGAGGTCATTTAACCACTGAATCAGGTGTGTTGGAGCAGGGAAACAAGTAACACATGCAGGATGGTGGCCCTCAAGGACCAGGATTGCCCACCCCTGCTTCATGGGCTTGGTGGAGATTTGGGCTCTCGGAGTTCCTCAACTTTAACGTGTTGAAGGTTGGGTGACATTTTAAACTCATGACAACCTAAAATAATGGCAAGTAGACACTACTTCCCCTTAGTGTATGACATCACGTGATGATGATGTAATCACTGATCAGTCCCATGACGACAAAACAATGATAATGGGTCTTGGCGGAGGTTTACGCTCTCCGAGTACTTCTAATTCAGTTATGTTTTTTGTTTAAAGAATGTCCTACTTTTAACATTGGAGAACCTGAGGCAAGAAAGCATAAAAAGTCAAAGGTATTGTTTTACGATGTGTGGGGAGCTTGTTTTTCAGTACTGTCTATGAAGTCAGATGGATGACATAAAAATTATTGCCCAAAACGATTTTTTTTTTTTCTTTGGGTTTGTGCTTTGTTCTTTAGAATGCCTTGTTGTTGGTGAGGACTACAGTTGCAACTGCTCTAAAGGATATTACTGGAGCAACGAGGTCTGCTACACATACAGCTGCTGCAATGAATCAACGTGCACAAAAAACGTGTCCCTTGCGACGTCAATCTGTGTTCTCCCAACCCCTGGTAAGACTCATCTGGCTCTTCTTGATGAGTTTCAGTGTTTGTAAATCATGACAAAAATAAAGACTGTTATATCATTATTTATAACCCTGCTGGCTTTTGTTAAATCTTATATTTTATCTTTAGTTTAGCCCAGTGGTCTCCAACCCTGGTCCTCGACGGTCACCATCCTGCATGTTTTACTTGTTTCTCTGCTCCAACACACCTGCTTTGAATCAATGGGTGATTAACAGGCTTCTGCAGAACATGAAGAGGTAATTTAACCACTGAATCAGGTGTGTTGGAGCAGGGAAACAAGAAAAACATGCAGGATGGTGGCTCTCAAGGACCAGGGTTGGAGACCCCTGGTTTAGCCTTTTTCCATTTTCCAGTGTTTTTGGTGTTAAATCTAAATGTAATGGGAATTGTGTAACCCACACAGTTCACATCAATGGATCCATTCCAACCACTTTGGCAGCCACAGCCGCTAAAACAGTAGTGTGTATCCCGTTCTTTTTTCAAAAGAAAATTTTACTATAGTCAAACATTTTTCTCTACATTGTAAATGATCTCATCTTTCTTGTTTTCGAAGCTTGAAAAACACCTTGGCTCGCTTAATGGCCTGAAATTTCTGAATGTCACCGTTCTGAGGTATTGTACTTCTCAAATATATTCTCTTTTAATTTGTTGTTTTGTTTTCTTTACAAAACGAGACTTGAAATAATGGTACAACAGATTTAGCTAGATTTAAGCCTAGGATGTAAACAAACCTGCAGAAGAAAACCATGAACTTTACATGTGAAAATATGTGAAGTTCGCACTTTGCTAATGTTGTCAGAATGTTGTCTGTTGTCTGATTTTAGAACATTTTTAACATGTAATCACATGGAAAACATGATCAATTTGTCTGTCCGAGTGGGGTTTTTTTTGGGGGGGGGTTTACAGGTGAGACACAAGGAGGTCAGAATGTCATTGTTCCTTCGATCAGCTTAGTGGCATGTAGTATGTCACTAGACAATGCAGAGTAAAAAAAAAAGTAAAATTGCTTTTAGAAAGATAATTCTGAAGCAATAACAAAACAAGACTTTTCTGTTGTAAAATGCTGCAATTTTATTGCTTGAAATTGTTTCCTCACCTGAAACCAGTAGTTTTGTCAGATAAATTTTATCAAAAAGGTTTAATATTAGTCTAATAATTAATACATTAAACAAAAGAAAAAATGAATTAAGGACAATACATTACAGGAAAGTTGTAAAAAATATAGCTGTCACAAGTTTGATGTTGAACTCAATTTCTCTTAAACAATCCCAGAAACATGTTTAAATACAAATGCTACTAACATTAACGCATAAAATGTTATTATTAGTTCATCAGACAGCATTATTGATGATTCTCAACATGTAGCATAGAAAACACATTTCATATTTTTTGTGTCATATGCTGCTTTTTGCACTCCACTCATAATTTTCTGCTGTGAGAAAAGACACAGGAAAGTTCATGTGTGAACAGCAATTTTCGAGAAAGTCCAGAACAAAGGATGTTGTAACTTTTTACCATGACCATGTCTTTTGCTTTTTAACCAACTGGCAATGCACATATATGGGTGAGTTTTGTAGCACCACTCAGAACAATCTGAGGCTTCATCAGCTCAGTAAAATAAAACATTGCAAAAGAGTTGAGACAGGCAGCATAAAAGGCAAAACACAGGCAGCGCATGATGCATGCCCAAAATTCTTTTCAGTGATGACCCCCACACCAGCTGCAGCTGGCCACTGACCACTGCTCTCTGTCACACTGTCCAGCGCTAATTTTCAACAATGTTCTATTTTCAGCATTGCCACTACAGACAAACACATTTTTATGTGTGCTTAAGGTGTATCAAAAGTTTAAAAATGGGTAAGGAAAGTTTAATCTTTGAGGTTGAGAAACATCCAGATACATATTACCCAAAACCTAGTGAGTATTAAGTCAATAGTAGGGTTGCAAAATCCTGGGAATTTTCAAAGTTGGAAACTTTCCATGTAAAGTAAAGAGATTTTATGGGAAACAATGGGAATTAACCTGGAATTTTAAATACTGAAGGTTTGATTTTAACAGGAATTTTAAATATAGTTGTGGAGAATATATTTTAGCATAATACTGACTAAAATACCTCAATTGCATTGCTGTACCATGCAGTGAAAGGGACCACACCATAAAAAATGATAAACTGTTGCCTGGACATGTGAGGACAGATGGAAAGAGTAACATGTAAAAGGTTTTGATCAGAGCTTTACATATTTTGTTGTGAAGTGCAACTTACTGAAATTAGCTTTGTTTATATGCAAATAAAAGTTCAGGAAAAAGTCCAAATATGATCAAATAACATGTAAATGAATTGAGACATTTCAATAATTCTTTGTGTAATGCAATATATTGAATGGAATGGCATATTTGGTTTTTATTTGAATAAAATGACAAAAAACATAAAAAACATATTTCTATATTGAAATTATTTTTGTTCAAAGTTGAGTACATGAATTTAAAAAACGATTACAACAAAAAAATAAAAATAAAAATGTAAACTCCACTGATCTCTAAAAGTTGTGTGCTTGTGTCACAGTGATGTCTTCATACATTAATTAAATCATTATATATTACTTTTATAAACTTTGTGACAAACACATTATTTGCCTCTGACATTATTTGCCTATGACAAAACAAAATGTTTGTATTTTTGTTTAGATGTGATAGTTTACTTAAGTTGTTCCCAATTTTCAATTAATTCCCATGTAATGTTTCAATTTTTGGAATATTTATAAAGTTCCCCAGCTTGACTTCCCATGGAAAGTTCCTGGGAAGTTTCCATAAAATTTACCAAAACTTTACCTCCCCTTTGCAACCCTTGATAATAAGAAATATATTGCTTGGCAATCCATTGCTCAAGAGATGAGATTTTCTGGTAACAATGAAAACTTGCTGGGCCAATATTTTATTATTATAAACTAGAAGCACTCAGAGAGCACAAACCTCCTCGAAGGCCACAGTGAGATTAAAAAATAGTGAGATTTGGATCATAATCTGCATCAGCAACAAAATTTAATCTACTGTTTTTTGTGCAACCCCAACATTTCCTGCAAATTTCATCCAAATCTGTTCATTAGCTTTTACATAATCTTGCAAACAGACAGACAAACAAACCAACGGACACAACCGAGAACATAACATCCTTGCCAGAGGTAATTTAAGTGCTACATGACCAAATTATTTGCCCAGATTCTTTTTGGTTAATGATACACAGATCTGTCCATTAGGTGGTAATAATTCTTCAAATAGGCAATCGTCGCAGTTGTGTACAGGGAAAGATTACAGAGAATAGAATAGGTCTTCATTTGTCACTCTAGAGGGAAGTTTGTGACATTGCAGCAAGAAAGGAAATAGATTAAACACACACAATATGACAGCTTTTACATTCTCAAATGTTAGAATAAAAACTTGAATAATGAAAACATGCTTTATGTATCATTAACTTATGTATAAATATACTTTCCTTGACAACTCAAGAGAAAGACTAATAATTTCTCCATGATCTTCTCCTAATCTTTTGCACCACTAAGCTCCATTGCTGACTTTGAGGTGGAAGTGAATGTCAAATTAAACACATCTGCACTTCAAGAAAAGCTTGATAATGTGAGAACCGAAATAGGCTCTGGTATAATTTTTGCTGATACTCAAGGTTGGTAAACCTTTTTTGTTTTGTTGCATTTAATTGTTTCATTTTATGTTGTCATTCCACAGCCATATTTCCTTTTTTTTTTACATAGGAATGGTCACTATAACTGTGCCAAACAGTACAGTGAATTACAAGTCACAACATCTTCTTAACTGCACATATGAAGAGGAAGGAGTCACTGCGGGCAGCGCTGGCTGGAACCTAAGTAGAGAGTTTGAACGCTTTGAGATCAACAATGGCCTTTCTGCTGAAATCATACACATTTCACCGGATTACCAAAACTATGTTGCAGTAAATCTCACAAAGTTGACAGGCGCATGGATAGGCAAGTACACTGCTTTCACCTTGAAAATATTTGTTTCAACCTGAATTGACATTTTAAATCTTTTCTGTTCAGAAATAGGTGCCTGCTAATTGTGCACTTTATTCAGGTTTATTATGTTTTCAAGCTGTCTATCCATCAGCAATTGATCTCATCTTGGTTGGCTATTGGCGTAGCCCTTCAGTCACACAGTAATACAGTAAATGCAGAAGCTAAAGTTGTGGGATATGAAAAATCCCACCAACACACCCTCCTCAATGTGCTAACAAACTGTTACACTGTCAGTTATATGACACATTTTTAAACCTCAAATAAGTAATTGAAACTAAACTTATGTAAAAAATATATATATATATTTATTTGAACAATGTAGTGTAACTCTATTTATACAAGAATCTCTGTAGGTATTGACAGCTTTTGTTCTGTCTATAAAGTCAGTGCTCCCTTGCATTTTCCACAAGTCACTTCTTTAGTTCAAACTGTTGCTTTAATATTGTGACAAAGTGGACACAACAGATTACTAAATACTTTTTGTTTTGTTAGGTTTGAGGTCATTAACAGTTACTTACAGTCATTTGTGTTGTGGCAGGTGTAAAATAAATACAGGGAGACAGCCGGAAAAACTGACAAACTTTATTACATGCGTGCCATCACACCAGGCGCCAATATAGATCTTTCAGTCCCGTTCTTCTCCTGCATTCTTCCTCTGCAGTTCGAACACACACTCCTCTGCCCTAACTCTGTCACAGCATCGCCAGTGACCAAACGTGATACCAGCAACAATAGCAACATAAATGCATTCACTGTGTAAACTTCAGAACACAACAAATTGCCATCAGCATACTGAACATATTTGGTAAAGCAGCTAGCTAGAGTCACATTATTTGTAGTTACTGAAACAATCCCGCATCAGGAGCAAAGTGAATTTGTGCTGTTGTGCTATAGCAATGTTTGTTTAAAATGTTTGTGATAAGTCTTTTCACAGTGAAAGAACCTTTAAACTGAACCCAATTCATTAGCAACACTTATTAAAGTATGCCTTCTTAACTGTTTCTTTATAATTCTTTTCTAGCATGAAGCCCTTTAATTAAAATGGATGCAACTATTTGAGAGCAAGGAAGTAAAAAATGAAAATTGAGTTAATTATGTGTTTCCAACAGGCACATACGAGTGTGGATTTACTATTGGATCAGTCAGGCACATAGCCAAATCTTATTTGGATGTTGCTCTCCTCCCGGATGAGATCAACATGAAATTCGACCCTCTCGTTGCGGACTGTTCAAATAACCTCAACCCAACTGTTACCGTCTCTGCCAGCATCCCTAAAACCAAAGAGCTCTATGACATTACGTGGTTCTATGACAAAACTGAAAAATTTCAACAGAAAACAAGTGAGAAGAAAATGACAATTTTGCTCATATTCCTCCTTTGTACTCCTAAACAGCTAATTCACTAACATAAACATCTGTCTTTACGTTGCAGAAAATGATACCTTTGTCTACAACTACGACGCTACCATCGACTGTAACAGTGGCGAAAAAACCCACAATGTAACAATTCTCTTTAAAAACAGGAAGAGTCAAAACAAAAGTGCACAAGTGGATATCCCTGTGTTAAAGGGTAATGAATTTATAAATTGATTTTAGCCACAGAATTAGAGAAACACTAGAATGGCCACTGATGGAGCTAGGTGAGATGTTTGCCTGCCATCTTGTGAGGACTTCCATGTATCACTCTGTGCTGTTTACATGTCAAAGCCACACACTGTCAATGCAGTGTGTGCTGTTTACTCCTTCATCAAAAACACACAGAAATAGAAACAGAAATAGCCTTATTTTGCTTAAATAAACATATATCATGCATAATGTGAAAACAGAAGACAAAAGTAGACTTACTCTAACCAGAGATCTGCTACCAGCGTCTGGAGTTAATGTCACTTATATCCTCTTGTAACTTTAACTAACTTATAACTAAATATAAACTTGAGGTGGGCAATAGAGTATGGGGCGCCGTTTGTTTAAGGAGCTTGTGCTCAAAATTCATGCCTAAATTTTGTCACATTTAGCTTCAAACACTGTTTAAAAATGTAGTGTGGATTTTCTGATGTCACTTTTTACAACATTTAGCTAGTTAAATGTAATTGTTACAGCTACATGCTAAATATAAATCTAAATGTTAAATGTTAAATCTAAATATTATATGTTATNTGCCTGAAACAGGAAGTACCAAAATAAAAGCTTGACACTAGGCTGAAGTTTGCTGAAATACTTTAGTAAACTAAACATTTTACAGTTAGATATTACGTAATATCGGTGTTTATCTTCCACTCATTGGTAAAGCTAGCGGGAGTTTTTATAACAATGTGCCGGGAGTCAGGCGTTCTCTCCCGGTGTACCGAACGTGAAACGCTCGGCCAGCTGACAGCTGGTGAGGGGAGCAGGCATGTCCGAAAGTGTCAAAACAATATTGTAATAAGGTCATGTACTGATGAACCAAGCAGATATTTGAGACTTTCAAACCCACATTCTCGCCTAAAAATGTTGTAAAAAATCATGTTGTGTCACTTAAAGTGACATACTTGAGACTGGAAGTGCACTCATTATCAGACTCTTTTGACTAACACAAACATTATATTTTGATTTAATAGGTAAACAATAACTCTTCAACCCACAGTCTGTCCTGTGTGATCAAAGCTGCATCAGTTAAATGGTTTGTGCGTAGCAGAGCCAACTTCCATGGTTTTCTGTCACTTCGCATGCAGGTCCTTTCTGCTGATCTCAGTCTGGTTTCTTGTTGTGGTTTGGGAAACAGAAACTGACAACATAAAAACTGACAATTACATGACCCTGTGGGGTCTGGCTGTGGTGACTGTGATCAGTAGTGACTGCAAGCAGTACAAAGTAGACATCTAGTGACATTTAGTAGTCATATACATACAGACTGAGTTCAGTTATATTTACTTTGATTCAATTTATCTATATAGCGCCAATTCCCCTTAAACGTCATCTCAGAGAACTGTACAAAAACATTTGCACACATTAAAAAAAGTCAATTAGTAAAATTATCTATCTCAAGAAGCCAGCAGATTATGTCAAATCTTCACTTTGTCACAATTTCCCATCGCCCAACTGTACCTGCAACTTTTGAATTTTGTAATATAGGACAAGTATTAATACATATATTAAGAATGACTGTGAGTGTTTTCTGTTCCTGCTTGTCAGTACAATGATGGGTAATTTATCATTTTAGCACAAATAGTTTTTGATTTCTCAAATATTTTTGGACAGACAACAACTGAACAAGGTACATTTTCAATAATTTGTGAGCTAATTCTCATCTCGTTAGCATAGATTGTATTGTGGTAGGCCATTCCAGTCTTTTTCTAGTTCAATGGTTTTAACTTACAATGTACTTCAACTTACAGTATACTCACCTGTAGTGTAAAATCTTCTCACTTTAAAATGTTTTTTTCTTCATTTCTCAACTATGTCTGCTTGAACTGATACTTCCCTCCGTCAACATGTAATGCCACCAACCATCCTTTATAAGCTGGTGATCTTTTTTGCGAGGAGAATGTTCTTAATGGAGATAACTGGCCAAAAACTCCAACAGATTCAACTGTTATTATCAAAACATGTCCAGTGGGCCGAATTGGGCAAAAAACACGTGTTTGTGACCCTTCAAACAAATGGGAAGACGTTTTCTCTGAGTGCATCAATGAGGAGCTGGACAAAGTTGCAAATGCAGCTGACGTAAGTTTGACTTTACCTGATGAATCACACAGCTCTGTCAGATGTTAAGCTTTCATTTTTGCTCATCCTTTGTTAAGACTTCAGTCTTTTTTTTAACGGGGTGGAGATTTATTGTTGCCATAAGCAATAAAGAATGGTATGAGTATTCCAGAAGCTAAAGTAAAGACCAGCAATTTTATATGCAGGATGTTTGATTCATTACTAGCAAAGGCTAAAGATTTCTTGATACTAGAACAATATGTTTGTGCATAGTTAGGCGAGACAACTTTTTGTCATTTCCACATCCACAGATTTTCAAATAAGGAAAGTGTCAGGCGGGAGAGTGGGGAAGGAGGCGAACCCAGAGTGCAGACTCATTTTAAGAATACTAATTTATTAAAACTAAATAAATAAAAACAAAAAGCTGACGTGGCAGCAAAATAGGGAACTAAGGTCAAAACATAAAACAACCAGGCGAGGAGCAAAAAGCATAACATCCAGGAAACAAGCAGTGGACAGAGGACAGAGAACAATGAACCAGCAGGGTGTGGGAGAAATGACTGGGTTTTTAAACAGAAGGTAATTGGAAAGTGGGCACAGGTGAAGCAATTAACAAGATTAGAGACAGGTGTAGATGGGCGTGGCAGAAAGGCAAAAGAGTGACTTGGGAGGAGTGAATAGTGACAGCAACACAAACAGGAAAAACTAAACTGAAACAATAACTCAAAACAGAAAAAAAGGATAATAACCAAAACAACAAACCAAAACACAAAAAACCAAATCCTCGCAGAAAGGCTGAGTTGCCTTTAACATCACCTTCATTTGAAAACATGTTTTCAGTTCAAACATGTCATCATGCTCAGTATATTTTGACAGAATGACTCTAAAAGAAGCCAAATCCCTGTTCAAGTTTTTATTATTTCAAATTTGTGTAAAACCTTGAAAGAATGGACCTTATAGTTCAGAGGGTAAAATGAGCTTCTGGAAATAAATGGTTTTTTAACCAGTTGACCAGACATTATTTAAAATATTCAAATGCTATTGAACTTCAAATATATGTATTAACAATGTCTGCTATGCACAATATTTTAAATTCAAAATAACTACTCTGTTTGGTTGGCAGCTGTTGAGGACAACTTATCATCACTTTGTGAGACTGTTTGTGTGTCCTTTAGTTACTGATATTTTACTTCAGTTCAATTCAGTTTATTTATATAGTGCCAAGTCACAGCAAAAGTCGTCTCAGGGCCCTGTGCAACAACATTCACTACATTATAAAAAGGCAGTTAGTAAAAGTTATTTATCTAGGGAAGCCAGCAGATTGCCTTGAGTCTTCACTTCATTGCAGTCTTCCATCCTGAGCAGCACATTGGCAACAGTGGAAAGGAAAAATTCCCTTTAACAGGAACCTCCCACAGAACCAGAACCAGGCTCGGGACAGGCGGCCATCTGCTTCGACTGGCTGGGGTTTGAGAGGACAGGAAAGAGACACAGACAAGCACAGAATGACTTGTCCAGGTGTAGTTTTTATTGGAAGAAAGACAAAGAAAAACATGTTAATAATAGAAATAATTACAAATACAAACACTGAGAGTAGAGCAAGTAGAGACAGCAGCAGAGTGAGGAAATGTGGTCAGTTTGTCCTCCGGCAGTCTCAGCCTGTAGCAGCATAAATAATTGTGAGATCAGGAAACCCAAACCAACCCTAACTATAGGATTTATCAAAAAGGAAAGTCTTAAGCCTAATCTTAAAAATAGACAGGGTATCAGCCTCACGGACAGAAACTGGAAGTCTCCACAAAAGAGGAGCCTGAGAACTGAAAGCTCTGCCTTCCACTCTACTTTCTACCTTGTTTATTACTGTATTTTTTCACCCTAGAACTTCCTGAATGGACTTGGAGCCACCCAAGAAGTGGCAAAGAACATATTTGAAGGAATTAAGAACAGCTCTAACTTAAATTCTGCCTCCAATGATGAAACCGCAGACATCAGTGCTTCGATTGGCATCATAGGTATAATGGCCAACGCATCAAAGAATATAGTCCTGAAAGAGGATGTCTTTCCGGTAAGCTCATTTATATTTACTATATATGCACAGTTTAGAACTTGAAAGAGAATGTCTGTTCTTTAAAACAAATGTTCAGAAATTTTTCAACTTTTTTTTTTTTAGATTACAAAGACATGAGATGTAAAGGCAGTTTGAAAAAAGGTTCATAAATTAAACTTTAAGCACAACCATGCCAGATGTTTACATTTCATTAGCAAGTGGTGGAAGCTAAATAAAACATGAAGATTTCTATCTGTAACAATAACAATAATTGCTTAAATCAATTAGGCATTTTATAGGTTACAAAATGTTGTTATTGTTCTTTTGGCTGCTCCTTCCTGCAGGGGTCATCACAAGTGAGTGAACTTGTGCAAACAATATGGCAATTGCTTTACACAGGATGCCCTTTCTAACATAGCCTGGGCTCAAACTTGCAGCCTCAGGATTACGAGACCGTGGCACTGACCACTGAGCTACCGCAGCTCCTTCATAGGTTACAAAATAAATAACATGAAGAACATCAGGTGGACAAAAACACTGCGTAACTGACCAGAACAATTTGATTTTATGAAGAATAAAAACGAAAAGACCAAAACAGAGAAAACTGATCATTTAAAAATTAAAAAAGTTAGATAATGACAACAACATCAAATTAAATAATCATTGCCTGGGTTAATATTGAACATTAATGGGATAGTCTCATCCTCTTTAAAGTGATGTTGTGTCTAACAGTTTTCAATCATTAGTACCTTGTGAGCCGTGACATCATTCATAGAGCACGGAGTATGAGGAAAAGGGCAAGCTTCTTCATCCAGGCTAGGCTAATGGTTGGACAAATGAGGGCCAGTTTATCATTTTTCAGATTTATAAAAACAATTCTTTCTCAAAAAAGACATCAATATGAAAGAGCACTACATTACCTATTATTAAACCTCTACTATTTTACATGATAGTAGAGGTTAAGTCTGTTTTCTTGATTAAATAACATTTGAGTTACGATGTGAATAGTGCCTATGTGTGCTGATTATTGACCTCCTGATCAGCACATCCAGTCGGGTTTACTCAACTCCCAGCAGACTGATATATCCAGCAGCCGCAGCACCAGCTGTACAAATGGTTTATGCTCAGTTGGAGACTGAAGCATAATGAATGCCAGTGGTCCAACACAACGACCAACACTAATAAACTGTGCAGTGGGAGTTCTTATGGTGTGCAGATCTTTTTGTCAGTTTTACCTTATGATCTATTTTTGGTCCAGTACCTACTCCAGTGGATTTTGGATGTGTGCATTTTCTTGTAATTTTATCTAGCAAAACATATCACACATCTTCAACATGTTTGCCATAAAAACATCATAGCTTAATTATCTTATTTAGTTGAGAAACATGGAACTACAAGTTAACATTTCCTAGAATTTTTGCCAGTGAAATCACTAAGCAGTCAAAAAAAACTAAATCACAGACACTAAAAATGTCTCACCACCACTTAAAACAAAATACTTGGAAAAAAAATCAAAATTTAAGGTCTTGCTGTTTTTTTTTTACTTTAAACTACTTTTACAGTTTGTTTGTTTTTTTTTCAAACAATTCAGCTCATTCTCATCAAAAAGCAGTAAGAATTTCTGAAAAACAATACTCCTACATTGTTTTCTAGCATTAAGACTTCCTTATGAAGTGGCATTGTGTTACAGAGTTGTGTTAAAGTCTTTGAGCTACTTTCAAGCACTGACAGAAGTACTTCAGCTTCCATTCTCAAACTGCTTTTCCTTTTTATTACAGGATTTAATTGAAGGAGCAAGTAATATGGTGAGCTCGAACTGGAGTAGTGTAAATGACACCATTCGTCACAAAATGTCAGAACAATATCTTTTGAATATGGAAAATTTGGTGAAGAATATCGAGGTGAACACGAGTGAAGGCTTCAACAGCACAAACCTAGAACTAAAATTCTGCTCAAGGGATGACTGTAACATGACTGTGTTTGGAGTTGAAGTGGCTATGAACAGGACCAGTGGACTGATGAAAACTATGGGAGTGAAAAATCTAATGGAAAAGTTAAAAACCGACCCTGACAAAAATCACAACAGCATCTTGATGTCAGCCACCCTGACAAACAACAATGATTCAAATATTACAATTCAAATGATGTTTCCCAATGAGCAACTAAATGCTACAGAATTTTTATGTGTTTTCTGGGATACTAAAAATGGAAACTGGTCAGATCAGGGATGCATCGCCAACACTACTGACAATAACCAAACATTTTGCGAGTGCAACCACCTGACTTCATTCTCTGTCCTCATGTCCAAAACAAACAATGTGTCTTCTCCAACCCTCGACCTCATTACATATATTGGCCTTGGTGTGTCCATTTTCTCCCTGCTAGTCTTCCTCCTCATTGAGTATCTTGTGTGGTCCGTTGTGACAAAGACGAACCTGTCACATTTCCGTCACACTGCTATCGTCAACATTGCCATATTCCGTTTGCTCGCTGATTGCAGTTTCCTGGCTTCAGCCTTTCCTGACAAACTCAGTGACACCTTGTGCTTTGCTTTTACTGTGTGCAAACACCTGTTTTATTTGGCCATGTTCACCTGGATGTTGTGCTTGAGTGTGATGCTCGTCCACCAGCTCATCTTTGTTTTCAGCCCCGTGAGGAAGAGAGTGTTCATGTTCCTCTCCAGCATTGTAGGCTATGTTGTCCCGATCGTGCTGGTGGGAACCAGCTATGTGTACTATAAATACACCAACGCAGAATACTATTCTAGGAAAACTTGCTGGTTAACATATCAAAGGCTCTTGGAAGGCTCTATTCATGCCTTTATTCTTCCAATGGGAATCATTACTTTGGCAAATCTCTTTTCCATGGTGGTTGTCATTGTTACCTTGGTGAAGACCTCAGTGCCTGACAGCAGCAAGGCAGATGACAAGGAGACAGCCAAAAGCATTCTTAAGGTGGTGGTCTTTCTAACGCCTGTCTTTGGAGTGACGTGGATTATTGGCTTTTTTCTTTACACCATGGACGAGGGAACAATAATGTTTGAAGTTGTTAACTACACTTTCACCATCCTCAATTCTTTTCAGGTAAATATAGCAGTTTTCACAATAAATTGGAAGTTGGTATCACTGATGCATAGATGAAACTCTCTCCCTTTCAGTCAGAAACATCTTAAAGTTAAATGTAGTAGCTTACAGTGAGATTTTGTAAACAAATCACCCACATAGGTTTTACAATAAAGTGAAAGTCTAAAGGCAATATTGATGCACTCAAAGGGAAAATTCTGATCTTTTGAGTGGGGTTTTGTGGAGAGGTTATAGACATTATCTTTAGTTTTGTAGAAAGCTTTTTGACTGAACCCCAAGGAAAAAAAACAATGTTTAAATCTGACAGGAGTGACAAGCTAATGGCCAGTCCAAGCACAGCTCAGAGTAAAGGGGGTTGTTCTCATCTAAAAATAATTTTAATCTCAACAACAAAGCAGTTCATGTGATCACTAATTTAGCACCTTTAAAATTTCAGAAGCCTAAAAAGTTGCATCAGCAACTAGCTGTAGCACAACATGTGCAGCCTGAGTCATTTCAAGGCAGGAATATCAGAACTGTTCTGCAAGAATAACAATTTAATGGAAAACTGACAATGATATAAAGGTTTATAAAATAGCTTTTGTATGATCAGCTATAAATTTTTTGAGAGGAAGTTGTTTTAAAATGGCAGCAATTCATTTGGTCTATTTCTCCAAACTGAGGCTGTTCCAAAAGCTATCCGCAACAGATAAAATGTCGATTGGTCATAACCTTTCCAAAGAACCCCATTTCAAAAGTTATAAGCTATCACCTTAAGACTACTATAACATCACACACAAGTAATTTAGAGACTGTAGTTACAACAGACTGATGTTGTTATGACACTTCTCACTGGAAATCAGCAATTAATTTAGGTCAATTCCATTGGAAATCGTAGCTGAAATGAAAGAATCTGTGGAATACATTATTAGTTTCAAAGAAAACATATTCAGTAGAATTCTGATGGAAAACTATTTTACTTCATTTCTTGCAGGGCCTCTTCATTTTGATAACAGGATGCCTTACAGAGCAGAAGGTAGGTTGGCTGTTTTTAAGAGTGGGCAGATATTATTGTAAGTCAGTGACAAGAGGAGCAGTCATTGTAGCAGACAATTGTCCAGGGTACTGAAAATAATAGTGAGTTGTTCAGTGTTTACTTTATATCTGGTATGTAAAGCAATTATTGTTCACTAGGGGTGTAATGGTATATGTATTCCTACCATGACGATTCGGTACAGACATTTGGGATAGGTACATGAATTAGATGACAAATACTTCAGGGACAGGAGATCACCCCTACAGAAAATTTGTAGAGGAAGATACTATCTAAACCCTCTACACTGAACAAAGCCTGGTTGGTTAAGAAAACACTCAGAAGCATAAAGACCTGCCTGTTTGAGTCAGATCAGTTGTGTTGGAAAAGCACTGCAGTGCCACTGACTGCAGACACCTGCAGCAATTGGAGACAAAGGTGCATGGCAAGAAATTGTAGCATGTAATCAGCACTTTGAAAAGTACTGCGCCAAAACATTTGTATATTTATTCAATATCTCTTATATCAAGCATAATTTTGTCAAAACTGGCACTCATCTTACTAAGAAGCTAAGTTTGATCGTTTCACATTTAATTTATTTTGTTATTTTCACATCAATAGATGTAAAACAGTTCTGTGTTGCGTTTTATTTTGCATCAAGTCTACATCCAATTAACTGAGACAACAACTCCTTGGATTTTGATTTATTTCATTTGATTTTGAGGGATTTATTTATTTTACTTCTTGGGGTTTATCAAACTTTTTTGTTTTCTTTATAATTTAAATTGAATTTAAAGAAGACTTCCAAAAAGGCTTTTATTTTATAGTGTAGTTATCAATCTACAAATCCTACCCCCTATATGATGCACTAACAAGGGACGTTGGTTTCTGTCTCTGCTTCTGAGAAAATATTTGTCTGGTAAAAAAGAAAAGAAAACCACTAGCATTTTGATTCTCCTTCCTGTCGTTTCAAACCCATACTAATCTGTGTGAAGGTATGTACCGAATCATGACATAGGCATACCGTTACACCCCTATTGTTCACTATTTCTAGTTTGTTCAGTTGTTTTTAATGCAAATATTTTATTACCAGGTCAGAGATGAACTGTTCAGAATCATAATGGTAAGTATTTTAATAAGAACTCTTCCGAATTTAACCATAAAATGATGGAAACATGCAGAGTAATTAATTGCGAGTCTACCTTCAGGCAAAATCGGGACGAGAAACTGACAGCATGCAGAAACTGACGTCGACTACTTACACAAAAGACAAATGATGAGAAAAGGTCAGTTTTACTGTAGTGCTACAAATTCTCTTCTATGTTCTACTTGATTGTGTTTCTCTTTATCTGATTTGACACACAGTCCAATCAGCCATTACATTTCAAACATAAAAAAGGTGTTTAGTAAAAATAAATTACTGTTTTTTGGATTGTAGCATTAGCGTATGAATAAAAGCTGATATAAAACTTACTTCCTCATTGACAAACTCAGTTTCTCAGATTTGAAAATGTTACTAGTATTTTGGTAATGACAGCAACTAAAGAAAAATGGCCTCAGTTGATCTGGCAGACAAAAGTAATCAACATATCAGTTGCTTCCTGAATGAAAGTGCTGTCATAGTGGTCTATAACAAGTTGGTAAGCCATGTAATCAAGTGTGTTCAGTTGCTAAAGACAACACTTTACACAAATGATTAGCTGAGCCATGTTGATTTGGCTTAACTCTTGCTTTGCACGCATTTGACCACAAACTTGCCTAAATGATGAATTACAGTTCATATGTAATGATACCAAACAAAAACGTTGAGATGTTACCAAAGATTTAAACGTTTCTGTTCTAAAGGTGCTTTTTATTTGCACTCAGAAGTTGACATTTTAAGTACCTAGATGAAAAAAATAACGGGACCCCAAAATTCAGTATGGCTGCCCTGTGATAGCTGCAGTAATAAAATACATTTTTCCCTTTTGTCAATTTGAATCTCAAAAAATCAGTCACAGACAGTACTATGTAGTATGTTGCTACATTGTTTGAATGCAAAGAGTACAGAAAAATCCAGTTATCAGCTTGTATTGCTAATAGTGGTTAGCTATGTTACTGAGCACAACAATTAGCAAATCCTACTGGTTTTCCAAGTTGCAACTAGAGCACAGTTAAATTAGGTGTGATCTGATTCCCAGATCTGAGTGCAAACTCATAAGGCTGATCAAAGTTATTCTATGGGAAATATATGAAATCAAAGCTAAAGTGGTCCAATAAAATAACAGAGTTTGTAACACCTTTGGCCAGCTAGTGGAGGGTTAGATTTGCCATAGAAATGTCTACAAGGCAGTTGTTATGTTACACTAGTTTAGTTTTCACCACAGTACTTGAGATTTTAGTTGCGTACACTCTCTGTTTGAAAAAGCAAGAAGGGTTAGTGACCCAGGAGTTAAGTTAACCACTGCTAAGAACCACTTCATCAGAAGAGGGAATGTTTTCCAACTAAAATAACTCAAACCTCTACAATTTTGCAGCGCTACAAGCAAACACTGGATTATTGACATCCATGTCCATCCCTTGTAACTAGTTCAGTTCTTGCAAAAGTACTAAGTTTACATCCCTCCGTCTGTTCTATAAAACAGTGCTGCATCATAAACCATCTAAGCACAGACTGCATCGATGCTATGTGCTTAGGAAAATGTGGCAAAGTAAATAACAGTGTGATGCAAATTTCCCCACATCCTTGCCATTTCATCTCGTTGTTAACTGCACTGAGGAGCAATGACAACAGTGTAATTTTCTATTAACTTGGTTTCTATTTCCCTATTTCAGGTTTCATGGTGTACAATATTTAGATAAGTTATTCAGGAAATCCAGGCCAAATAGGCATAGTCATCTAATTATTTCCAATTAACACATATTTGATGGATCCTTCTGCAGAATCACTCATAACAGGGAATCTTTTGGGAGCATTTGTGCATTAAGAATTCTTTATTTGAATTTTAGGGATGTAACTGTACATCTTTGTACTGACAGTTGGGGGTCCAGTAAACACAATCAGACAAACAGTGGATTACCTCTCTCATCTAAAATAACTTACATTATTTTAGTTGAGAGTGGTGAACATCTACATGTTTTTTATTACCTTTTTTGCTAACTGCCACAACAGAAAATAGTAGAGGAAAATACAGTCCAAAGCAATCTACACCAAAGTAAAGCAAGAATAGCTGGTTCAGATGACAAACAGAAGCTTGAAGAATTGTCTGATTGTTTAAAATGAGCAGTGTGGAAATGTTCCATGCTTCTTGGGATTTATGGAAAGGGCAAAAGCATCAGCAATAGGCAGAGGTATGGAAAGCCAAATGAGTCATTATTTGTGTATGGAAAATCGAGACTGTCACATTTTGCATGCTTTAAAAGACCCTCTTGTGTCTAATAAACACCAGTAAATACATCACAAGGCATTTAATAAGCACCAACTGTGCATGAACAGAACTCAGCAAGCAGAGAAGCTAAGTGTGAATATCAATAATTTAATTTTATTTATTTATTTCACATTTGTAATTTCAGTTCTGTATGGCCTTTTATTTTGCCTTAACTGAACTGAATCAAACACTCCTTTTTGTGCTATTAACAGAAGTGGGTCCCCTGCGGTATTGGAATTTATCAAACTATTTGTTTATTGAAATTCCTGTACTTAAAAGTAAAACTGTATATTTTATTATTTGTTTAGGAATCCTACCTTGCTATACCTTCAAGCCTCCCACAAGTAAAGTTGTTTTGTTTTTGTCCTTGTTTTGGGGAGATTTATTGCCTTTTTAAAAATGACCAAAAAAAGTGTTTTGTGTTTGTTTGTTTTTCTGAACCAAGAACCTAAAACTTAAATTAGGTTGTTTATTGAGGCGTTAATAATTTTTTTTGTCATATTTTTTAGGAAAATGGAAAAAATCAGCCCTTGTATCTGCAGCTCCTCTTGGATCTGACAAGTGAAAACTTCTTGATGTTTGCATTGTGTTAGACACTGGTCTTAGACCATTACAAATATGTAGATGGATTTTCATAACTAAATAATATCAAGTTTATCAGATAGAACACTGATCACTGGTGATGATTAGCAGTGAAGTGGTGTATTTACAGATCGTACAGTAGAAGAACTTGCAATATCTGTCATCCTAACCCTAGGCTAGCAACATATAAATAACAATTGTTTTGTAGGGGGAAAATTGATGTTTGTTTTATTCATTTTATTTATAGGTGAAATGCAAATGTATAGCTGTATAGCTTTAAGGAGAGACATTACATTACATTGGTAACCTGAGATTTAACGTGCTGATTGTACATAGAACAAAATGTATTTTCATTTCAGTTTTGATTATTTTATTTAAAGAAAAGTCTAAGTTTATATAGTTTTACTTGAACTACATGCTGTATATGTTGTTTGTATACGCTTGTATGTAGCTGAGATTTGTAGTGAAATAAAGATTTGTAGAGAAGTTTAAATGAATCTCATTGTTTTCATCACAAAATCCATTCAGGACACTACTTGTTATTATATATGTTCATAATACTAATTAAGTAAGCCCATTTACAAAACCATAATTTCCACAGTCCTTTTATTTATTTTATGTTTTTGACTGTTGCAGATTAAAGTACTGCAGTCGACTTATTACTTCTACTTCTAAATTAACACATTTTGTAAATAAACCTTATCTTTTCATGACTGAGGACTGTACTCAGATGAAGGCAGTTAATTTCAAATGCTATAGGGATCCCTTTAATCAATATTCTACTACAATACTGATCCAGTTTTGGCTGTGAATAGAGATGACACATGGATCTTCTAAGATCCATTTGTCTGAGTTCTCCTGATAACAGTGAAAATGGCGAGTGTTAGAACTACAGTTCCTGCTGTGCCACCAATGAAAGCTCCCAGAATGCCTCTGTTGATGTTCATGTTCTCACATCTGGGACCAGTGTAGAAAGTGGCCTGGCTTGTTGCACACCTGAAAAGTAGAGCAAAGATTTGAACCTGTAGTGTCACATGAGTTTTCATTAGGGGTAAAACAGGATCTCGCAGGACTAAGATATCAGAGGATTTCTCACTGAATTGAAAACTTTTTGAAAATGAGTTTGACTCCCCTGGCTTTAAAGGTCACCCAGCTTTAATCAGATGTTAGAAGGTCGTGTATAGTTGAAGCTTCATTAAAAGTTCTGAACTGACTCATGAGAAGTCAAAGAAGACAATAAAAAGAGATGCAAGTTTTCTTAAAAAGAATGTGAAAATCCTGTCTCTTCTCATCTCGTGACACGAGTGTCTTATTACACCGCTAATGTACGTGACAAATTTTAGATGATTTTACCCAGAATCTTCTGTAAAATTAACCCTCTTAAGTTGTGGCAGCAAAAAAAGTGAACAGTTTTTGTAAAATCAGTGTTTGCTCAAAAAAATTACTTTTACAGGGTCATAATACTTTCTTGACGCAACTGACAATTCATTTACTAACACATTATTTATTATGGTAAAATAATAAATACTTAAAATAAATTCCTCATATTGCAAAGCAGCAGTGAATTTATCACAACCAAAGCCAAAAACCTGTTAAAGATTGGAGAGATTTTTTTTTTTACATAGTGATGCTGTACATGATGCATTACCTAAGAACACAAACCTGCAAGCGGCTTTCCCTTCAATCTCCACACATACGCCTCCGTTCAAACACATGTTGGGGTCACAGGGGCTGACAGCGCGTGCCTCTCTCTGTTTTAGAGCTTTGTGCTTCATTTCCACTTCATCGACTGTTTTTTCAGCTGTGAGGTCAGGGCTTTGAGCTGCTGGTTTTACGGGGACCTCGGTGTTGATCAGATGGGTCAAATCTAAAGAAAATATCAGTTTAATAAAACTCAATGGATAAACTGATAGAAATATCAATGTGGTAATGTCTGTCTTTTTTAATCCTAACCGCTGAAATCGGCTGTAAGAATGAGGTCATTATTTTTGAGGAAGCTCCTCCTTTGTAGATGGTTGTGAGAGATGAACGTGCTCCAGCCATAGCCTGAACTGCGGAAGCACCGGCAGTCGTCGTCCCAAACTGCTCCTGATGCCGCTGTAGGTTTGTTCCAGCGGGTGTTTGCGTCTGAGGGGAAAACATTTCATGAAATTAATTATTTCATGCTTTGACTGAAAACAGCCAAGTAATGTTGAAGCATGAATTTCCAAAGATAAATTGTTAATTTACAAAAAAACAGAAAGGGAGTGTTTCAGAGCTGCCAAAACCGGTTATTCAGGTAAACAGAATTCACTTTCCAGGATGCAAGGGATATGGCACACACACATAGACTCTACAGATATACTGTACAATAAAAAAGAGGAAACACATTCATGCACACAGCAACGTGTGATGTACAAGTACAAGGAAGACATGAGAACAAAAAAATGAATTTGTTTATGAAGCAGCAACTAATACAATGAGCTCATAAAAAGCTGAAAACTGCACTGTCATATAGCATTACAACCTAAAATCAGTTTTTTTATTACTTCTTAATGAAACATATGAAGCCCAATTAAATTTCCTCTGACTGTACCTAAAGATTTGGAGGTGGTTGGACAAAAATTGCTCAAATGGACAAGCTGTGTCACATTCAATGTAAAATTTGAATTTCATTGTGTTAAAAAGCATTCATTGGAAGCCATGAAGGCCAGAGAAAAACATAGTAATCCTAAAGTAAGCAATAAAATCCACACAATATTTCGTACATCGCTGATTAATGTGTTCTTAAATTTAAAAACACTGTAAGCAAACTTTGTGACGGATGTCAACTACCACCACTTGCATTTGTTTACCTACGGACTGAAAAAATGGACTGAAACTTGATCAAAGGGTAAAATGATTGACCATGTTTGTTTACATACACAGACTATAGCCAGCCTAATGTAGGTCAATCATGTGAGTCAAGCTTATCTGCGGTTTTAGCCGAGTGCTGGAGTAAGCTTTTTTATAAACTGCACCATTTGGTATAGTTCAGGATAACCATAGATTTCATACTTTACAATAAGTATGTTTAATTCAGTTACAAATATGTTGTTTTATTTTGCTTGAGCTGAGCTCAAAATGATTTTGACTTAGGTCTCACTTTACCAAACAAACCTCCAGCATTCATTTTAACCCTAGTTGTTAATTGCTCTTGACGAAATTCTTGTGAAAACTAGACATGGGCTTTTCAAAAAGACATGTTTTTGGACTTTTAACTACTTCCACATACTTTGTGCTAATCAAACCAATACAGCTTTAAAATGTTTATTAAGAAGGAGGGGGCTATGGCTTTTGATATTTTTTAATTTTATACTTTTTAAAACATTTACCTTTATTTCAAATCTATTTTGCTTTAGAAATTAATTAGGATGTCTTAAAATCCTTCAAAAACTATGAAAGCTAACCTTACACATCAAAACTTCCTTAAAACTTGAAATGGATCACAAAACATCAAACTATCTCCAAATGATTCAGCATTTTTGATATCTTCTACAATTTTCTATGCAAGAAAATACTCAGTTTTGATTAGACTTTTGGCCAGTTTATAATGAGTGTATGAGTGACATCACATGTGAAACAAACTCTTCTCACTCCTACAAATTATGCACTAACCAAAAATTAAAAAATAAAACACCAAATGTATGCATTTTCATCATCTTTCTACCTGTGTGTCTCTCTCTGCTTTAGATTTTATGATTTACTTTCATATGCCCCTAGAGTTTAGAGTGCATCCAAACTCTCACTGACTTCCTTTGCGTCAGGTGTGGTGGAGAAGGAGGCGAACCCAGTGTGCAGACTCCTCTTCGGAAAATAAATAAATTTATTTTTTAAATAAAATGAACATAAACAAAACACTGGCAAGGCAGCACAATGACACCTAAATACAAAACAAACTAAATCCAAAGACCGAACAGACATGGGCAGGAGATGTGAGCGGAACCAGACAGCAGGGGAAAAAGACAAACGAACCAGCGAGTAAATGGAGGAGATGACCGGATTTTAAAGACAGAACATAATTAGGTTAAGTGGGCACAGGTGAGTGATAACTATCAAGGAGCAGGTGGAGATGGGCGTGGCAGGAAAACAAGTGATTGACTGAGGACAAGAGACTGACAAAGCTAAATACAGGAACCAAATAACAGAATTAGAGAAACAATAAACTCAGTACAAAAAAAAAAAAAAAACCCAGACCCTGACACATTGTATTTGAGCTCAGAAGTTTTTCTTCAAAACAAAAACTGAAGGGTCTCATTAACATGCTGCATCTCCCCCATTAAACTGTAGACATTTAAAAATTGACACGTGTACCAATTATACCATACTGCCACTTATAGTTAAATTGCCAAGCAGCGTGTTATTACCAGGTGCCAGTGGAAAAAATGTCACCTTTCAAAAAGCAATGAATAATAAAATCAACATTTTTTAATTCTTTAAATACTAAAAAATTGACCATCTCTAGTGAAAACATTTAGCTCCCAGCTCATAAATGTTCCATGACATTCACTTTGCAAGCTGCTAATTCAAACTTTGTTGTGGTCAAGTAGCCCATCGTGGGTCTGAGTACCTTTTTGAAAGGTTTAAAAAACAGTAACACTGCAGTACCAAAGACCTCTGTAGCTAACTGGAGCTATACTTTTGTTATAGCTTATATCAAAACACTTATTACTGTATGATTTTCTTATTATAAGAGACAGATTGGGGACTTTAAAGTAATCATCTCTACTGTCTTGCAAATACTTAACCCATTTCAAAAGACCCAGTTTTGTTTAAATATTACTGCTTGTTCAAATTTGGGGTAGACATTTTCAAACCTTTGGTGGAAAAAAAAAGAAACAAAACTATGCTGCTTAAAATGTGAAAATCTATTGTCTGGTAAACCCATTTCCTGCCTTTGCCTACCTGTGGTGAAGCTCCTGGTGGAAGACATCCTTAGTTTAACATCAGGGTCCTGGTCTACAGCAATAACAGTGGCCTGCCTGTTTTTGACAGGCCACTGCATCACTGCATCATTTTCTCCACTGCAGAGATGTATGAAAATGCCAACATAGTCAGAATAATCACTTTGTGTTCCATTTGGGTACACGCTGATAGAAAACGAGTAGCCCTCTGAGTTGTAGAAGCATTTGCTTTTAAGTGGAGTGCCAGTGGGAGTGGTGGTGAGTACACCGGAGAAGTTGTGGATTTGCCAGACAAGACTGGGGCACACAGTCTCAGTGAGAGCGATGTCATCAATTAAAATGGCACCTGAGGAGGTTGACGATCCTCTGATGCCTTGGAAGAAGTAACGGAATTTCTCTGTCACCTTAAGAGGCACATGGGCAATTTTCCAGGCATCATCCCCATCACCTACGAGAGAATAACAAGTGGTTAAGTTGCTTGTTTGATACCATTTTGTATTTCAAAGTCAATAATGTATGAGATCCAACCACTACACACGCTACTACCACCACACACCAATCAAACGCAAGCTCCATTTTGAAGATTTAAGTGCAAAACACCTGTAATGGTGTGGATCTTCCTGACATTGCGCACACTCCCTGTCCCATCATCAATTTTGATCCATAACACTAATTTGTCCCCAGCTGCTCCAGTCATCTTATAGAAAAACTGCAGGCATTGTTCGTCCCTCTTCGGATAGAGGATACGTGACTCCAGCAAGGCGCTCCTGCCCACTGCGCCGGAAGACGTGTCGAACTTCATGAAGTAGCCAGAATCTGAAAGTGTTAACTAAGATTAGAACACAGCTTTTTTATTTTTTTTCAACTTTCAAGCATTTATCCATATAGCTAAAAAGAGAACACACATGTGAAGAGTAATTATCATTACCACTGTGCTTTTCCTGTCTTTTAAGAATGATTTCTATGATTATAAGGCCTCTGCATTGCAATTTTGCTCAGTACCTCTGCAGCGACCTGCTAGAGTGTGATCTACATCACTTGGAGTGCTCAGGGTCTGATCCCAGTCTGCATTGTCTTCCTCATTCTGGATCATTCCACAGATGTTTATCTGTTCAAAAGAGCATTGGTCCAGGAGAGTGTGTGTGTTGGCTGAAACAGATTAAACAACAACAGAAAAAAAAGATGTGATTAAAGCAAGAGTTCCATAAATTTCTCCGTAATTCAGCTGTGAAAAAGCGTTTTAACATTCAAATCAGAATTTCAACTGCACTCTTAAAAGGCTGTGTTTCCATTTTGTGCATAATAAACTGTAACCTACTATCTACTATAAATCCCTCAAATACTGAAATAATAAATTAAGGGAGCATGGTGGCAGCAGTATTAGCATATCCATGACAGGCACACAAAAATCAGTGTGGCTTGGTTATCAAGAATTTGAATTGGACCACGCTGGTCTCATAACAGGGTACAGATCATGGCAAGGTCATGGAAACAGCCTGGCACACCATGATACCCATGACAATAGCTTGTACCAACTAAAGCTATTTTAGGAACTCAAACTGACCATCTAGTGCAAATTAAAACTGTTAACAAAGCCGAACAGATTAAAACTTCCTTAGAAGTTGTTTTAACTGTCTTAGCTTTACCTATTACATCCTAAAGCAGAGATCCAGTCAGGTCCAATTTAGACAATTTCTAGTTTAAAATGGCAGCCTGTGAAAAGTGACAAGGATCATCTCAATCTCAACCACTGGGCCAAGCTTTTTGACCCAATCCAAAAAAAGGTTAACAAAACCAAGTGGATATACCATGTCCTGGATGACTGAGTATCTACACCAGCTTTTTGACCCAATGTTTAGTTAAACTAACCCAACCTATAACCCAGGTAATGACTTATCAAAACAACCCAGCAGTTTTTAATGTGTAGGTTTCAGTTAATAATGAAACAACTCCTGTGGAAATGTTACTTAAAAAAGACACAACTGCTATTTATTATTAACAAGGTAACACAGATCATTAAAGATATTCCATGTGACACAAAAACAAGTCTCTAAGCTCATGACTATCACGAAGAAGGAAAACTTACCACAGTCATACATGCGGTTGAGCCTGGTGATGTCAACTGCGCTAAAGTCCATTCTCTGGCCAATGACATCATTAAAGTACGGTATGCTGGTTGTTATTGTGGGAATGGTTACATTCTTGTTAAAGGACAGAGGTCTGTAATGCATGATGGACTCATAATCATAGGCCGTGTTCAGATCAGTGATAAAGTCATCTTCATATTTGTTGAAATTATGCTCCTTACCTATAGGAACACAGAAAACGCCATCACTAGCATGGAAGCATTACCATGACAGATAAACATAGCACATTGGTGATATACTGTGATGGGCTAGGACCTGTTCAGGACCCCGCCTCTCACCCAGTGACTGCTGTAGATGACCCTGAGTGGGATGAAACGTGTACAGAAGACGAATGGATGGATCTATGATATACATTTAATTAACAGTAAAACCTTACATTTAAAATTGTTTTTTTTTCCATTTTCAGGTACATTTTATGTTTTGCAAAAATATACTTTAAAAGAAAAACAGTCAAAACAGCCATGTTCATTATGATAGTGTGCTAACACTAAAAAGGTAAACATGCTAAACAGTAGAACTGCTGAACAGCAGGATATGAGCTTTTTTTGTCAGTGATCAGTGTCAGTTACTGTCAGTGTTTTTTGAGCTGATTTTAAAAACGTAGTTGATGGGGAAAGTGGAGAGGTTTTTTTCCCACATAAATCTCTCTCTTTTGTTATTCAGATTTTCTAAATAGTTGAAAGGTGCTATCTGAAGGAATTGTTATTTTTACTAAAGTATTCTTGACAACATGAGGTTCTGAGTCTGAATTTTGATTTTGGCGAATCAAATAGAAGTCCTCATTGGGAAGTCAAACAAACAGCTAATCAGACTAGGGGGCCATTTTCAGTGGCTTTTGATGATCTTAAAACAATTCCAGTCTCAAATATTTCACAGCAGTTGGTGCAAATGCTAGCTTAGCAACATTTACTTGCTCATCACTTTAGCATGACATGATTATTTACAAAAACATCTATGGTTATTTCAAATGTTCAACGTGAAACACCACGTAAAAAGGAAAGTCTAAAAGGGCATTTGCTTGAATTGCTAGAAAATTTTGATTGTTTAGACTACATTACTTTTGTGTCAGATAGTTTCTCTAACCAGTAGTGTTTGTCTGATTAATTGTCAGCTTGATTAGTGATAACTCTTCCAAAGGGAGATGGTTCTGACTGTCATCTGATGCAGGCGCTGATAACAACTACTTCACACTAATTCAAAACAATCCAAACTATCCTTTTTACCTCTGTATTTTAAAGTAACACCTCTCAAAAATAGCAAAACTAAAAAAAAACTGAAGCAATTTGGAAAGGTGTATACAAAGGTGCTGCTTCGACCTAAAAATCCAGCATCCATCAACTTTCTTCCCTAAGTAATTAATTAGTGACTTCCTGTTGTAATAATTTAAGCTGACAAAATGCAGACATGTTGATGTATAAACTATATAAGAAGTGTAAAGAGAACCAGATAAACAAAAACTGTTAGAGCTGCTGCCAGTGGATCATTAGCAGGGCTCTCAAGTCTCACGCATTGACCGTGTGACACACGCATTTTGTGAAGTGCACACGCTCACACGCCACACTTTGTATTTCTCACGCAAAAAAAACCCACACACATGCACACACAGCCTTTTTGTCACTTTAACGCTATATTTAGCGAGTTTTCAGATCCCTCTAGCATTTTTTTAAAGCGACTAGCAACAAATCCAGTGACTTTGGCGACTAAATGTGAGAAAGCACTCATTCTGTAGCATAACGTAAGCCCCGCCCACTTCCCCGAGCACTGACAGCTGTCAATCTTACAGCAGAGAGGAGACCCGCTCCACTCTGTGTTCACAGTGGCGCTCCCGCGCGCCCCCTCCAGCACACGCGGGAGCGCGATTGTTTTCGTGTGAGTCGTGTTGTCATCTGATAACAGAGAGATAAAGATGGAGAGGCAGAAAGATAAAGATATAGGCATGAAAGAAAGCTTTTCAAAGTGGTTGAAAGACAGCAGGAAGTTCTGTCTGAGCATCAAGAGGAGGCCTGGAAATGTTCAGGTTAGCTAAAGCTACTAATTACTAATAAATAGCAAGTTACAACTTACTGATCAGTATTTACAATATAACAGCTGAGAGGATGGAGAGAAAGAATCAGGGCAGACAGGAGAAGGAGACAGGTTGGACTAATGTTAACTGGAAGTGTAGAAACAGCCACTTAATACCAAAGGATTTCAATTTAAATTTTGTTTGTATTAAAAAAGTGCATTGGCAAGATGTGTGATTTATTCAAAGCTAATTAATAATACTTGCTTGACTTTATGACTTAGAGGAGAAAAACACAAGTAAGGAACGAACGAGACAGACATGAGGTCAGTGATCAGCTGCTGTAGAGGAGAGCAGAGATTATATCTTCAGCTAGTGAGGCCACAAAAACCTAGAAGCCCAGGAGGGTTTGAATTTCTGCTGACCACCACTGTGTCAGTTTGGGAAAAATAGTGCAGGCAGACATGGCAAGACCAACACCACAGAGGAGAAAGTGGAACAGAGAGGGGCAGAGGAGAGGGTTGGGGCAAGGCCATACTCAGAAGATCCATCTGAATGGCCTTCACCACAGGAAGTGGGGGAGACATTGACTCACTGAGGCAGTTCATGGTGGAGAATGACCCACAGAAATGTTCTGATGAACCATACCCCATATCGGGTGTTATATGTTATAAGTCCATAAATAAAAAAAGCGTATTCACGTAAACAGGTAAAAGAAAAAGAAAAAAGGGGGGGGGGGGGTTATAATGTGGTCTGCATACCCCTCAGAAAGTAGCCCCTGCATGTCGACTTTGCAAATGAATCATTCATGTGCAAAGCTGCCGCTGATCCCGTCCTAGATTATAAAGCGGGATGTAAATATAATTTTGAATGAACTGTTTTTTCACTGACTCTGTAGTGCTAATATAAATCCCTGTGGTGTCAACCCTAATTAAAAGAGGAGGGTTGAAAGTAGAGCTGGCAATTCCCCAACACAAAACTGTCTTTTGGTGAAATTTGATATTCTAACAAATTAATTTATGTAGTGTGGGATCAGGCAAAGCAATAAAGTTATAAAATTATTTCATAAAGTTAATTTGTAGTTCTTAACATATTTTGAGTGTTTTTTACTCATTTTTTGTCTTGCCACCGTTGATATTCTTCTCTCCTACAGCCTGATCAACATCATAAAATAGGCTAATTAGGTGATGACGTCATCTAACAACTTCTAGCCGCTCAAAATCTCACTCCAACCTCAGATCAAAACTTGAGAGCCCTGATCATTAGTGTCACCATGGTAACCACACACCTGTCTCTATCACTCTCTGACAGCACTCTTAATAAGACAGCAGACTAAGAGGGATGGGTTTTCTCACTTGTATTGTCAAAATCTTTATTTATTTATTTTTTAACATTTCATCTACCCCATATGATATTCTAAACTGTGAAGGAAACAAAATAATCACGGAAAACAGTTGAAAACAGTAACATGGGTGCTTCAGGATCTTCATAACTGAGACTCACCATCTTCAATCTGGTCCCACCAAATTTGAACATAGTCATCTCTGTCTGAACGAGACTGTTCATGGTAGAAGCCCAAAGCATGGAGGAGTTCGTGCTCCACAATAGCTTTGGTGTCACACCTTTCCCCAATGGACACATTCTGGCCTTTCCTGTCATCTCCAACATACGACCAGCATCTGAACAATTGAAATTAAACGTTTTTATCAACCTTTAATTATGTTACTGTTACTGAGTTCTAAATAGTAATTAATCAAATCAGTCATTTTAAACCACTTTTTAATATTTAATGTTGGCTAAATGACACCATAACTCATAAAGCTGAGTAGCATCGTGGTTGATGTGCAGATAGTGTCTCACCCAGAGAGCTTGGTAAAGGAGATGTAGCTGGTCTCTCCTTCATAGGGCTTGAAGTCCACGCAGGATCTCAAACGATATTCTTCAAATGCCTGGAGGATCACACCTTTAGCATTCAGGTCTAAGTGAACAGAAATTAGTTTCTAAGTCAGCACCACTTTATCAAAATAAACATGGGTCAAAGTGCAGCAATTGAGCACAGTGTACCTAACGAATCTGTTAAGATATACGGTATGGGAAACTTCCATCTTCTTGTTTGATCAAGGATCGCATTTCTACTGGGCTGCAAGAGATGTGAAAAACCGTCAGAATTTATATTTGTGTTCTGAACGGGACAGTCCAGACAACTCTGAAGTGATGTTCAATCAAAAAGTTATCAACAGTTGGTACCTTATCAGCCGTGACATCAGTGATAGAGCATGGAGGATGGAGAAACCGGCAAAGTCTTTGTCCCAGCTAGGCTAAAGACTATGGCCAGTGTTTTTGTTGTTGATGTTGTCGTCTGTTTGTTAGTTTTTTAATCATTTTTCAGGTTTGTAAAACAACTCCTTCTCAAAAATGACATACCGGTAAGAAATTCCGCCACATTAGCTAAAATTAAACCGTTACACCTTTGCTAACTAACAAATGGTGTTATGTTAAAGTGATTTTTTTGTTGTTGTTCTTGTTTTTTTCCTGCTCTCAAAGAAAGCAGACGCCTTTTTTCTTCTCTCCGTTTCCTCCCCCCAATCTACTTTTTATTGTCTTTCTTTCTTTGGAGCCTCTCTTTACATAATTTCCAAATTAAATTATTATGGATCTGGTGTGCCGGTCTCTCAACGCAATAGATTGCCCCAAGGGTACATTTCCAGTTGAATAACTGGGAGAAGTGGAAGATTGTCTGTTTTTTTGGAATGTCGGTCGAGGATGTTGAAGACGTGTACATAATTGGATTTTTGATAACAGGATTTCTGCTTTTTGGGATTGGCGGTTTTCTGAAATTAGGAAGATGCAGCCATTTGTTCGGGCCAAGTCAAGGCTGCCTGGTCTGTGTGAAGGGATGTGCCAAGCAGTAAATACTCAGACTCAGCTGCTTTGCAAACATAGGCGCATGGACCTTAGAACTCGCTGGCCTAATGGAATCGACCTTAAAGAAGTTTCTGACTTGGCCCGGCAGAAGTGACCACATTAGTTTGACTGTTTGGATTCACCACTTAGATGTATTAGTAAGAGTCTTAAGGCTGGCATGAAATGAACGACTTCGGTCTGACCTAAAAACAATTCTGATATCTGAATCTGGCTCCACTAAGTCGGCCTTGGAAGGCTGGCTATCTTAAAATTCTCCTGGATGTTATGTAAACTTGACACTCTCCGCCCATCAGTTCCCCTCCCTCCCCCAGGGCACCTGCGGATCTGTGTCAGCTACCCACCCAAGGCTGGCTGATAAAACTTTCCGTCACTATCAGGCTATGGCAGACAGATGCCTATCTGGGACAGTATTCGTGGGTGTTCCTCACCTCAATCTCAACATCTTTGCTGGCACCCTCTCTCATATCTATATGTTGCTCACTCCCTCCTTTTTTTTATACACTGATACTTTTAGTTGGCCTTTTATTAAAATATTTTTAAGTCCTAACTGGCCTTCGGTACTCTTAGTTAGCCTTCCAGTGTCAGGATTTGGGTTTTGTTTGGTTTGTTCTTTGAGTTTCTTTTGGGTTTATTGTTTCTTTTATTTTGTTATTTAGTTGTCTTTGGTTTCTCTGGGTTTATTCAGTCTTTGTTCTTTGTGTCTTTGTTTCATGTCATTATCCACTTGTCCTCAGTCAGCAATTGTTTACCTGCCACGCCCGTCTCGCAATTGTAATCACTCACCTGTGCCCACTTCCCCTAATTGCCCTCTGCTTTTAAAACCTGGTCATTTCCTCCATTTACTCGCTGGTTCAGTGTCGTGTCTTCCTCGTTGTCTTGTTTCTCTCACGTTTTTCCTCCAGAGGTAATTTTTGTTTAGTATCAAGTTTAGTTTTTGCTGCCTCCTCAACCTTTGTTTTCTTTTATTTTAAATATAATTTTATTCCTGGATTTATGATGAGTCTGCACATTGGGTTTGCCGCTATCGCCACTCAACGTGACATCCGATACATTTAGTTTATCTTAGCTTTTGTCATGTCTGATCTGGTCAACTAAAGTTTTTAAATCCTAGTTGTATCTCAGTTTGGTTTTCCTCAGTTTATCTTTAGTATGACTTGTTTTAGATAAGTTTTACTCTGCACTTTTGTGTCTTATTTAGATTATCTTAGCTCATGTTTTAGATATGTTTAATTTTAACTTTATATTGTTGTGTGTTTCCATGCTGTACTTTTATGTTTTTCATGTTGTAAAGCACTTTGAACCACCTTGTTGCTGAAAAGTGCTATATAAATAAATTTGACTTGACTTGTAGGGTTTAATATGTTTAATATGTTTTATAATCCTGAAAAGCTTTTAAAAACTGTCTCAAAATTTGGCTAACTATTTGTCTACCCCAGTTGAAGACTTTTGCCTCTTTCTTTATACTCCAACCTGTATGATTGATGTCACAAATGATAAGGTACAAACAAGTACAGGTTCTACAAAAAACAAATTGTGTACTTACATTTCCAGCAATGTCCCCCTCAAACAGGTGTTTCAGCTCTGAAATGTGACAATTTTAATGAAACATAATTGGTCAAGAACACATCGGTATGAGATAAAAAACAAAATATATACCTCTGTTGATCTCAGGAATGTCATCTCTCAGTTCACCTTCATCTGCAGTATCATCTAAAAATATTTATTTTAGAAAAATAAATATTGCCATCAAAGTCTGTTTTATGTGAGTATTGTCAAAAAGTTTTACTGAAACTAACCCGTAATCGTGGGAGCAGCCTGCACCTGTCACACAAGAGATGTTTCTTAATCTCAACACTTAGCAGAGACACTTCTTTCAATTCCTGTTTATCTTTGTTTGTTCTGATATTTTAACATTCCTTACCTTTAAAATTGCAAAGACTCCAATCAAAGCAACGATTTTTCTTAAAGTGCCTCCAGATGCCATATCGATATTTGTACAGAGATTTGTTACTCAGACAGCTGTGAAAACAGGCTCACAAAGACACCAGCTGAAGAGGAACTTTGATCAGGGTTATAGTTTTTAATGAGTAACAGATTTTACCTCACTGTAACTCTTAAAATTGAGCTGCAATAAGATGTTATGACATGTCCAAGTAGTTAAAGCTGTAAACTATAATTGCTTTTGGGGGGGTCAGACACTTTGATATAGAGTTATTCTGAAATGTAGACATCAGCAAATTGTCTTTAATTGGTTAGACCTCTGAGAAGCAAGTGAAAGGAAACATAAAAAGACTTGCTTTTTACTGTAGGTGGCAGAGTTGTTCCATCTTTATGCAGCTTTCACTATATCTTAAAAGTAAGAAGTGCAAATTACTTTCGCCTTTGCACTTTGTTTTATTATTAACAGCAGATTGTCATCAGCAGTTATAAAGTTATTTGATTTAGAGAAAAAAAATGAGTTGATAATGCTCTGTCAGCATTTTGCCCAGATCCCAACTAGGAAAACCAAGTTCTTGTTGGTGTTATTTACACCAACATTTTTATTTTTTATATAAATGGTACTGAACTTTTTAACTCTGGAACTATCGTGAAAAGTTTCTCACACTGTATATAGGTAACAATTTTTAAATGTTGGAATCTTAGAAATTTTGATAATTAAACTAAATGTAATTTGTAGTTTAATGTTCGTATGGTAGCTTAAAGTGGTATGACTGATGACATAACAGGCCTACCAGTAAGAGAAGGAAGAGGAATACAATGGTGTGGCTCACACTTCCCAAACACTGGTTGCTATGTATAGAACCAGCAGGAAGGACTTTATACATAGCAACAAGTTAGAGTTGTTGTTCTGTAGCTCTGTGGTGTTATGGGGAGATCATGCAAATTCCACACAGAAAAGCATCAGACGAGTGTCCAACACAGGACCTTCTAGTTGCTTACTGCACCATTCATACCACCTTATCACTACAACCACCTGTGATTATCAGAAAATAATTAAAACCCTCACACCAATATCTTAACAATTCTCTTCGTCAAGCTAAAATTGCACGACCAAGTTTGTGTAAAGGCCTAGCCAGAGTATAGATCCAAATTTGATAGTAAATGTATGTGGTGGCCTCAAAAGGGCTGTGCAGAAGAACTGTCCTCACAATCTGACAGATTTTGGAGCCTTTTTGGAAGAAACAGTGAAGAAATGTTTTGAAGTCTGGATGTTGCCTCCTAATGCACTGTTAAAGACTGTTGAGGATCAAAGGATGCCTCATACAAAATATTAGTTTTGACCAGTTGCAATCAGCTTATTTCGTTTTATTTTCACCCTAACAGACTTTTTTCCAGTTGAATTGAACAGGATATATAGGACATTATAGGTGGGATTTTTTAACATCATAAAAACAGCATTTTAGCAGGAGTGTGTAGACTTTTTATATCCACTGTACTTCAGTTTGAATGGTAATGGTGAAATGCTCCATTTAAACTTTATATATATATACACAAACCCCAACATATGTATTCTCTTCATTAAATTACATCAGTTATTTTGGAAACAAACAAAATAAAATCCACAGGCTTGTTGGTGAATACTTTAATTAAATAACTTTCATTTCTGTGTGTATAATTGTAATACTGCAGCAATCATTGCAGATGATTCTTCCTGTTCCAGCTGTGTATGCTCCATCCAATTTCTTTAAAAAAAAAAGTCATATAATTATTTTATGTGAGCATAAGAGATGAAATGAATAAAGTGTCTAAAGTCTTACCAATGGAATATAGAAACCCCTAGAAGCCCATACGATGATCTTATTTATTTGGCTTAATAGGAACCTCTGTTTTTATGAGAGATGTTATATCTGTAAACAAGATAAAGATGCATATCATATCTGCTTTATGACCAGCTTAAGAACAGATTTTTAGACTTTAAACTTTTAGTACAGAGATACTGAACAAAACTCCTAACCCTCAAAATCAATGAAGATGATAAGATCATCATTCTTGAGGTAATTGCGCCGCCTGAGGTCAAAGTGCTTGATAAAGTTCCTCCAGCCCCATGATTGGCTTCTGAAGCAATCACAGGACGAGTCGTAATTTCCCACCTTGGAAGGATTGTCCCAGAAGAACTTTCCATCTGACGCTACAAGTAACAAAAACAGAGTCGTTATGTGAGAATTGATCTGAACTCTGAAAAATACAGCAATAATAAATCCTGATTACATATCAGAAAGAAAAGCTAGGCAGATTAATGGGAGTGACCCTCGACTCTTGTGGTCATGTTTTACACAGAATACAAGACAAATGGTTCAAGGTGAAAACACTGCATCAATCAGTGAGAGAGAATACAGATGTACATGAACCAATCTAATTGTAGTTTAGAACTGAAAACGCTGCTCAGGTGAAAAGTGAAATGTCCTCAAGAATCAAAACAGAAGTCCAAAGGACCTATTTTAAACTTGCTAGGAATATTTTGAACAGCTAAATAGTCAGGTTTTGCAAACATACCTCAAGGCAGTTAAATAAAATTCAGGGTTTCCCCCAGAAAAGAAGCTAAGCCCGGTGGTAGGTGGCCATTCGCTGGCCGATTGCCGGCCGATCACCAGCCAATCGCTGGCAGACCATGATTTAGTAAAAAAAAGATTAAAGTTGACAGAAAAGTGGAAAATATAGCTATTTATTATGTGATATTGTAAGATATTTGTGCCAAATATTTACACAACTACAGTTTTACAAAAAGGCACTTTTGAAACACTTTTTAAAACAAAAATACAATTAAAATAAATACAAATTGTTTGCACCTAATTTGAATCCTAATTTCAGTCACATTTACAAATAAATTAAATTACCATAAATGAAAAAGTGCAAACAAGGCACCAACACACATCTCACGTCAAGGCCAATGAATAACAACAGAGAACTCTGAAAAACAGAGAGTTGCCGTACTGTACTGTGCTTTTTGTGGCACAGGCTGCATAATGGATCACTAAATGTAACAACAAAACATATCTAATGCTGAATTTAATAGCCTCATTTTACTGGTAAACATGGATAATATTTTCACTAAGTACAAAACATGCTTACCGTCTTCAGTCTTGTAAAGCCACCTGCTGAATTTCGGCTCAACTAAACATTTTTGGTTAAACCCGCTCGTTATGTTTATTGCTGTGGCTCAGACCACCTGCTAACTTGTGATTTCTCACAGAGGGATCATATAAATGATGATGCAGCCGAACCAGCTCCGCTAGAGCACCAAAATCATCCATTTTGAATGGAGTGCGGCACGCGCGGTTCACGCCACATCACCACGCAGGACCTTTGTGCAGGGGCGGGGACAGCGCGATTGCGTCACTGTTGGCACGCGCATCTTCGCGCAGTGAGGTAGATAAAGGTAGCGGTTTTTGGGGTACAGGTGGAAAAAAACGTGTATAAAAAAATGACGTATTTTTAATAAATAAGTGGAGCTTAGCCTGGCGACCCGCCAGGCTTATTCTACACTGGGGGAAACACTGAAATTATTGCAATTAGTGTTTTTTTTTCTCAAGTACCTGAGTCCAACTTTCTCAAATAAGAGTTCACAGATCAGCACTACAATATGCAGCCATTTAAGTAACTACTTTTATCCATTTTTATCATAAATTTCCCATTGAATTGAGATCAGGATTGTTTGCAGGCCATGTTACCTTTATGTTATCTTGTTCGCTCAGTGTATAGACAGTACTTACTTTGCCTCATGTCAGTGGTGAGACTGCGAGCGGAAGACATCCTCTGCAAAATATCTGGATCTTGGTCCATCACCACCAAGGTGGCTTGTCTGTTTACAGCTGGCCACTGCATCACTGCATCATTCTCTCCACTGGCAAGGTGAAAGTACACCCCTACATAGTTTCCTGTGTAATCAGAGTAACCAGACAAAGGCACGATGCGTACACCGTATCCATAACCTTCGGGGCTGTAGAAACGAGGGCTGTCAAAGGCTGTATGGATGGTAGCTGTTTCCATTATCTTGGAAAAGTTGCGAACCGTCCACACAGCGTTAGGGCAGCGCGTCTCAGTCAGACTGATGTCGTCTATGTAAATGCCTCCAGAGGACGCCGAGGGGTCGCCACGCACAGCTTGAAAGGCATAGCGGAATTTAACTCCTACTTCCATTGGGACGTGGGCGATATTCCATGTCTGCTCTGAATTCCCTGGGTAAGAAAAGGGAAGGGAAAAGATTGGGAAATCTGTCTATGTCAACATCTCTACTCCTTGCAGCTTCACTGTAACATGCATTTATCTCATTAACCCAATATTATGCCTTCCTTCTACTGATTGTTATAGCTCTTCTCTCCAGAGCATACCTTCACCTCTCCAGGCTCTCTTCCACCTGGTCCCTACTCCAACCTTAGATTATAACGTCATCTGCAAACATTGTAGTCCACCTTTACCTTACACAGTGCAACTCCTTTTGACCATCTCTATACTTCTTTATTAATGCTTTCAAGCAAACATGTCATGTGTAGAGATCTTTCTCTATATGAAACCATAAAGCTGCTCACAGTTTGTTACCTTACATCATAAACTGGCCTCAACAATTATTTTCTTTATCTTCAAGGCATGGCATATTAGCTTTATCCCTCTGCTGTTACAATGGCTTTACAAATCCCCTTTGTTATTAAAATAGATACTTCTTTCCATGCTTTATTCAGACTCTTAGTAAAGGTTCATCAAATAGGCTTTTAACAGTTTGCTGAACAACGCATTTTATGTCATGTACTAAGTTAGAACACAAACAAAATGAGAAAGGAGCCTTATATTCTGAACCAGTTAGAGCTGGGTTCACACCTGCAGGCTAATTACCTACTAGAAGTGGCTTTGTATCTAGCATACATTTTTTTCTTTTTTTTTTGTATACTCAGTGACAAAATGTTCCAGCATTAAATTAACCATTCAAAGCATTTCACCTCTGACTGCATGAAATTACCTAAGCCTTTTACATAAGCCTTTTACAGAAACCTAAAAATAACATAATTTGAATGTTATTTTTTAACCACCTGAGCATGTGTGCAAGTGTTGAAATGCATGAAGCCGCAATGCAAATCTGAAAGGCTTGGAGTATGAAAAAATGTCACTGTAAAGGTACAGATAAATACTGTGAATTATCTGTACTGATCATGTCCACTGCGTACCATAAAATGTGTGTATCTTTTTCATTCTTCGGACAGTGCCTGTGCTGTCATCCAACTTGACCCATATTATCAGCTTGTCTTTCGGGCTTCCAGTCATCTTATAGAAGAACTGCAGACACTGAAGCTTTCTTTTGGGGTAAAGTGTTCGGGATTCCAGCAAAGCAGACTCCTCAGGCTCCCCAGTCATGGTGTTGAAGTACATGAAGTACCCAGCATCTGACACATCAATAAAGCAGGACAACATATAAAACATGTACGGCGATGGAAAAAGATGAAAGAAAAAAATCCACCATTTTTCAGTTCGAGGGTTTTATGTCCCAGGACATAATAAAAATGATCTGGTCTTTACTAAGTTCTAAAATTATGAGAATCAAGACAATTTCCTTAGACAGCAAGACTTACATTTGCAAAATTGCACCTAAATGAACCATAAGACCTCTGGAACTATATCCTTTGGATACGTGAGGTTAAATTAGAGATGGCTGCCCATAATGGAGAACCATGTTTGGCAAAAAACAAACACAATACAAACACCTCATATCAGCTACTAAGCATGGTGATGAAGAGCTGATGATTTGGGGTTTTGCAGTCAACCTTTAACTCCTCTTTAGACCAAGGTATTTTCAAGTCAAATGTGAGGTCATCTGACTGATAAAGATTGATTTGAAACTGGGTCATACAATAGGTAATGTTTGCAAGCACAACAGCAAAACTACAAAAGAATGACTGTAATGAAAATGGTTTAAGGTGTCACAATGGTCAAAAGTCCACACTTTGACCTAAAATGTTGTGGTGGGACTTTCTGCAAACCTTAATGAACTCAAGCAAGGTTGTAAAGAAGAGTGGGCCAGCAGTCCCCCACAAAGATGTGAGAGACTGTAAAAGTTATACAGAAAACAACTATTCAATCTGATGAATCATGGGGTTTACTTTGTTTTTCATGCATGGCTTTTCCATTCTGGCTTTGTTAAATAACAGCTTGGAGGAATCTGTTGTATGTTTTTGTCAACTTGAGGTTTAGATTTTATTAATTATAGAACCTGTTAGACACCAGATCATTCTTATTATGTCCTGATATGTTAAACGTTAGAAATGAAAGAGGGTGCATTTTCTTTTCTTTTTTAAGACTGTACTTTTTTCTTTATAAATGTATTTTTTGTTGTATGAACTGTCATTTAACAGTAATTTAAATAGTGTTAAGCCACATAATTCAACTCTGACCTTTGCACTTTCCCAGAAGCGTGTGATCCTCGCTGCTCATGGTATGGACCCAATCGCCATCATCCATAGAGGATTGGATCATCCCACAGATGCTTGCATATTCAAATGAACATTGATCCAGGAGGGTGAGAGTGCCAGCTGAGGTACAAAAAAGTGAAAAATTGAAAATTTAGCAGACTTTTTAAGGAAGAAGTCCAAAAGAAAATAACTCATATAAAATACGTACAGCAGTTATACATCCGATTGAGCCTGAGGGTGTCCAACCTGCTAAAGTCAAGGTATTGGCCAATGATGTTGTAGAACTCTGGGATTTTGGTGGTGATAGTGGGAACTGATTCATTCTTATTGAAGGAGAAGGGCCTGTAATGCATGATGGACTCATAGTCGTATGCCGTGTTTTGATCGGTGATGAAGTCATCGTTATATTTGTTAAAGTTGTGCTCGAGTCCTACAAGAGATTTTATGGTTTGTTTGTTTTTTAGTTACTCACACCAGCAAAAGGAAAATATAAGGAAAACTTTTTAAAGAATTTTTGAAGTGAAATATTTAAACGCTGGACCATTCAGTTATTAGACACACCTGGTGTAACCTGGTCCAACCAGATGTCCACATAGTCGTCTCTGTCTGTGCGGGACTGTTCGTGGTAAAATCCCAGAGCATGAAGCAGCTCGTGCTCAATCACAGCCTTGTGGTCACAACCTGGTCCTAAAGACAAGATCTGACCATTCTGCTGGTCACCAACGCTGGAAAAGCACCTGACAGTCACAAGGACAACCAGACTCTTTTAGAACATTTTAAATGCAACAACAACACGAATCCATAGAAGATTTAGAAGCTTGTTGGTTAAATTAAAATCAATTACAGACAGTTACTTTTACAATTACTTGAGGGAGACAGAGTGACCTTGAATGCACATTTAATTATAGGTTCAGTCAACAAAAGGTCAAGCTGAATTTAGTCCATGGTTAGTTGATAAGACTTGCTATTAGTAGCATATTTTGCACACAGAGTTTCTGCCATACCCTCCTCTTTTTTCAAACTTGATGAAGGTCTTCTCTCCCTCATAAGGCTTGAAGTCGACACAAGACTTGAGACGATACATTTCAAACGCCTGGTGGACACAGCCTTTGGCATTCAGATCTGAAAAGTGACGTCACATTAGAGAACAGAATGTTTTATGATTTTTTTGGGAGTCTACTTTTTTTTTTAAATCGCCAAGTATTTTTTTATATTGTATTTTCCACACTATACTATGCACTGGCTTATAAGACCCACTGTAAATGAATGGTCCATTTTCAAACTTTTGTCATATACAAGGTGCACAGGACTATAAGGTGCATTAAGCGAAACAAAACAGCCCCGTCTTTTTGGAGAATACTGCATCGACGTAAAGGCCCCCACATACTCAGGCGTACTTCACTCCACGGAGGACTGCGCGTACTTGATGTGGACTCAACGTAGACTCAAAGCGGACGTCCGCCAGGCATACATGTACTCGGTGTCGCACAATAAACTGCCCGGGAGAAACGATGTTCACATCGAACTGTTTTGTGTGCGACACCAACTGCTCTCAGGTGAGAATTGGTGGCAGCATGCAGCGTGACTGCGCGGCTCACGGAGTACGCACAGTACGCCCAAGTATGTGGGGGCCTAATGCTGCAAGCAGTGCAGCTTTGTAGTTTACCAAAGTCGTACTAAAACATTATGACTTATTACATATAAAAGGTGCTTCAGATTATAAGGCGCACTGTCGTTTTTTTTTTAGAAAATTGAAGGCTTTTAAGTGTGCCTTATAGTCCGGAAAATACGGTAGTCTTGATCAGAGTTTTTGGCATCAAAAAGATTATCTATGTCTCCAAAAATATATAAAATCAACGTGTCTTCTAAAATAGGAATCTCTTTATATGACAATGTCAAAGCCTACTGAAAGAGAAATATACTGTATATAAATGGTAGCAGTTAAACATTAACCCAAACACTAAATGCCCTGTAAGCACAAATATTAAGTGAAGGTTTTGTAGTTGTGAGAAGCATTTTATTACACCTGTCAGCTGGTACCTCCTGTGACTTTTATTTTAAACTTAATTTTCTAAAGTGCAGGGCAACATTTTATCCATCAATCCATTTTCCCTACCCATTTGATCCCAATCAGGGCCACAGACAGTTGGTGCTTATGTCCAGCCATCAACGAGTCAACGGTATACACTGGGGTACGGTGGCCCTGAAGTGCAAACCACAACAACATTAATGAAGCACGCAAACAAAAAAAAGACGAAGCACGCAAACAAAAAAGGAAACACACAAACAAAAAAGGAAACACACAAACAAAAAACGAAGCACGCAAACAAAAAAGGAAACACACAAACAAAAAACGAAGCACGCAAACAAAAAAGGAAACACACAAACAAAAAACGAAGCACGCAAAAAAAAGACGAAGCACGCAAACAAAAAACAGAAACGCAATTACATTAACAAACCAGAAAAGGTAGGTCCGAGAGGGAGACCTGAGAAATCGCTGATTGGACGACACCACGTTCGAACCGGAAGTTTGGGCTTTTGCTCTTTCAGCGTTTCAGTAGGCATGAAGACAGTCAGCATGTATTGCCCGACCTGTGGAAAAGAGCTTTTTGAGGGCAGTCACCGAACTTTTGCAGTTGTTGTGGCAAGAGTCTTCAAGAAATGATTACCGATAACATACATGTCGTAGAATGTTCTGCAGTTAGATTTATATCATGTTTTGTGGTTTGATTCACGACAGGAGGTAGGGGAGGCTGGGAAAGAAAATGGAGGGAAAATAACCTCTGTTTTTTGTGTGTGTTTGTCTGTAAGGCGTAGCTGTGGCCAACAACAGCGAGTTAATAAAAACTGTTCACCTTCCACGAGAGTCGCCCTTTGTGTGAGCTAACGCATAACCAGGAAAGTGTTACAATATTTTCAACAAACGAGCTAAAACCGGAAGTTCAGAAAAACTTCCGGTTCAAAAGTGGTTTCGTCCAATCAGCGATTTCTCAGGTCTCCCACTGGGACCTACCTTTTCCGGTTTGTTAATGTAATTGCGTTTCTGTTTTTTGTTTGCGTGCTTCCTTTTTTGTTTGCGTGCTTAGTCTTTTGTTTGCGTGCTTCATTAATGTTGTTGTGGTTTGCACTTCAGGGCCACCGTACTGGGGCCACTGAGAGATGAACAATCATCTTCTCCAGCCGAGTTTCGAAGATGGGACCCACTTGCTGCGAGTCAACAGTGCTAATCATCTCTGTCACTGTGCCATCCGGCATCACTTTTACTGTGTAAAATGTTTTGGTAATCTATTGATTTTCACATTCCTTTTGTTGCTTCAGTAGTTTCAGTCCCAGAGGACGCTAAGAAGGCCCAAATTATGATAAGTCTTTCTGAAACTTTTTCAAATTTATTCAAATAATGCCTTAAGTTATGCCCAGCATTCATTTTATGTCCATCACTTTTATTTCACAACATCACCAGACGTAAATTGTTTTTCTTTAATCACTGGGTTGTTTACATTTATTTCTATGTTGTCCTTGCTTTTTATTCTATATTCAGCAGTGTTGATAACTCTAAATTATGTAATCCCAATCAGACAAAGTGTCTTACAAGTCAAAAATAACTCACCTAAGTCATCACCAAGAATGTAAGGAATTGGGAATTTCCATCGGTATCTTTTGTTAATCAGGGCATTTTTTGCATCCTGTGACATAAAAGTGGATTTAAAAAGTCACTTATAAAAAGCAGAATAATAAATTTTATCAAGCCTAATCAAAAGATATATATAAAAAAGATCATTATCTGAAATAGTAATTGCACTGCAGTTACTCAAGAGGAGCTGCCAATAAAACAATAAGGGAATGTTTTATTACATTTTTAACCCTCTCGTTGCCTTCGGGTCAAATGGACCGAAAGTTACAAGGGCTTCTCTACCTCTCTTCAGTTACAAGAGCTTCAGGAGGGTTAAATCAGCAAAGTGAGAAAATGCCTAGTTACAACTTACAGGAATCAAAATGTCTCCCTCGAAGAGGTTGGCATGGGAACCTGCCAGTCATGCAACATTATTTTAGTCAACCATGCATTTTGTGTTACATTGAAAGATATGAACCCATGAACCACTCATGCTTACCCTTGTTTAGGATGGGGTTCTCATCCTCACCATTCTCATACACCTCTGTAACCACATAAGATGGATCAGTGTTTTGTTCATCTCATGCAAATGTTCTTTATTTTAAAAGAAATCCCTCTATTTGAAATTTTCAACATACCATGTACCTCGTGCAAACGTGGTATCTGCACAAAAACAAAACCATGTAAGTCGATGCACTTGCTGGCAATAATGTTCATTAAAAACCATAAACATTTTTAGTACTTACAGTGTATGATGAGGCTAAAACAGCAAGTCCCAAAAATAAGAGCACTCTTGCCATTATCATACAGAATCTCAGCCTGTAAATGCTGCTCGTTTGGATTAAACGACGATGTGTTAGTCCCAGATGAAGTTTATGGTAGCTTTAAAGAGTAACTAAAGGACTTTGACTCATAACTGTTACTGATTACAGTAATTTTTTACAGTGGTACACTGCATGCCCTTATTTGTTTTTCTATTATCTGATCAGTAATGTCTAATTGCATCTCTAAATTCCACTGCAATTTAGCAGCAAAACATTATTCTAAATCCTGATTATTAAAGGTTACCTATTGATCACCTGCTGCTGAAGGTAAAAGGGTGATACTGTATTTCCCTTATGTGTTTGTTTGTCTGTACCATTAGCAAAATTTCACATGAAGCACTGAACAGATTTTATGAAGCTGTCACAAAGTATTCACTGAATGTACCTCTACAACTGACTGACCTTTGGAATTAATCCATTTCAAGATGGCCACCACAGCTAAGTAGTATTGCCAGCTGTCTCTTAACCCTTCTATGGCCTTCGGGTTAAAAGGGCTTCTCTACCTCTTTTGAGGGCTTCAGGAGGGTTAAAATAAGGATTCATCCCATATTTAAAACTAAAAAGATCCATTCCTTATTAGGTTGATAAGAAATGTTTTGACCCCTTTTGGACAGAAAACAAATGCAGGGCATAACTTTAGACTTCCTTTTTGTTTTCATTTTCTGCAAAAATGCTGAGCACTGAATGACTTTACTAAAATTTATTGAGTATAAATATATATTAAATATATATTATTTATATAAATAGTTAAAGGAGCCAAAAACTAGCTAAAAGCTAAAAGAATCAAAGCTCTAGCTAAAAGCAATAAAGTGCTAGCTAACAGCTAAAAGTAATAAAAAGCTACCTAAAAGTAGTAAAACTCCAGCTAAAACCTAAAAATAGCCAAACTGACACTAATTCATTTTTTTTAACTCTTCAACGTGGGCCTGTATATGTTTGCCGGGTAAAAGTTCAGTTGTTGACAGTACTTTTAGGGACCATCCACACAGGAAGGATCTTTTGCCTTGTGAGCACGGCACCATTTCTAGAAATGCTTTCATCCACACAGAAACAAAGTAAATGACCCAAAAACTCTGCTGTATCTATTGTATATCAGGCACGAATGTAAGTAAGTAAGTAAGCAAACTTTATTTATATAGCACCTTTCACAGACATAAAATCACAAAGTCCTTAACAGAAATGGAGACAACAATATAAAAATCAGTGAACAAAATTAACAAAAAGCCAGACTAAAGAGATATGTCTTGAGACTTTTTTTGAAAGAGTCCGTAAATTCGGAGCAGCCAAATGCTGAAGGGAGAGCGCCCCAGAGCCTCGGGGCCACCACCTGAAATGATCTGTCACCACGAGTTTTAAAATGACTTCTAGGTACCGACAGCAGCATCTGATTAGAAGACCTCAGAGTCCTAGATGGGCAGAGAGGCTTCAGAAGTTCTGATATATATTTAGGTGCCTCACCATGGAGTGCCTTAAAAGTTAAAACCAATATTTTAAAATGAGTCCTTAATTAGACTAGGAGCCAATACAAAGAAGCCAGAACATGAGTTATGTGAGCTGTTCTGTGAGTTTTAGTTAAAAGCCTGGCTGCCGCGTTTTGCACAGACTGAAGAAGTGCCATGGAGGATTTACTCAGACCCACCAGAAGGTCATTACAATAGTCTAAACAAGAAGAAATAAAAGCAATAAAAGCATGGACAATCATTTCTAATTCCTTCTGTGATAAAATAGCTTGCAGCTTCGAAATATTCCTTAAATGGTAAAAACAATTGCGAGCTAGCAGTTTGCAATGATTGTCCATAGACAAAGAACTGTTAAAAACAACACCCAGATTCCGGAGACTATTTTTCTTAGAAGGGTTTAAAACCCAAGATGCTTCCTGATTTCTGCAATTTTGTCATCAGGAGCTACAATAAGCGTCTCAGTCTTGCCAGCATTTAACTGCAGGTAGTTATCATCCAGCCAGATTTTAATGTCAGTCAGGCAGTTGCTGAGTTCAGTCAATTTATAAAGTTTGAAAGATCGAAACGAACAGTATATTTGAATATCGTCAGCATACACATGGTAGGAGACATTACCATGTAGCGATTTACAATAAAACTTATTGGGCATATGTACAATAAAAAGCAGGGGTGGAAATTAGCACCCGCCACTGGCCAAATGCAGTGAATTTGATCAACACACACGTCACTGTGGCGGGTTGGCAATTTGAACAGAAAAGGTGTTATTTGTCCTCTTGACATATAGGGGGCAGCAATGTGCTCGAGTTGCTGCTAAATGCAAGAAGGAGAAAAGTTTAGCAGACACTCTCTACCAGTTGGTGGCGGTATTGATTCCTTCAGTTGTTCACCAACCACCAATAAAAATCAAGAAGAAGAAGAAGCAATTTGAGGAGTAGCATTAGCAATGTGGCGGAACATTTCGAGAGTTAAGCGGGTGGCAGACAACAAAAATGTTTTTCAAGAGTAGTCGAGGGAAGAACCGAAAGTTAAACAACGGTTTTTTTTAACTAAGTCAATGACGTCATGACGTCGGTCAGTGTGCGTTCGCGCCTACGGCCGGTGTTCTGACGATCTAGCTTCCTCGTCAGATTTTCCTACCGTAGCACGGCTAAACAGCTATGTCTAACGGTCGGTGCTAGCTGTAAAAAACTGCTACCGTCATGTTTACAAACCGAAAACTATAGCGGTTCGTGTTAATGTTCAATGTCCTTGCGCTCTCTATTGGCCAGCCGCCACTGCCCCTGTATGAAAACTGAATTATGGGCGAGCAAAACTTCTGAATGCATTCATGGGAGGGCCTAACTTGACCATCACATCAGGCTGACTAGAGGTTCGGGTTCCAGAAATCCCAGCGCCCATCTGGCCCCTTTGGGCCGAGAACGCGCTGTCCCCCCCCCCCCCCAGGTCCTGGCCAAACTCCACCCTTGTACTAAAGGAAATAAGAAAATATCGATGTATAAAAGCCCCACAAAAATGATAACAGCGTAGTACAATCGTAACCTTCCTTCATCTAGCTGTTTGATGGTGACGTGGCAGCATCTGACGAGGTGGCCGAGTGGTTAAGGCGATGGACTGCTAATCCATTGTGCTCTGCACGCGTGGGTTCGAATCCCATCCTCGTCGGTGAATTTCATATTTGTTATTTTTCATCACGTTTACCTTCTTCAAAATCAAACATGCACAATTGCTCTGCAAACACTTTTACCTTGCAGTTTCACTTCACTGGTCGACGTTCACATAGACTAAAACATACTGTTAATAAAAGTCTCTCTCATACAAGCATGGAAGAACATAAAAATACAACAAAATATATATTCAAAAAGGCAGGTTACTTCAACTGTTTTATAGTTTATCTTAAACGGTAAGTTTAACTCGGAACTTGTTTATTATACAATATGAACAGTTCTTTCTCTTCTCCACTAGAGGGAGCCAAAGTACCACAGATAAGAACAGTGAACACAGACCTTAAACTGCCAGACTCTTTCCCACAGTATTAGGCATAACAGAGTTTTAAACTTGCAGTAAGATTTACACCTGCTTATCTTTTCATGTCGAACTTTACTGGAGCGCTAAAAAGAAGTGGTTAACGTTGATACAATACATTTGAGTTTTTCATGCTGCCACAGAACAACATGTCTACAGCGAAAATAGTCCATTGAAACATGAAAGCCTTTGAAATACGGCGCTTCCTTCTTCATAAGGATATCTGTAACGTGCTGTCTTGGCAAACAAATTCCCCCCCTGTTTTGTCAAAGCAGTGTAAATTATTTCACAGTTCACGCGGGGGTTGTCGCATGCTTCGGCCTTTCCTTCTTTCTTTAGTGTGACTTCCAGCTGTCCTCATCGGGTTGGTAGCCTCTGTTGGGACGTCCCTCTCTTCTTTCGGTGGGTTTCTCATCACGGCGCTCCTGGGGTTCAGGGGGGCTGCTGACATCTCCAGTGGCTCCGTAGCGACTCCCATCCAGTCCAGGAGAATGGTGGCGGGCCTCTGCCTGTCTCTGAGTATCAGGATACGAGGAACTGATCACACATTTCTAAGCGTTTCATTAAAATCCTTCCAGAGGTTCATGACATAATTTTCCCAAGTCTACAACTAATAAACACAGACACCATTGTCAACGTTTGCCATCAGTGGCGAGCAACACTAACCATGAAATGTGAGCCGCTAAGTTTAAGGTTGCTTTGAGACACCAAACTTGAGCTTGCCTTGATTGTACTGAAGCTCAAAAATTTCATAGCAGCTCTTGCAAACACTGTTTTATAAGTCTTTACACTTAAAGACTGCTGTCAAGTCTGCTTTATATGGTTATAACTCAGCAAAAGTATTATAAATTCATGCAGGACGTGACCCCAGGCTGCACTGGAAGTGTTAAAGTATCTAAGAGCTATCTACAACAAGTAGGATATTAATTGCTCATAAATTTTCAATTACCCCGTTAATACCTGAGTTATCTATTTCTTATTTGGGGCCAAAATAAATTAAAGTAATCTAGTTTAAACCTTTATTTTTTGACAGTTTTATGTCTCTGAGCCTGATGTTACCTTGTGTTCCCAGTTATACTGATCTATAGCGTACTGGTATTTAGCTGCGTTGAGTCCAAGAGCACCAGCCAGTCTCTCTCCAAGGAAATCACAAACTGTTGATGGAAACAAGCACATGGAGCCCCAAATAAACCTTCCTCTGTGGTAAAAAAATAAAAATACACAAGCTGTGCTCAGAAGTTTCTCTGGCTTTTGTCACACTACACACCCATCAGTGAGATCCTCCCCAATCGAATGGCCACATCTTTGAAGGATAACCTGGTCTGAGGAAGGAAACACATGAAGAATGCGTGATCTGACTGCCACCAAACATGACGCGTCCCCTTTTAGTCGACAGGTTCCCACCTTGTCCTTGGGTTCTCTGAAGGGGGTTCTGTGTGAAGGCCGCTCCTCTTCCTCCTCTCCTTCACTGTCGTCCATTTCCAGAGTTTCACCGCTAGAGAAGTGGAGTTTACGTAAGGGAGGACCTCCAAACTCTGTCTCGTGGACTTCTTCTGTCTGACAGATTGGGAGGGGGGGAAATAGGGTGTTATACAGAAGTTAAAGCTGAAGGTAAAAGCCGTTAACCAGACACGTGAGCTAAGCTAAAAGCTGTGTTTGTTCGGCTGAATTATTTCAACACTTACTTCCTGGTGGGCGCCGCTCATTGCTCAGGTAGGTTTTGCTGCAGTTGTGTAGACCGTGTCTGTCATGTCCCAGCTGCTCTGCGACTTCATCCACCTCTGCTTTGTGAAGGGAAAAAACAACAACAACTTCAGGATACCGGATCAGTCTTGAAACCTGAGATGACAAACAGAGAGCAGGGCAGACCTTATCACCGGGGAGTCGTCACTGTGTTGATGTCAGCTGGGGCTGGACTTGTGACGGTGTGAAGAATGTCTCTGATTGCTGACACTTCTAGCTGGGGGAACCTCAGTGTCTTCCAGTAGTTACACTCTGTTCTGAGGTTTGGGGAAACAAAGTATGTTTCTGCGCTTGAAAGATGCATAAAACCCTCTTTAAACTGCTTCGTGCAGCGAGTCATAACAGAAAGTTATCAGGTCTTTAATAGTTTTATTTTACAACACATTCTTTATTTGAATCTTATACATTTTATCCACCACCTTATCGTGGTGGAGGGGTTTGAGTGTCCCAATGATCCTAGGAGCTATGCTGTCAGGGGCTTCATGCCCCTAGTAGGGTCACCCAAGGCAGACAGGTCCTAGGTGAGGGGCCAGACGAAGTGCAGCCCAAAGACCCCTTATGATGA